>NC_074669.1:1233763-1582391 GCF_029448725.1 Salvelinus fontinalis
TTTACTGGATTACAGTAGCGGTGTAGATCAAAAAGTCACATGCAAAAAAATAACTATTTATTGTCCATAGTCAGCTTCAGATCACACAAATGTCTAAAAATATAAATACATATATATACATATTAACATATAATAATAAAATGCACTATAATTTATTTTCTTTGTTTTCTTAGACAAGCAGTGTCCGTTCAACATGGTGTATCTGGAGAGTGGCTCTCCCTGCATGGATACCTGTACGCACTCAGACACCAGCTCCCTGTGTGAAGAACACCTGATGGACGGCTGCTTCTGCCCTCACGGTCAGCCTTTAACCAGAACACACCTCAATGCATCAGTATAACAGTGATGATAGAGAACTACAACTCACCTCAATGCATCAGTATAACAGTGATGATACAGAACTACAACACACCTCAATGCATCAGTATACCAGTGATGATAGAGAACTACAACTCACCTCAATGTATCAGTATAACAGTGATGATAGAGAACTACAACACACCTCAATGTATCAGTATAACAGTGATGATAGAGAACTACAACACACCTCAATGTATCATTATAACAGTGATGATAGAGAACTACAACACACCTCAATGTATCAGTATAACAGTGATGATAGAGAACTACAACACACCTCAATGTATCAGTATAACAGTGATGATATTATATATTTAGTCATAATACACATTTGGTTTACATTTAGTAATAATACATATAATTTATAAAGTGTATTTGTACAGATTTCGTTATTATACAGTTCGTTCCATTATACCACAAATTGCGTTAGACTCACTGTATCTCATTACTGTATCTCATAACTCACTGTATCTCATTCTGTGACGTTCACGACACGTTGTATGTTTTCACCACTCTGTAGGGACTGTGGTGACGTTCACGACATGTTGTATGTTTTCACCACTCTGTAGGGACTGTGGTGACGTTCATGACACGTTGTATGTTTTCACCACTCTGTAGGGACTGTGGTGACGTTCATGACATGTTTGTTTTCACCACTCTGTAGGGACTGTGGTGATATTCATGACATATATGTTTTCACCACTCTGTAGGGCCTGTGGTGATATTCATGACATGTCTGTTTTCACCACTCTGTAAGGCCTGTGGTGATATTCATGACATGTCTGTTTTCACCACTCTGTAGGGACTGTGTTTGATGACATCTCAAAGCGGGGGTGTGTCACTCAGGACCAGTGTCAGTGCAAACACGACAAAGTTTACAACTCTGGAGAAGTATTCAGACAGGACCGTGAGGAATGGTGAGTCAAAGGTTTAGACTTAAAGTGCTCAATGTAAAGCACTGTACAGTTAAAATAACAAGTTAAGTTAAGACAGAAGTCTTAACAGAGGGTTCATGTATCTGGTTTATCCTGTAAATGACTTCATCATTTATTTTGTGTCTGTGATTCAGTGTCTGTCACCATGATCAGTCGTCCTGTAAATGACTTCATCATTTGTTCTGTGTCTGTGATTCAGTGTCTGTCACCATGATCAGTCGTCCTGTAAATGACTTCATAATTTGTTCTGTGTCTGTGATTCAGTGTCTGTCACCATGATCAGTCGTCCTGTAAATGACTTCATAATTTGTTCTGTGTCTGTGATTCAGTGTCTGTCACCATGATCCTTGGTCCTGTAAATGACTTCATCATTTGTTCTGTGTCTGTGATTCAGTGTCTGTCACCATGATCCTTGGTCCTGTAAATGACTTCATAATTTGTTCTGTGTCTGTGATTCAGTGTCTGTCACCATGGTCAGTGGTCCTGTAAAAGTCTGCCCAGCCCTGGTACATGTGCAGTTGAGGAGGGTTCACACGTGACGACCTTCGATGGGAAAGCATTCACCTTCCATGGGGACTGCTACTACCCCTTAGCCAAGGTGGAAAGCAAGGTAACTGACAATTACACTACACTTTTATGAAGAGACAATCTAGATAATAAGTGGATGACATTTTATGTCACAACGTTTTCTCATCAATTTTTTGTTTTAGTTTTTTTGTTTTCCCTTCTCTGTTTCAGAATGAAGCCAGTCCAAAGTTCACTGTGCTGGTCCAGCTGGTTCCCTGTATAAGACAGAAGTTTGACACTTGCCTCAAGAGTGTTGTGGTCTTGTTAAACAATGATAGAAACAACGTGAGTATTACCTTCATTAAAAGATGGAGATTTGACATATACACTTGAACATATACACATGTATATTATACACTATCTCTGTGTATTTACAGTCAGGTACAAATTTAAAGGCATCCTTGAATAAGATGAGCAAGAAAGACTATTAAATGAAGCTCTTTTGGCCACGCACACCAGGGGTGGGTTTGGTGTCAAAAAGACGAATCATATGCAAAACAGAGCTCGATACCTACTGTATAAAATGGTGGTGGATCTTTGATCTATGGGGCTGTTATGCTTCCACTGGTCTGTATGGAAGAATGGTCTAAGATACTTCCCAATGTGTTCTCCAATCTCCCAAAACCTTCTAGAGAAAGGCTCAGTGTTGTTATCCTCGCAGGGTGAGGTATTGAAAAATAATGAAAACCTGGGTGCCAATCATTTTGGATCCGACTGTATAAGTACTTATATGTATGTAAAATGTATATACTGCACATATAGTCTTGTGTTGAATAGGATTAGTTGATCTTGGCTCTTGTTTTCATTTTCCAGGCTTTGGTGATTACCGCCGATGGGAAAGTCAGCCACAATGCACAGATCACTCTGCCTTACAACACAGGTGGGACATGGAATAATTAAAAAGCAATTATGCCCGAGAGGGTGTGATATATGGCCAATATACCATGGCTAAAGGCTGTTCTTGGGCACAACGCAACTTCCCTTACCAATGGTACATTGGTCATATACTACAATCCCCCAAGGTGACTTATTGCTATTATAAACTGGTTACCAATGTAATTAGAGCTGTAAAAATAAATGTTTTGTGATAGGGTCTGATATACCACATCTGTCAGCCAATCAGCATTGAGGGCCCGAATCACCCAGTATATAATAAAGATTATGTACACTCTTCTATGTTATGAAAGTGCAACCAGTAACATATAATCAACATAGAATGAAACATTCGCCTGTATAGATATCAACTGCCTATTTCTATGTATTATTACACTGTACTTCCAAAGCTATTGACACAGTAATAAGTACACTAATGTTTAATGTTAATTTAAAAAAAAGTTTAAATAAAAAATGAATCATATTTAATTTAATGGTAATCCCCCCCACCCCCATCCCCCCTTTTCTGTTCCCAGCTGACATTAGTGTACATTGTCTATATTAGGACTATCTCAGCAGGAGCTCTTTCAGTCTTGTTCCCAGCTGACATTAGTGTACGGTGTCTATATTAGGCCTACCTCAGCAGGAGCTCTTTCAGTCTTGTTCCCATCTGTCATTAGTCTATTTGTTTGTCTTCCCGTAGCTGACATCAGTGTGTTCAAGCCGTCGTCCTTCCACATGATTCTACAGACCAGCTTTGGGCTGCAGGTTCAGATCCAGCTGGTCCCTATCATGCAGGTTTATGTCACCCTGGACGAGAGCTACAAGACTAAGACACAAGGTAAGTTAACTCCCAAGTTGTAGGCATATACCTCCGAAGGTGAGCAGATATATGGCGTTTGAATTTAACTTTATGTAAATGTAATAAAAATTGGAAATTTTATCATTAAAATAATAAAAACAGCAAGAAAGTACAACAATGGTGTTGATTTCTGTTTGGTTTAGGTTTATATGGTGTTGATTTCTGTTTTGTGTAGGTTTATATGGTGTTGATTTCTGTTTGGTGTAGGTTTATATGGTGTTGATTTCTGTTTTGTGTAGATTTATATGGTGTTGATTTCTGTTTTGTGTAGGTTTATACGGTGTTGATTTCTGTTTGGTGTAGGTTTATACAGTGTTGATTTCTGTTTGGTGTAGATTTATATGGTGTTGATTTCTGTTTTGTGTAGGTTTATATGGTGTTGAATTCTGTTTGGTGTAGGTTTATATGGTGTTGATTTCTGTTTCTATTTCTTCTAGGTCTGTGTGGGAACTTCAACAAGGTTCTTTCTGATGACATGAAGACCCCTCAGGGTATGGTGGAGGGAACAGCCTCTTCATTTGGGAACTCCTGGAAGGCTAATCCTACCTGTAGAGACAGAGAGGAGAGGCTGGACGATCCCTGCTCCCTCAGTGTGGAGAATGGTAAGCCCTCTTCACTAACTCTTTAGTTGAAGGTTAAGCCTTACATAACTGAATGAAAAGCAGAACATAAGCATTTCATAAATGTTTATGTCAACAACCGCAGTATCATGTCGTTGGATCCAAAGCGATGCAGCAAGCAGCAGTTGATACAGTATCAGACATATTTGAACTCTTGCCATCTTCTGTTTACTCAGAGAACTATGCTAAACATTGGTGCTCCATGCTAAGAAGTTCTGACAGCACTTTTGCCAAGTGCCATGCCATGGTAGACCCCGAGCTTTACTACAAGGTAATACATTTTGTATAAATGTAACTGTTATATTTAATAGAGTTACGTCTGGTTTGGAATGCTCACAATGATATCTTGGCTGGTTGTGGTATATGTACACTTCTACATATTTGTCCTGAACTTTCTGACTAGATTTTAATGCTGTTTGTAATAGTGTTTGTCATGCGAAAGCTCTGGCCAATGAGATTTGTATTATATTTATTACGTATGGAACATTTACTTAAACTTGATATTTTCTACAGCGATGCACATACGCTAGCTGCAACTGTGAGAAGAGTGAAGACTGCCTGTGTGCCGTCTTCTCCTCCTATGTGCGAGACTGTGCTACCAAGGGAGTGGTCCTGTCGGGCTGGAGAGACAACGTGTGTGGTAAGTGATTTACACTTCTCATATTTCTGTCTTGTCGTATATTAGTGAAAGGAGATGACAGTATAGGCCTCTCCTGGCTACCAATGAAAGGTTCACTGAAATTCTGATTAGAATATACGCATTCTGCAAATGGTTCTACTGCCATCGCTAAACGTATGGGAGACAGGGGACAACCTTGGCAAATTTGACTGCCATTGCAAAAAGTAGGGGAGACAGGGGACAACCCTGGCGGATTCCACTGTCATTGCAAAAAGTAGAGGAGACAGGGGGTAACCCTGACAAATTCCCCAACCTCCCCGGTTGTGAAGGTTTCTAAAAGTTTTTATTGTGGCATCTAGTTTGTATGACAAACACATTTTTTATTTATTCTTGGGGAATAAATGAATACCTTGACCAGAGCTTAAAAATAAATGACCGTGTCTTCTCATCTCATCTGATGTCAACTTTAACAACACTTACTTACTTAATCCTCTTCCTTCCTGGAGTAAAATAGAGCCTTTAGTGAAGTTTTCCAACACTGCTAATCTTAACTTTATCCAACACTTTACATATTTCCCTGCAACCAGACAAATACACTGGTAACTGCCCAGCGTCTCAGACCTACTCTGACCAGCTCCAGAGATGTCAGCTGACTTGTAGCTCCCTGGCCAGCAAACGCCAAGGTTGTACCAACGACTTCCTCGCCGTGGATGGTTGCTCCTGCCCGGACGGACTCTACATGGATGATAGGGGCACCTGTGTACCCATGGACAAATGCCCCTGCTTCCACAACGGGGTCCACATCAAGCCTGGGAAATCCATCAACATTCAGGAGGAGCACTGGTAAGAGACTGTTTCTATCTAATAAAGTGTCTAGCTACCTATTTAATTGACTACTTACCTACCTACCTACCCATCTACTTATTTACCTAACTTACCTACCTACCAAAGCAGCAAATTTGTCATATTATCTGCTAGTATAGAAAATACACAATCCTGCAATGTTACTCCAATATTAAAATAGCTCTTGATATCATGTGTGTTCTTCTAGTGTCTGCAACAATGGGAAGCTTCACTGCCGTTCCTGGAAAATGCGTTCAGAGAGTAGTAAGTAGCCTTTCTGTGTCCCTTTGCTATTCATATCCCATTATCCCTTTGATGTGTACAGTATTTTACCTAGACTTGTGTTCAAATACTATATGAGAGATAATTTAAATTACTTGAGTCCAGGACTAGGCTTAATCTGTTTTAAACCGGCCCTAGAAGTATTTGAAAGATAGTATTTGAACCCAGATCTAAATTTGACATCTTATTGTGTAGTAATAATGAAACTGCTTCTGTTACAGCCTGCCAATCGCCGAAGGTGTTCTTGAACTGCTCCAATGACCTGGGAGTACAGTGTACACGGAGCTGTAGGAACCCAGATTTCATGGACTGTGTGAGTTGACTTGTTGACTTCCATTAGTACCTGACCTAAGGGTTGTGTTCTTTATTTAATTCCGTCTCTCTCCTTGACCGCAGTTCTCCGCAGAGTGTGAGTCCGGGTGCAAGTGTCCCATGAGTCTGTGGGAGGATGGGAAAGGTATGTGT
Organism: Salvelinus fontinalis; assembly: GCF_029448725.1. Lineage (NCBI taxonomy): Eukaryota > Metazoa > Chordata > Actinopteri > Salmoniformes > Salmonidae > Salvelinus > Salvelinus fontinalis. Next base: position 1,240,190 of record NC_074669.1, read on the forward strand.
GTGAAAAAACATGAATGCCCATGCAGCCATGATGGATTCCTCTACGCCCCAGGAAAACAGATCCCAAACAGATGTAACACTTGGTGAGTTATTGAGATTTTATGGTTATATGTTATTATCTGATATAAAACGATACAATGTGAGGTTATGTGGTATCATATGACGTTATATGATATGGTACCATAAATAATAGAAATGCTAGACTAAAATGAAATGGAATGAGATTTCATGACACAAAATGAGGGCTTCCTTCATCCTCTCTAGCTAATGTGATCAGGATTGTATTTGAAGAGGATATTTGACTTAGTGTCTCTCATACTGTACACATGTAGCACCTGTAAGAGTGGGAAATGGGAGTGCACAGATAAGAAGTGCCCAGGAACCTGTACCATCTACGGCAGTGGCCATTACAAAACCTTTGATGAGCGCACGTATGGCTTCCAAGGAAAATGTGGCTATGTGGCTGTCCAGGTAATCAATGCTTATGAGGACATCTCAATACATTGCAATTTATTTCAATTAAATTGTGATGTGTTTTTATACAAAAAAAATGTTTGTATAATAGTACTGCTGTTGTCTTCTATATTACCAACTAATCATATAAATTGCAAAAGTCTAATTTAGTTTCTAAAGTACTCTCTCCCTGTTTTTCTCTTTAAGAACAAATGTGGGAACCGGCCTGTCCAGGACAACTTCATGGTGATCACAGAGAACATACCGTGTGGAACCACAGGCACCACTTGCTCCAAGTCTGTCAGGGTTCAACTGGGGGTAAGACTGGACAAAAGACTCACTCTAACAGGCGGCTGGTGGCACCTTCAATGGGAAGAATGGGCTCACAGTAATGACTGGAACAGAATAAATGGAATGGCATCAAATGCATGACTGGTTTTGATGTGTTTGATACCATTCCATTTACTCCACTCCAGGCTTTATAATGAGCCGTTCTCCTTTCTATATCGGTTGGATCATATTGAGAGATCATTTGACATTCATACATACAATAACAATACATAATTTTGCGTTATTTAGCAAATGCTCTTATTCAGAGCGACTTATTCAGAGTGGCAGTACAATTAGTGAATTCAACTAAAGTAGGTAAAATGACCATCACAATCATTGCAAGTAAAACTTTCTTCCAAATAGCCACTAACCTCAAAAATCAGTATGAAATTCAAGCCATTTTTTTTCTTCATAAAAAGCTTTAGAAAGTGTATTGTTTGTCATAGTTTTGCAAAATTCCAGTAACTTTCCCCAACTTCCCTGTTTTTCCAGAAATCATAATTGCAAATTTTCAGAAATTACGAGGGAATAAGGAGGAAATCCTTCTGGAAAACCTGGGATTTTGGGGAAAGTTACCAGAATTTTGCAACCCTAATTGTCTGTGAACAGGAAGTGATAAATCCTTATCCTTACAGAGAAAAGAGTTCAAACTATCAAAGGGGACCTATGAAATGGTGGACCTAGGAGTGGGCTCTCAGATCCAGTACCAAGTGAGGACCGTCGGTCTGTACCTGATTGTTGAGTCAGACATCGGGATCGCAGTGCAGTGGGACCGCAAAACTACCGTCCGCATCGTCCTGGAGCCACAGCATACTGTAAGTTTAGTGTTGAAGGGTTAACACATAGAGAACCTGTGATGAAATAGACTCGAAATAGATGAACAAGACATCAGACATCAGTGTGCATTGTGTATTGCTAACAGTGATTGATTTGGTACAGTTCCACTGTGTATGCCTTATCGTTTCTATGTGTCTATAGGGAGCAGTGTGCGGCCTGTGTGGGAACTACAATGGAGACGGCAGAGATGACTTCACCACGCAAGGTCAGCTAGTAGTCAGCAGCCCTGTGGATTTTGCTAACAGCTGGAAAGTGTCAAGCACTTGCCCCAACGCAGAAAGCAACGTGGACCCATGTGGAGCCAGACCCAACCGTCACAACTGGGCTAAGATGCAGTGCAGCATCATCACAGGAAAGACTTTCCAACTGTGCCACAAGAAGGTACAGTGCTGCAGCGGATTGCTATGTATATACCATACAATTATAAACCTAGTGAAAGTATCAGTCAGAACACTGAAAGACTGGTGGACAGTCAAACTTCTGAACCAAAAAATACACCCAAATCGTTTAAAACATTGACTTTCTTGTCATCCTCATATGATTTTATTCATGAACATGTCTATTGTTTTATGTGTTTTGAAAAATGCTGTAAGAAACAAAAGAAAACAAAAGAAATACAGTATTAGTGCATCTTGTGTCCTCTTTTTGTATGTGTTTTACAGGTAGACCCTACTCTGTACTTTGAGAACTGTGTGAAAGACTCCTGTGCCTGTGATACTGGTGGAGACTGTGAGTGTCTCTGTACAGCTGTAGCAGCCTACGCCCAGGCCTGCACTGAAGCTGGAGTCTGTGTTGCATGGAGAACACCAGAGATCTGTCGTAAGTACAACACATCTTATGTTCATTATGCTTGTGTCCCAAAGGTCACACACTTCCACTGTTTGACTGTCAAGCTTGGCATTGAAATGATTTGACATGTCTGGTGTAATTTGACTGATTAGAATTTACAATGCTAAGTAAATGAATATGTTGTTGAAAGAACCCAAACTTGGTGACAATGTGAGGATGTGGATCTAAAGTATATTTTAGCTTGTTGGTTTAAACAGATATCTTAATGTGTAACGTTATTGTGGATCACTTTTGACCAGGGTACCTAGGGTTCTGATATAAAGTAATGCACTTCATATGGAATAGGGTGCCACTTGCTGAGGGCATGCAATGTGTATTCAGTGTACAGTATGAACCTGTACGTTTTCCCTTTTGTAGCTGTGTTCTGTGACTACTACAACGATCCAGGTGAATGTGAATGGCATTACAGCCCTTGCCACACACCTTGCTACAAGACCTGTCTGAATCCAAATGGGACCTGTGACAACCCTCTTCCCAATCTGGAAGGTGAGGCAGCATGCTATTTGATTTGATTGGCATCAGCCTGCATGTTTGTTCCATATGCACATGCCCTTCTTAACAAAGTCTTAATATGTTTTTTGACCTCAACTTTATTAAATGCAATAACTCAATCAAAACAACTAAATCACACTGTCTTCTTTATAGGTTGTTACCCACGATGCCCTCCAGATAGGCCAATATTTGATGAAGAGACCGGGGAGTGTGTTGAGAAATGTGTTCCAACACCAACACCAACACCAACACCAACACCAACACCAACACCAACACCAACACCAACAACAACACCGTGGACACCAACAACTACCACATTGACAACACCACCTCCAACAACAACACCAATACCACCAACACCACCAACAACCACACCAACACCACCATCAACAACAACCACACCAATACCACCAACACCACCACCACCAACAACAACGATACCATCAACAACAACAACAACCACACCAACAACAACCACACCAACACCACCATCAACAACAACAACACCAATACCACCAACACCAACAACACCAATATCAACACCAACAACAACCACACCAACACCACCATCAACAACAACAACACCAATACCACCAACACCAACAACACCAATACCAACACCAACAACAACAACAACAATACCACCAACAACAACGACCACACCAATACCAACACCAACAACAACAATACCGACAACAACAACACCAATACCAACAACAACAACAACAACACCACCACCAACAACAACAACAACACCACCACCAACAACAACAACAACACCAATACCAACAACAACAACAACAACAACAATACCACCAACAACAACACCAACACCAACAACAACCACACCAATACCGACAACAACAACAACAATACCACCAACAACTACCCCCCAGACACCAGAGCCAACAACTACTCCTTGTATTCCTACCTGTGAGTGGTCAGAATGGTATGATGAAGATGATGATAAAGACAAGAGCGACTGGGAAACATATTGGAATATCACACAGAGTGGAAAAGAAGTGTGTGAAGATCCACAGGATATTGAATGTGTAGCTACAGACTATCCTGATATGAGCTTAGAGGACTATGTAGCTTCGACAGGCCAAGTTGTGGAGTGCAATGTTGACTTCGGATTAATATGTGAAGAAAATAAACAGACTCAGAGACCATATAAGTGCAAGAACTATAAGATTAGGGTCCTCTGTTGCGTTGAATGTTTATCAACAACATCACCAAAACCAACAACACCACCAACACCAACAACAACAACAACAACACCTTCACCACCAACAACAACCACACCAACAACAACAACAACAACAACAACACCAACAACAACACCAACACCACCAACAACAACCACACCAACACCACCGACAACAACCACACCAACACCACCAACAACAACCACACCAATACCACCAACAACAACACCAATACCACCAACAACAACACCCATACCAACAACAACAACAACACCAACACCACCATCAACAACAACAACAACAACACCAACACCTCCAACTACAACAACACCAATACCACCAACAACAACAACACCAACACCACCATCAACAACAACAACAACAACAACACCAACACCTCCAACTACAACAACAACGACACCAATTCCACCACCAACAACAACAACACCAACAACACCAACAACAACACCAATACCACCGACAACAACCACACCAATACCACCAACAACAACAACACCAATACCACCAACAACAACACCCATACCAACAACAACAACAACACCAAAAACAACAACAACCACACCAATACCAACAACAACAACAACACCACCACCAACAACAACACCAACAACAACCACACCAAAACCAACAACAACACCAACAACAACCACACCAATACCAACAACAACAACCACCACACCAAAACCAACAACAACAACAACACCAACAACAACAACACCAATACCAACAACAACAACCACCACACCAATACCACCAACAACAACACCCATACCAACAACAACAACACCAAAAACAACAACAACCACACCAATACCAACAACAACACCAACAACAACCACACCAATACCAACAACAACAACAATACCACCAACAACTACCCCCCAGACACCAGAGCCAACAACTACTCCTTGTATTCCTACCTGTGAGTGGTCAGAATGGTATGATGAAGATGATGATAAAGACAAGAGCGACTGGGAAACATATTGGAATATCACACAGAGTGGAAAAGAAGTGTGTGAAGATCCACAGGATATTGAATGTGTAGCTACAGACTATCCTGATACGAGCTTAGAGGACTATGTAGCTTCGACAGGCCAAGTTGTGGAGTGCAATGTTGACTTCGGATTAATATGTGAAGAAAATAAACAGACTCAGAGACCATATAAGTGCAAGAACTATAAGATTAGGGTCCTCTGTTGCGTTGAATGTTTATCAACAACATCACCAAAACCAACAACACCACCAACACCAACAACAACACCAACAACAACATCTTCACCACCAACAACAACCACACCAACACCAACAACAACACCAACAACAACACCAACACCAACAACAACACCCACACCACAAACAACAACAACCACACCAACAACAACAACAACAACACCAACACCAACAACAACAACACCAATACCACCAACAACAACAACACCAACAACAACAACACCAACACCACCAACAACAACACCAATACCACCAACAACAACAACACCAACAACAACAACACCAACACCACCAACAACCACACCAATACCACCAACAACAACAACACCAACAACAACAACAACAACACCAACAACAACAACACCAACACCACCAACAACAACAACACCAATACCACCAACAACAACAACACCAACACCACCAACAACAACACCAATACCACCAACAACAACGACAACACCTTCACCACCAACAACAACCACACCAACACCACCAACAACAACCACACCAACACCACCAACAACAACGACAACAACACCTTCACCACCAACAACAACACCAATACCACCAACAACAACAACACCAACAACAACAACACCAACACCACCAACAACAACACCAATACCACCAACAACAACAACACCAACAACAACAACACCAACACCACCAACAACAACAACACCAATACCACCAACAACAACAACACCAATACCAACAACAACAACGACAACACCTTCACCACCAACAACAACCACACCAACACCACCAACAACAACGACAACAACACCTTCACCACCAACACCAACAACACCAACAACCCCAACACCACCAACAACAACAACAACAACACCACCACCAACAACAACCACACCAACACCACCAACTACAACAACACCAATACCACCAACAACAACACCAATACCAACAACAACAACAACACCAACAACAACACCAACACCACAAACAACAACAACACCAATACCACCAACAACAACGACACCAATTCCACCACCAACAACAACAACAACAACACCTTCACCACCAACAACAACCACACCAACACCACCAACTACAACAACACCAATTCCAACAACAACAACAACAACACCTTCACCAACAACAACAACCACACCAACACCACCAACAACAACAACACCAACACCACCAACAACAACAACAACAAAAACAACACCAACAACAACACCAACAACAACACCAACAACACCACAAACAACAACAACAACAACAACAACAACACCACAAACAACAACAACACCAATACCACCAACAACAACGACACCAATTCCACCACCAACAACAACAACAACAACACCTTCACCACCATCAACAACCACACCAACACCACCAACAACAACAACACCAACAACAACACCAACAACACCACTATCAACAACAACGACACCAATTCCACCAACAACAACAACAACAACAACACCTTCACCACCAACAACAACCACACCAACACCACCAACAACAACAACAACAAAAACAACACCAACAACATTACCAACAACAACACCAACAACAACACCAACAACAACACCAACAACAACACCAACAACAACACCAACAATTCCACCAACAACAACAACACCAACAACAACGACACCGTCACCGTCACCACCAACAACAACAACACCAATACCAACAACAACAACAACGACACCAAAACCAACAACAACAACGACACCGTCACCACCAACAATAACCACACCAATACCACCAACAACAACCAAACCAATACCACCAACAACAACAACAACAACACCAGCAACAACACCATCAACACCAACAACAACAACAACACCTTCACCACCAACAACAACCACACCAACACCACCAACAACAACAACACAGAAACCAACAACAACAACACCAAAACCCACAACACCACCAACACCAACAACAACAACAACAACACCTTCACCACCAACAACAACCACACCAACACCACCAACAACAACAACACCAACAACAACACCAACACCACAAACAACAACGACAGCAAATCCACCAACAACAACAACAACAACACCTTCACCACCAACAACAACCACACCAACAACAACACCAATTCCACCACCAACAACAACAACAACACCAACACCACCAACAACAACAACCACACCAACACCACCAACAACAACGACACCAATTCCACCAACACCACCAACAACAACAACACCTTCACCACCAACAACAACCACACCAACAACAACCACACCAATACCACCAACAACAACAACACCAATTACTACAACAACCACACCAATACCACCAACAACACCACCAACAACAACACCAACACCACCAACAACAACACTAACACCACCAACACCAACACCACCAACTACAACCACACCAACACCACCAACAACAACAAAACCAACACCACCAACTACAACATCAACCACACCACCAACAACAACAACAACAACACCAACAACAACACCCACACCACCAACAACAACACCAACAACCACACCAACACCACCAACAACAACCACACCAACACCAGCACCAACAACTACCACACCTAAACCACCAACTACAACGGAAGCCACAACTCTAACCACAACCCCAACGACAACAGAAGAATCAACGACAACCCCCAGGACAACTGAAAAACCAGCCACACCCACCCCTGTCATAGACACCACAACCACTAAAGCTCCTACAACAACACCTAAACCACCAACTACAACAGAAGCCACAACTCCAATGACATCCACATCACCAACAACCCATGAATCGGTTGTCACCGGTCCTCCAATAACTGTTCCGACACCAGTAACAGGAGGTGTAGTCAGTTCAATACCAACCACAACTGGGATACCAACCCCACCACCAATCACTTGTCCTGAATGGGACAAAGTGGTAAGTACCTCAATATAACCATCACATAATCAACTGGGCTCCCTTAACTTCGATAACACATAGCCAACATTTGATGTCAACGAGGGTCGAAAAGTTCTTTCAGAGACTTATCAATTGATTCCCGTGTGAATTGTGAAAGATCTCTGATGACGTGTAATTTTCTATTGTCTCGAAAACATCAGCAAAATGAAACTTTCTGGCTGTGCAACTGCACTTTGGCCAGATGCATTGAAAACAACACCATTGAAATCATCCCATACGAATGCCCAGAGCCTGAGCCAATCACATGTACCAATGGCAAGAAACCAGTGCTACAGTGGGATGAGTTCTACTGCTGCCAGCACTACGTGTGTGACTGTGAGTTGTGAAAGCTTCTTCTTCTTCTCCTCTGACCTGGTCAAGAAGGTCGATGGCCATGTCCAGTTTCTGTAATAACATACACGTCCTTATCACTAACATTTGGAATAACAGTCAATATAAATATTATTTCAGCAAAAAAAATTGTTAACAGAGGATCGTAATGTCTGTCTGCTTTATAACAGTGTTTATTTTCATTACAGGTGTCTGTGAGGGTTGGGGAGACCCCCATTACATCACCTTCGACGGGCTCTTCTACAGCTTCCAAGGGAACTGCACCTATGTGCTGATGGAGGAGATGTGGCCGCGTCACCAATTTAAGATCTACATCGACAATGTCAACTGTGATCCCACCGAGGATGTGTCTTGTCCTCGAGCCATCATCGTGTCCTACCGCTCAACAGTTATAACACTGAAGAATCACAACCTCATTGGAGCTGCTCAGTTGGAGGTAAATTAAGTGGATAAACTGGCTCAGAAATCAATATAAGCAATTAAGGCCGTATATACGTTGAATGGCTAGATTTGGGGCCTAAAGGACTGGGAAAAAAATCTTTGAAAATGAAAGACAATTCTCTTCCATTATTTCATTCTCTGAACTGAATTGTGCATTAGTTCTCAACATCCGTAGCTTTCATTGATACAAAATATGAAGTTGATGTTCTCCATCAACTTAATTCAACCTGTAATGTCATGATGTTAGTAAGTCACCTTGCCTTTCTTTAAGAGATCCTGAAGATGGATTGATCTCTCTCTTCCATCCCTTTTTCCTATGCTTTTCTATCCCCCCATCCGTCCGTCTCTCTTTCATCCCTCTCTCCCTGCCATCTGTATTTCAGGCTCTTATTGATGGAGTTTCCCTGAGACTACCCTTCACACGGCACGGTGTGAAGGTGATGAACTCTGGTATCAACATGGTGTTGGAGATAGCACACCTCCAGGTGGTAGTTACCTTTGGTGTCACTGGCTTCAGCGTCAACCTTCCTTGGCAACACTTTGGCAACAATACACAGGGTCATTGTGGTAAGGACTTAGTTTCATTCATTTGTTGTCCTCAAACTCTGTATCTTGTGCATTTAAACAAACAGCTATAAGAGCTGAGAAATGATTGTGAATCACTTAACTTAAACAGAGAGAGGTCACGTGGTATTCTGAGCAGGGTGTGAGAAAGACTAATGGAGTGGTCCTTGAATTGATGGAAATCATTTATCCAAGGTTGGAGGTGAACAACTAGCCTGGTCCCAGATCTGTTTGAGTTCTTTATACCAAAACCCTATGGTTGTTGTCAGATATCGAACCATAGGGTTTGGCAAGACAGCACAAACTGATCAGGCACCAGGCTAGCAAACAATGGTTTGGGCTTTCCTGTCTGGTGTCTGATATTTTTACTGTATGTGCTGTACTAAATGTGAGAAAGCTTCAACAAAGGTTTCCAATGTATGTATTACTTTTAATAGCTGCAAAGGTCAAAATAAACGACTTGAACCTGAACTGTATGAATCTCTTTCAGGAACATGTAGCAACAACCAGGCTGATGACTGCATGTTGCCAGGAGGTCAGCTGGTGGAGAACTGTGCTGTGATGGCAGACTACTGGCAAGCCAAGGACATCTCCCAGCCTGACTGCCATTTGCCACCTGGAATCCCCACCAACTCTCCTCTCCCTGAACCCACACAGAAGCCATGCAAGCCAGACTCCTCTGTCTGTGATCTCCTGAAGGACAGGTAAACCTCCCTAAAGGCACTGTGATCTCCTGAAGGACAGGTAAACCTCCCTAAAGGCACTGTGATCTCCTGAAGGACAGGTAAACCTCCCTAAAGGCACTGTGATCTCCTGAAGGACAGGTAAACCTCCCTAAAGGCACTGTGATCTCCTGAAGGACTGGTAAACCTCCCTAAAGGCACTGTGATCTCCTGAAGGACTGGTAAACCTCCCTAAAGGCACTGTGATCTCCTGAAGGACTGGTCAACCTCCCTAAAGGCACTGTGATCTCCTGAAGGACTGGTCAACCTTCCTAAAGGCACTGTACATGTTCTCTAATAAAATATCATGCTTAGGGTGATCACATTTAAATGACCCAAATGCAGGACTGTGTGGGAATGTTGCCAGCTACTCCATTGAACAGTCTGTCAGGAGTTTAAGTAAAGTTAGAAGTCCTGTTGTAACGATCAACAATCTAACTTATCACAGGCTAAATTCTCACATGCAATGATATAGCTCTTTACCTCTAAACTATACACAGAAGTGTGTTTTGTGTCTGACAGAAACATATATGATTCTTACAGTGTATTTGGAAGGTCTGTTTCTCATATACCTTCATCTCTGGTTTTCAATCCACAGCATCTTTGCAGCCTGTCATCCGTTTGTCTCGCCTGACAACTTCTACAAGGGCTGTGTCTATGACAGCTGCCACGTGTCCAACCCAGCGGTGGAGTGCACCAGTCTGCAGACATACGCTGCTGCCTGTGCCCAGTTTGGAGTATGCATCTACTGGAGAAACCACACCGAGCTCTGTGGTAGGCTTACTGTACTCGTTATAAAAATCCAGACTCACCATGTTAAATAGGACTCACCTAATAAGGATAGATAAATAAGTTCACCATTAAAGAGATAGGAAGTACTATGTAGATGACCAGGAACCAGGAACTGTGTAGATGAGACCAGGAACAATACTATACTAACACAACTTAGTATGTGTTGTAGATCAGACCAGGAACAATACTATACTAACACAACTTAGTATGTGTTGTAGATCAGACCAGGAACAATACTATACTAACACAACTTAGTATGTGTTGTAGATCAGACCAGGAACAATACTATACTAACACAACTTAGTATGTGTTGTAGATCAGACCACACAATAGAGGAGGGGGGTTTCTATTTGTAAATATTAGATTAGTGCATTTTTGTATTTGAAGTGATGGAGATAGTGGACATCCTTGTCTGGTTCCCCTTTGTAATGTGTAAAATAGTATCGGGCTCCAGTCCTACAATCAACTGATTGTAAATAATTAGTCAGAACATTTTTCCATGGTGATAACACTTTTTACATTACCAGTTGTCACAAAGTGCTCATACAGAAACCCAGCCTAAAACCCCAAACAGCAAGCGATTCAGATGTAGAAGCACGGTGGCTTGGAAAAACTCTTTAGAAAGGCAGGAACCTAGGAAGAAACCTAGAGAGGAACCAGAATCTGAGGGGTGGCCAGTCCTCTTCTGGTTGTGCTGGGTGGGGATTATAAGAGTACATGGCCATTAAGGCCAGATTGTTCAACAGCAGGTTCGGTAGAGAAAGAAAGACAGAGAGAGAGAGAGAGAGAGAGAGGGTCGAAACAGCAGGTCCTGGACAAGCACATCCGTTGAACAGGACAGGGTTCCATAGCCGCAGTCACAACAGCAGAAATTGGATCAGCACTACGACCAGGTTGACTGGGGACAGACACAGCCAGGAGTCGTCAGGCCAGGTAGTCCTGAGGCATGGTCCTTTGGCTCAGATCCTCTGTGAAGGGAGAGAGAGAGAGAGAGAGAGAGAGAGAGAGAGAGAGAGAGAGAGAGAGAGAGAGAGAGAGAGAGAGAGATGAATTATAGGTAGCATACTTAAGATCACACAGGACACCAGAGAAGACAGGAGAATGATACCAGATAGGACATTCTGACCCTAGCCCCCCGGCACATAGACTATTGCAGTATGTATACTGGAGACTGAGACAGAGGGTTCGGGTGTCACTATAGACTGAGTTGTATCTTTCTTCAACAGCCAGCGACTGCCCAGCTGACAAAGTCTACAAGCCCTGCGGTCCTGCAGAACAGCCAACCTGTGATGACAAGTAGGTTTCTATTTAGAGATTGGCTAGCGGCATGTTTTATGTTAACTGAGGTAGACAACGTTATGACTGTCAAATAAGACAAAGGGAAAAGACCTACCGACAGTTAAAGATAGAGTTGCTGTACATTGGAAATAGGAGTTGTCACTGTAATGTTGTGTTCTACAGTCCAGACGAGTCTAGGATGAACTTCACCACAGAAGGCTGCTTCTGTCCTGATGGGATGAAACTCTTCAACAAGGAATCAGGGATCTGTGTTGATAAGTGTGGTGAGTGTTCCCAGTTACTGCCATTGGTCCATTTCATGTTGACGATACAGAGAAGATGGTTAGGACTTTAGCCTTTTCAAGGATGTTTCAGGTCTATGAATGTTCTACTAAATGGTGGTGTTTGTGTTTTTGAAGGATGCATTGACCCTGAAGGTGTTCCGCGAGAGGTAAGTTAGACCTTTTGGTTTCTATTCATCTGTATTTTATTTGACTAATTAATAATAGCCTGTTATCTAGTCCACTGGCTCTGTCATGAATGATACCAGAGGTTTCTATGAGGACCTACTTACAGCGTCCACACAGCATTATTCCTCATTGTCTGAAACCCAAATGCCCCCCTTATGCCCTATATTTAGCCCCCTATGACCTATTTAGTGCACTACATTTGACCAAACCCATTGATGGAATCACACTCCCTTCTTGTTGTATCTCATCCCAGTTCAACGAGAGGTTTGAGTACAAGTGCCAGGATTGCGTTTGTTTGGAGTCCACCAAGGCTGTGACCTGTAAACCCAAGGTCTGCTCCAAACCACCAGTAGAGATATGCACCGGGCCAGGCTTTGTATATGTCAACCAAACCGATCCATCCGATCCATGCTGCTCCAGCCTCGTCTGCCGTAAGGATCTCCCAACACTTTTTCACCTTACATATTATAATCAGATCTATTTCAACAGTATTGTGCCGACCTGAACCGTACTGTGCAGGCTTGGATATGTTCTTTTCACATTGTCATTTTCCAGCACGGTTCCAGGAACTGTGGTGGACGTGTAACCAGGCCAGTGCCGTACAGCTGGGCTCAGCTCAGTCGTGTTGAAAACACACACATAGTGAAGACATGAATCAGCTCATATTATAATGTCCATACTCTGCTATTGTTTCCCCCTCTAGGTTGTGACAGCAGCACTTGCCCACCAACCAACATGAACTGTCCTATTGGGTTCGTGCCAGTGGTTTCAGTCCCGGAGGGAAAATGCTGTCCAGAGCACACATGTGGTAAACTCTCTTTACCTAGATCTACACTATCTAGACCAGGGGTGTCAAACTCATTCCACGGAGGGCCTAGTGTCTGCAGGTTTTTGGTTTTTCCTTTCAATAAAGCCCTAGACAACCAGGTGTGGGGAGTTCCTAACTAATTAGTGATGTTAATTCATCAATTAAGTACAAGGGAGGAGCGAAAACCCGCAGACACTCGGCCCTCCGTGGAATGAGTTTGACACCTGTGATCTAGACTATCTACATGTGGTAAAGTCTCTTTACCTAGATCTTTACTATCTAGACTATCTACATGTGGTAAAGTCTCTTTGTCTAGATCTATACTATCTAGACTATCTACATGTGGTAAACTCTCTTTACCTAGATCTATACTATCTAGACTATCTACATGTGGTAAACTCTCTTTACCTAGATCTATACTATCTAGACTATCTACATGTGGTAAATTCTCTTTACCTAGATCTATACTATCTAGACTATCTACATGTGGTAAAGTCTCTTTACCTAGATCTATACTATATACACTATCTACATGTGGTAAAGTCTCTTTACCTAGATCTATACTATCTACACTATCTACATGTGGTAAAGACTCTTTACCTAGATCTATACTATCTAGACTATCTACATGTGGTAAAGTCTCTTTACCTAGATCTATATTATATACACTATCTACATGTGGTAAAGTCTCTTTACCTAGATCTATACTATCTAGACTATCTACATGTGGTAAACTCTCTTTACCTAGATCTATACTATATACACTATCTACATGTGGTAAAGACTCTTTACCTAGATCTATACTATCTAGACTATCTACATGTGGTAAAGTCTCTTTACCTAGATCTATACTATCTACATGTGGTAAAGTCTCTATCTTGTATTGCTGTGTTTTTATTGCTGAGATAATCATGGATTGGTTGTCTGTGTCTCTCTCTCAATTGGTTGTTTGTCTCTCTTGTCTCTTCCAGAGCCTAAAAGAGTTTGTCTTCACAAAGGCGTTGAATACCTGGTAATGACAAACTGTTCTGCTCTCTCATCTGAAATGTTTATTACATAAATAAACACTGTTTATATATACTTGTTTTAATATATTGCAGTACATGTACAGTAAATCTCATGCGCTTTATGGGTTGATGTCAAATAGTTTCGAAGAGAGTGGGTTTCCTTGTTCCAATATGTCAGAGAGAGTGGGTTTCCTGGTTCCCCTGTGACAGAGAGAGTGGGTTTCCTTGTTCCAATATGTCAGAGAGAGTGGGTTTCCTTGTTCCAATATGTCAGAGAGAGTGGGTTTCCTGGTTCCAATATGTCAGAGAGAGTGGGTTTCCTTGTTCCACTGTGACAGAGAGAGTGGGTTTCCTTGTTCCAATATGTCAGAGAGAGTGGGTTTCCTGGTTCCAATATGTCAGAGAGAGTGGGTTTCCTGGTTCCCCTGTGACAGAGAGAGTGGGTTTCCTTGTTCCACTGTGACAGAGAGAGTGGGTTTCCTTGTTCCAATATGTCAGAGAGAGTGGGTTTCCTTGTTCCACTGTGATAGAGAGAGTGGGTTTCCTTGTTCCAATATGTCAGAGAGAGTGGGTTTCCTGGTTCCAATATGTCAGAGAGAGTGGGTTTCCTGGTTCCCCTGTGACAGAGAGAGTGGGTTTCCTTGTTCCACTGTGACAGAGAGAGTGGGTTTCCTTGTTCCAATATGTCAGAGAGAGTGGGTTTCCTTGTTCCAATATGTCAGAGAGAGTGGGTTTCCTGGTTCCCCTGTGTCAGAGAGAGTGGGTTTCCTTGTTCCAATATGTCAGAGAGAGTGGGTTTCCTTGTTCCCCTGTGACAGAGAGAGTGGGTTTCCTGGTTCCCCTGTGACAGAGAGAGTGGGTTTCCTTGTTCCCCTGTGACAGAGAGAGTGGGTTTCCTGGTTCCCCTGTGACAGAGAGAGTGGGTTTCCTGGTTCCAATATGTCAGAGAGAGTGGGTTTCCTGGTTCCAATATGTCAGAGAGAGTGGGTTTCCTGGTTCCAATATGTCAGAGAGAGTGGGTTTCCTTGTTCCAATATGTCAGAGAGAGTGGGTTTCCTTGTTCCACTGTGACAGAGAGAGTGGGTTTCCTTGTTCCAATATGTCAGAGAGAGTGGGTTTCCTGGTTCCACTGTGACAGAGAGAGTGGGTTTCCTTGTTCCACTGTGACAGAGAGAGTGGGTTTCCTTGTTCCACTGTGTCAGAGAGAGTGGGTTTCCTTGTTCCCCTGTGACAGAGAGAGTGGGTTTCCTGGTTCCCCTGTGTCAGAGAGAGTGGGTTTCCTTGTTCCACTGTGACAGAGAGAGTGGGTTTCCTTGTTACACTGTGACAGAGAGAGTGGGTTTCCTGGTTCCACTGTGACAGAGAGAGTGGGTTTCCTTGTTCCACTGTGACAGAGAGAGTGGGTTTCCTTGTTCCAATATGTCAGAGAGAGTGGGTTTCCTGGTTCCAATATGTCAGAGAGAGTGGGTTTCCTTGTTCCAATATGTCCCCTGTGTTAGAGACAGGTGGTATCATTGTTCCCCTGTGTTAGAGACAGGTGGTATCCTTGTTCCCCTGTGTTAGAGACAGGTGGTATCATTGTTCCCCTGTGTTAGAGACAGGTGGTATCATTGTTCCCCTGTGTTAGAGACAGGTGGTATCCTTGTTCCCCTGTGTTAGAGACAGGTGGTATCCTTGTTCCCCTGTGTTAGAGACAGTGGAAATCCTTGTTCCCCTGTGTTAGAGACAGGTGGTATCCTTGTTCCCCTGTGTTAGAGATAGGTGGTATCATTGTTCCCCTGTGTTAGAGACAGGTGGTATCCTTGTTCCCCTGTGTTAGAGACAGGTGGTATCCTTGTTCCCCTGTGTTAGAGACAGTGGAAATCATTGTTCCCCTGTGTTAGAGACAGGTGGTATCCTTGTTCCCCTGTGTTAGAGACAGGTGGTATCCTTCTTCCCCTGTGTTAGAGACAGTGGAAATCCTGGTTCCCCTGTGTTAGAGACAGGTGGTATTCTTGTTCCCCTGAAGTAATGTGTAATGTAATGAGTTACTTGTTCTTCTAGCCCAATTCTAAAGTTCCAGGATCGGAGTGCCAGGAGTGCACCTGCACCAACAAAGTGGACCCCAAGTCTGGTCATTACCAAATTGACTGTGGATTCATGCAATGTGACAAAGATTGTGAAAAGGTAAGAACTGGTATAGCTGCCGTGTCTGCTCACATTTCAAATATTTACCAAAAGTTGAAATACCATTGAGTACCTTAAACTTATTCAGTCAACAAGTTTTTATACTTTAATCGGCTGGTTTCCTAGACCCAGATTAAGTAATTAAGTAAACCTTGTCTGATTCAGAACTGCTGACAGATTAATCCTAGTCCTTGATTTTAAAAAAAAATCTCAATTGGAAGTGAGGCATCCGGGCGGTGAGGCATCTGTTCTTGAGTTATTCTATTCTATAGAGTCTACTGGGAAGGCAATCGGTTCTATTCACACTTTAATAACATGTAGAACTATTATCATTATCATTATTATTAGGTGTTGCCGCAAGTCACTCATGTGTTCCTCTTGTCCTGCAGGGATATGAGTACCAGGAGCCAGACTATTCCTCAGATGACTGCTGCGGTAAATGTGTTCAGACCCACTGTGTCCTCCAGATCAATGGGACCAAGCAGTTGTTGAAGGTAGGTAGCGGTTCTGTCAGTTTAACTGTCACAGATTAACTAAGAAGTAGCAAGTAGTTCTCTGATAAATATCTATATTGTTGTGTGTGTGTGTGTGTGGGGGGGGGGGGGGGGGGGGGGGACAAGCTTCCCCATAATGTGAGGACAGAGGAGTGCCTGCCCATCTTCCTAAAACCTCTGACACCCTACCTCTTTAAAGAGTGTCTTAAATAAATCCCAGTCCGCCCCACCCCCTACGATTGTGATATGTTGTTGTCTCACTTAGCTATCTTATGACAAATGCACTAATGTAAAAACGTTTTGGATAAGAGCGTCTGCTAAATTACAAACATTTGTGTGTGTGTGTGTGTGTGTGTGTGTGTGTGTGTGTGTGTGTGTGTGTGTGTGTGTGTGTGTGTGTGTGTCCAGCATGGAGATACATGGTCAGCTCCTGGTGACAAGTGCCAGCAGTACAGCTGTGTGAAAAACGGTGATAGCTATCTGACCCAGAGCTCCAACATCCATTGCCCACCCTTCCAGCAGGCCAACTGCCAGCCTGTGAGTACAGTACTCAACATAACAAGAACAGAAAGGCCAGCCTGTGAGTACAGTACACAACATAACAAGAACAGAAAGGCCAGCCTGTGAGTACAGTACAGTACTCAACATAACAAGAACAGATAGGCCAGCCTGTGAGTACAGTACTCAACATAACAAGAACAGAAAGGCCAGCCTGTGAGTACAGTACATAACATAACAAGAACAGATAGGCCAGCCTGTGAGTACAGTACACAACATAACAAGAACAGAAAGGCCAGCCTGTGAGTACAGTACTCAACATAACAAGAACAGAAAGGCCAGCCTGTGAGTACAGTACACAACATAACAAGAACAGAAAGGCCAGCCTGTGAGTACAGTACACAACATAACAAGAACAGATAGGCCAGCCTGTGAGTACAGTACTCAACATAACAAGAACAGAAAGGCCAGCCTGTGAGTACAGTACACAACATAACAAGAACAGAAAGGCCAGCCTGTGAGTACAGTACAGTACTCAACATAACAAGAACAGATAGGCCAGCCTGTGAGTACAGTACTCAACATAACAAGAACAGAAAGGCCAGCCTGTGAGTACAGTACATAACATAACAAGAACAGATAGGCCAGCCTGTGAGTACAGTACACAACATAACAAGAACAGAAAGGCCAGCCTGTGAGTACAGTACTCAACATAACAAGAACAGAAAGGCCAGCCTGTGAGTACAGTACACAACATAACAAGAACAGAAAGGCCAGCCTGTGAGTACAGTACACAACATAACAAGAACAGATAGGCCAGCCTGTGAGTACAGTACTCAACATAACAAGAACAGAAAGGCCAGCCTGTGAGTACAGTACACAACATAACAAGAACAGAAAGGCCAGCCTGTGAGTACAGTACAGTACTCAACATAACAAGAACAGATAGGCCAGCCTGTGAGTACAGTACTCAACATAACAAGAACAGAAAGGCCAGCCTGTGAGTACAGAACACAACAGAACAAGAACAGAAAGGCCAGCCTGTGAGAACAGGACACAACATAACAAGAACAGAAAGGCCAGCCTGTGAGTACAGTACTCAACATAACAAGAAGAGAAAGGCCAGCCTGTGAGTACAGGACACAACATAACAATAACAGAAAGGCCGACCTGTGAGTACAGTACTCAACATAACAAGAAGAGAAAGGCCAGCCTGTGAGTACAGTACTCAACATCACAAGGACAGAAAGTCCTGCTCACTGCATATGCTCTCGATTACCTACCTTATTGATAATTTTTCGATCCACAATCATTTTCATCAGATCCACAGTACAGTAGACACACTATACCAGTTTTCATTTGACAGAAATATTACTTCACTTATCCTAATACTAAATGTATTATGTAAAGAAAACGTTGAAACTTTTTTATCCACAGGGTTCCATTCAGACCGCTGCAAACGGCTGCTGTAGAATTTGTAAGTATGAAAGTGAAATATTCAAAGCTGTCAACAATTTCATATCAGGATTGGAATATGATCAGATTCATGCATCATGAAACAACTGATATTCCTAATTGATCATGATTGAGAAGGAGAGCCACCTTGTAGTGAGTGGACTCAAACAGGTGCAGCTCTTTTTCATGGTCTTTCCAGACGGTTCATGTATAATGGTGTGTCTCCCTCCAATACCAGGTGTGGAGAAGGACAAGGCCTGTAAGATAGGATCCATGAAGAGTTTCATCAACCACAAGAACTGCCAGTCTATTGAGGAGGTGGAGATGCCGTACTGTGAGGGATCCTGCAACACCTTCACCAAGTGAGTGTGGAAACAATGCAAATATCACCACCAAGTGGAGCCTCATAACAGCCACAACACCATGGGGAGGTTTCCACTATCCACTTTAAGCAGAGTGATGGACTGAAAATCATTTGAAATGAATCTCTATTGAACATGCTTCTTAGTCCAGGACTCGGTTTAATCTGGGGGGAACATACCCCCCATATGTATTTGTGTTTTGTGAAACATGTCATTTGTTGAGGTGTCTTTGTCTCTTGGGAAGTAGATGATCTCTTAATCTCTGTGAACACCTCTCTTTCACTCCCGTCCTCCAGGTACTCTGCGATGGCCGCGTCTCTGGACCACTCGTGCGCCTGTTGCCAGGAGTCCCTGTCCAGTAACCGCACGGTGGACCTACAGTGTCTGAATGGAGATGTGGTGCCCTACACCTACCTACACGTGGAGGAGTGTAACTGCAGACACAGCGACTGCCACAGAGCCATTAGGGTGCCTGTCCGTAAGACACGCAGCAACACGCTGGTGTAAATGGGATCCGTACTAATCCAGATGGGACAAGTCCAGCACCAATCCACTCCACTCGCTGCTTACTAAAGAAGACCCTGCTTCACATGGCTGTTATTTATCTAATCGCTTTGATTTATATGTCAAATGTAGGTTAAATGATATTTAAAATGTAGAAACTTATGCTTACTTATCTTATTAAAATGCAACCCTTCAAATACTTATGTCCGTTGTTTGTTTTCTTGTAGAAGTCCATGCACCTTGTTAAGGAAAGATTTGTTTTATTAAGCTGTGAAACCTCTTTAGCCTTCTTCACACTGGCAGTTTGAAGTGATTCCCCCCCAAGAAATGTTGCATACCCGATTAGAATCTGTTTATTTTCCAACAGTTTGAACAGCCAAAAAGAACATGGAAGCAGATATTTCCAGCCACATTTCAAACCACCTTCGTAGGTCATACGACTTGTGTCTGAGCGGTCAAATCTCGCTCAATTTGACCTCAGGCGGTTTTTAGACTGTTATTTGGCATATTGCTTGCCAGCTACTTTGTTCACAGTTTGACGAGAACGTTTGGTAGCTAACTAGCTTGTGAATCATTTACAAACAAATTACTGAATGTGCTAGAAAGCTAAACAGCTACCTAGCTAGCTAGTGGACTGCTGTGGCTAGCTAAACAGCTACCTAGCTAGCTAGTTGACATGCTGTCGCTAGCTAAACAGCTACCTAGCTAGCTAGTTGACTGCTGTGGCTAGCTAAACAGCTACCTAGCTAGCTAGTTGACATGCTGTCTCTAGCTAAACAGTTACCTAGCTATTTAGTTGACTGCTGTGGCTAGCTACACAGCTACCTAGCTAGCTAGTTGACATGCTGTCGCTAGCTCAACAGTTACCTAGCTAGCTAGTTGACTGCTGTGGATACCTAGCTAGCTAGTTGACTTCTGTGGCTACCTAGCTAGATAGTTGACTATTGTGGCTAGCAAAAAACCGACTTGTTTTGAAGGTTGGAAAATCTTGTCCTTTGAGACATTAAAAGTGTTCTTACACTCTGATTCTGAACATTCAAAGCAACTAGGAAACGTCCATGGCAGGCAATATTGTCACCTTAGCTTGCTACTTAACGTCTGAGTGTTAGGAAGCTTGAGCGCCACCACCAATCAGCCTACACCACTGCTCACACATTACTAAGACAACTAGCATAGCCATGTCAGCAAATGACTGCTGTCTGAATACACACATGAAGGTGATTTGGTCACTTGTAACTGCTTAGACAGTCAGTATTCCAAAACAAATGTGAAAAACAAAACTGATCTGAGCATTAAATCCTGCAGTGTAAACAAGGCTTTAGCTCTTAGGTGAATGGCAGTTAGAGAGTCATCCCTGACATTATAATACAAAAATATATATTTGTTGTTTCCTGTTTTATGGACAGTGTCAAATCAAATCAAAATCAAATCAAATTTTATTTGTCACATACACATGGTTAGCAGATGTTGATGCGAGTGTAGCGAAATGCTTGTGCTTCTAGTTCCGACAATGCAGTAATAACCAACAAGTAATCTAACCTAACAATTCCACAACTACTACCTTATACACATAATTTCCATCAATTCTCATCATTAAAGTGGCTGGAGTTGAGTCAGTATGTTGGCAGCGGCCGCTAAATGTTAGTGGTGGCTGTTTAACAGTCTGATGGCCTTGATGGCCCAGTTTAACAGAAAAACGGCCCTGATGGCTGTTTTTCAGTCTCTCGGTCCCTGCTTTGATGCACCTGTACTGACCTCGCCTTCTGGATGATAGCGGGGTGAACAGGCAGTGGCTTGGGTAGTTGTTGTCCTTGATGATCTTTATGGCCTTCCTGTGACATCGGGTTGTGTAGGTGTCCTGGAGGGCAGGTAGTTTGCCCCCGGTGATGCGTTGTGCAGACCTCATTACCCTCTGGAGAGCCTTACGGTTGTGGGCGGAGCAGTTGCCGTACCAGGCGGTGATACAGCCCGACAGGATGCTCTCGATTGTGCATCTGTAGAAGTTTGTGAGTGCTTTTGGTGTCAAGCCGAATTTCTTCAGGCTCCTGAGGTTGAAGAGGCGCTGCTGCGCCTTCTTCACAACGCTGTCTGTGTGGGTGGACCCTTTCAGTTTGTCCGTGATGTGTACACCGAGGAACTTAAAACTTTCCACCTTCTCCACTACTGACCCGTCGATGTGGATAGGGGGGTGCTCCCTCTGCTGTTTCCTGAAGTCCACAATCATCTCCTTTGTTTTGTTGACGTTGAGTGTGAGGTTATTTTCCTGACACCACACTCCGAGGGCCCTCACCTCCTCCCTGTAGGCCGTCTCGTCGTTGTTGGTAATCAAGCTTACCACTGTAGTGTCATCCGCAAACTTGATGATTGAGTTGGAGGCGTGCATGGCCACGCAGTCGTGGGTGAACAGGGAGTACAGGAGAGGGCTCAGAACGCACCCTTGTGGGGCCCCAGTGTTGAGGATCAGCGGGGTGGAGATGTTGTTACCTACCCTCACCACCTGGGGGCGGTCCGTCAGGAAGTCCAGGACCCAGTTGCACAGGGCGGGGTCGAGACCCAGGGTCTCGAGCTTGATGACGAGTTTGGAGGGTACTATGGTGTTAAATGCTGAGCTGTAGTCGATGAACAGCATTCTCACATAGGTATTCCTCTTGTCCAGATGGGTTAGGGCAGTGTGCAGTATGGTTGCGATTGCGTCGTCTGTGGACCTATTGGGTCGGTAAGCAAATTGGAGTGGGTCTAGGGTGTCCGGTAGGGTGGAAGTGATATGGTCCTTGACTAGTCTCTCAAAGCACTTCATGATGACGGAAGTGAGTGCTACGGGGCGGTAGTCGTTTAGCTCAGTTACCTTAGCTTTCTTGGGAACAGGAACAATGGTTGCCCTCTTGAAGCATGTGGGAACAGTAGACTGGGATAAGGATTGATTGAATATGTCCGTAAACACACCAGCCAGCTGGTCTGCTCATGCTCTGAGGACGCGGCTGGGAATGCCGTCTGGGCCTGCAGCCTTGCGAGGGTTAACACGTTTAAATGTTTTACTCACCTCGGCTGCAGTGAAGGAGAGCCCGCAGGTTTTGGTAGCGCCCGGGCCGTGTCAGTGGCACTGTATTGTCCTCAAAGCGAGCAAAAAAGTTATTAAGCCTGTCTGGGAGCAAGACATCCTGGTCCGCGACGGGGCTGGTTTTCTTTTTGTAATCCGTGATTGACTGTAGACCCTGCCACATACCTCTTGTGTCTGAGCTGTTGAATTGCGACTCAATTTTGTCTCTGTACTGGGACTTAGCTAGTTTGATTGCCTTGCGGAGAGAATAGCTACACTGTTTGTATTCGGTCATGTTTCCGGTCACCTTGCTCTGGTTAAAAGCAGTGGTTCGCGCTTTCAGTTTCACGCGAATGCTGCCGTCAATCCACGGTTTCTGGTTTGGGAATGTTTTAATCGTTGCTGTGGGTACGACATCGTCAATGCACTTTCTAATGAACTCGCTCACCGAATCAGCATATTCGTCAATGTTGTTGTTGGATGCAATGCGGAACATATTCCAATCCGCGTGATCGAAGCAGTTTTGAAGCGTGGAATCAGATTGGTCGGACCAGCGTTGAACAGACCTGAGCGAGGGAGCTTGTTGTTTTAGTTTCTGTTTGTAGGCTGGAAGTAACAAAATGGAGTCGTGGTCAGCTTTTCCGAAAGGAGGGCGGGGGAGGGCCTTATATGCGTCGCGGAAATTAGTGTAACAATGATCCAAGGTTTTACCAGCCCTGGTAGCACAATCGATATGCTGATAGAATTTAGGGAGTTTTGTTTTCAGATTGGCCTTGTTAAAATCCCCAGCTACGATGAATGCAGCCTCAGGGTGTGTGGTTTCCAGTTTACAAAGAGTCAGATAAAGTTCGTTCAGGGCCATCGTTGTGTCTGCTTGGGGGGGATATATACGGCTGTGATTATAATCGAAGAGAATTCCCTTGGTAGATAATGCGGTCGACATTTGATTGTGAGGAGTTCTAGATCAGGTGAACAGAATGACTTGAGTTCCTGTATGTTGTTATGATCACACCACGTCTCGTTAATCATAAGGCATACCCCCCCGCCCCTCTTCTTACCAGAAAGATGTATGTTTCTGTCGGCGCGATGCGTGAAGAAACCAGCTGGCTGCACCGACTCCGTTAGCGTCTCTTGAGTTAGCCATGTTTCCGTGAAGCAGAGAACGTTACAATCTCTGATGTCCCTCTGGAATGTTACCCGTGCTCGGATTTCATCAACCTTATTGTCAAGAGACTGGACATTGGCGAGTAGTATGCTAGGGAGTGGAGCGCGATGTGCCCGTCTCCGAAGCCTGACCAGGAGACCTCTACGTTTGCCCCTTTTACGGCGTCGCATAGGGTCGCCGGCTGGGATCAGATCCGTTGTATTGGGTGGAAGGCAAAACACTGGATCCGTTTCGGGAAAGTCATATTCCTGGTTGGAACGATGGTGAGTTGACGTTGCTCTTATATTCAGTAGTTCCTCCCGACTGTATGTAATGAAACCTAAGATTACCTGGGGTACCAATGTAAGGAATAACACATAAAAAAACAAAATACTGCATATTTTCCAAGGAACGCGAAGCGAGGCGGCCATCTTGGTCGGCGCCGGAAGTAGAAGTCACGGTCCAAGGAAAATTTTAGCACTTTCTGTCATGGTCCCCTGGATGTTTTTGTCTAGTTCCCAGTTTGTTTCCGGGGCCGTCACCTGATGGTTGCAAAGAAACACACCACCCCTAGTTACTGTTGACAAACCAATAAAGTCCCGGACTGGTGAACCACTGATCCGTTCACATCGCTTTGTCTTTTGCCAATGTTAGGGACCCCCATACATACAAACAGTGCTTTTAACACACTTCTGTATTCCTACACTTTGCACTTCAAAATACATTTCAGCTCTGTTAAAAAATACACTCAATAAAAAATATTATACTTATCATAGTGATTCAGGAGTAACTTTAAAACAGAACAATATGACCAACCAACATTAGACAACTATCCAGAAACCACTCATAATGCTGAGGTGAATAAATTACAGTGATGAGAGAATAGTCAGATTAACTGATAACTAAATTAGTAGTGCCAAGGCAGCAGCTACTGTTCCTGGGGTTTATTAACCTGTCTAGGATCAGCGTGGCGCTAGCGGCACACCCCCCCCCCCCACTGAAAAACCAGTGCCGCGAAATTCAAAAAAAATATTTTTTTAAAATATTTAATTTTCACACATTAAAGTCCAATACAGCTAATGAAAGACACAGATCTTATGAATCCAGTCAACATTTCCGATTTTTAAAATGTTTTACAGGGAAGACACAATATGTAAAGATGTACATCTATTACCTAAAAACACATTAGCATAATCCACCATCTTTTATTTGTCCACCAACACCAGTAGCCATCACCAATTCGGCTAAACTAAGATATTTATAGCCCCTAACCAACAAAAAAACTCATTAGATGACAGTCTGATAACATATTTATGGTATGGGATAGGTTTTGTTAGAAAAAAGTGCATATTTCAGGTATATGGCATAGTTTACAATTGCACCCACCATCACAAATGGACTAGAATAATTACAATGAGCAACGTGTTTACCTAACTACTAATCATCAAACATTTCGTAAAAATACACAGCATACACGAATCGAAAGACACAGATCCTGTGAATACAGACAATATTTCAGATTTTCTAAGTGTCTTACAGCGAAAACACAATAAATCGTTATATTAGCTTAGCACATAGCAATTAGCAGCCCAGCATTGATTCTAGCCAAAGTGAGCGATAAAAGTCAACATCGCCAAAAGATATTAATTTTTTCACTAACCTTCTCAGAATTCTTCCGATGACACTCCTGTAACATCACATTACAACATGCATATACAGTTTGATCGAAAATGTTTATATTTAGCCACCAAAATCATGGTTAGACAATGTGAAATGTAGACAAGCTGGTAAAGAAAACGTCCTTGCGCCACTTAGACAGTGATCTACTCTTATACATAAATACTCATAAACGTGACTAAAAAATATAGGGTGGACAGGGATTGATAGACAATTTAATTCTTAATACAATTGCGTTATTACATTTTTTAATTTATCCTTACTTTTCAATACAGTTTGCGCCAAGCGAAGCTACGTCAAAAAACATGGCGTCCTAAGCCACTAAAATGTTTCGACAGAAACACGATTTATCATAATAAAAATGTCCTACCTTGAGCTGTTCTTCCATCAGTATCTTGGGCAAAGGATCCTTTCTTGGGAGAAATCGTCTTTTGGTGGAAAGCTGTCCTCTTGCCATGTGGAAATGTCAACTACGTTCGGGATGAACTGAAAAGCGCGTCCAACTTTTCACATCGTTGCAAAAATAAATGTCCCAAAATCGCACTAAACGGATATAAATTGCTATAAAACGCTTTAAATTAACTACTTTGTGATGTTTGTAACTCCTATAACGAGTGAAAAGATGACCGGAGAAATATAACAGGCTAAACTAACGCTTGGAACAGGAGAGGGTCGGTGTCTTCCACGCGCGTTACGCAGCAAGAAAAGACTTGCTAGCTAAAGGTTTTTTTCATTTGTAGGGCCTGTGAACGAGCAATCGAGCCCGTTGGAATCGTCATCACGTAAAGGCATCCAGGGGAAGACGTAAGAAGTGTCCGTATAGTCATAGCAACGACAGTGCCCGTTTAAATGACTTCAGAAAAGTGGCCAACGTTTCTCAAATCTGACTCCATGTCAGGGAAATTGCTGTAGAATGGGCTCTGTTCCACTTAGAGACAAAATTTCAACTCCTATAGAAACTATAGACTGTTTTCTATCCAATAATAATAATAATATGCATATTGTACGATCAAGGATTTTGTGGGAAGCCGTTTAAAAAATTAGCCACATTAGCATAAATAGTCTAAACAGCGCCCCCATCCCCAACAGGTTTTAAGGATCTCCATAAGTTCCTGCCAAGGCAGCAGCTACTCTTCCTGGGGTTTATTATGGATCCCCATTAGTTCCTACCAAGGCAGCAGCTACTCTTCCTGGAGTTTATTATGGATCCCCATTAGTTCCTGCCAAGGCAGCAGCTACTCTTCCTGGGGTTTATTATGGATCCCCATTAGTTCCTGCCAAGGCAGCAGCTACTCTTCCTGGGGTTTATTATGGATCCCCATTAGTTCCTGCCAAGGGAGCAGCTACTCTTCCTGGGGTCCAGCAAAATTAAGGCAGTTATATATATTTTTGAAACATTACAATATATTCACAACAGATTTCACAACACATTAAGTTTGTACCTTCAGGCCCCTACTCTACTACCATATATCTACAACAGAAAATCCATGTGACGTGTTTTTTTACATTTTACATTTTTTATTTCACCTTTATTTAACCAGGTAGGCTAGTTGAAAACAAGTTCTCATTTACAACTGCGACCTGGCCAAGATAAAGCATAGCAGTATGAACAGACAACAACACAGAGTTACACATGGAGTAAGCAATAAACAAGTCAATAACACAGTAGAGGGGAAAATGAGTCTATGTACATTGTGTGCAAAAGGCATGAGGAGGTAGGCAATAAATAGGCCATAGGAGCGAATAATTACAATTTAGCAGATTAACACTGGAGTGATAAATCATCAGATGATCATGTGCAAGTAGAGATACTGGTGTGCAAAAGAGCAGAAAAGTAAATAAATAAAAACAGTAAGGGGATGAGGTAGGTAAATTGTGTGGGCTGTTTACAGATGGACTATGTACAGCTGCAGCGATCGGTTAGCTGCTCAGATAGCAGATGTTTAAAGTTGGTGAGGGAAATAAAAGTCTCCAACTTCAGCGATTTTTGCAATTCGTTCCAGTCACAGGCAGCAGAGAACTGGAAGGAAAGGCGGCC
Source organism: Salvelinus fontinalis (assembly GCF_029448725.1). Taxonomy (NCBI): domain Eukaryota; kingdom Metazoa; phylum Chordata; class Actinopteri; order Salmoniformes; family Salmonidae; genus Salvelinus; species Salvelinus fontinalis. The sequence continues at coordinate 1,268,337 of NC_074669.1, forward strand.
AAATGAGGTGTTGGCTTTTGGGATGATCAGTGAGATATACCTGCTGGAGCGCGTGCTACGGGTGGGTGTTGTTATCGTGACCAGTGAACTGAGATAAGGCAGACTTTTACCTAGCATGGACTTATAGATGACCTGGAGCCAGTGGGTCTGGCGATGAATATGTAGCGAGGGCCAGCCGACTAGAGCATACAGGTCGCAGTGGTGGGTGGTATAAGGTGTTTTAGTAACAAAACGGATGGCACTATGATAAACTGCATCTAGTTTGCTGAGTAGAGTATTGGAAGCTATTTTGTAGATGACATCGCCGAAGTCGAGGATTGGTAGGATAGTCAGTTTTACTAGGGTAAGTTTGGCGGCGTGAGTGAAGGAGGCTTTGTTGCGAAATAGAAAGCCGATTCTTGATTTGATTTTGGATTGGAGACTGGAAGGAGAGTTTACAGTCTAGCCAGACACCTAGGTATTTATAGATGTCCACATATTCTAGGTCGGAACCGTCCAGGGTGGTGATGCTAGTCGGGCGGGCGGGTGCAGGCAGCGAACGGTTGAAAAGCATGCATTTGGTTTCACTAGCGTTTAAAAGCAGTTGGAGGCCACGGAAGGAGTGTTGTATGGCATTGAAGCTCGTTTGGAGGTTCGATAGCACAGTGTCCAAGGAAGGGCCAGAAGTATACAGAATGGTGTCGTCTGCGTAGAGGTGGATCAGGGAATCGCCCGCAGCAAGAGCAACATCATTGATATATACAGAGAAAAGAGTCGGCCCGAGAATTGAACCTTGTGGTACCCCCATAGAGACTGCCAGAGGACCGGACAACATGCCCTCCGATTTTACACACTGAACTCTGTCTGCAAAGTAGTTGGTGAACCAGGCAAGGCAGTCATCAGAAAAACCGAGGCTACTGAGTCTGCCGATAAGGATATGGTGATTGACAGAGTCGAAAGCCTTGGCCAGGTCGATGAACACGGCTGCACAGTACTGTCTTTTATCGATGGCGGTTATGATATCATTTAGTACCTTGAGTGTGGCTGAGGTGCACCCATGACCGTCTCGGAAACCGGATTGCACAGCGGAGAAGGTACGGTGGGATTCGAGATGGTCAGTGATCTTGGCTTTCGAAGACCTTAGAAAGGCAGGGCAGGATGGATATAGGTCTTTAACAGTTTGGGTCCAGGGTGTCTCCCCCTTTGAAGAGGGGGTGTGCCAGCTGTCCAATCCTTGGGGATCTCAGACGATATGAAAGAGAGGTTGAACAGGCTGGAAATAGGGGTTGCGACAATGGCGGCGGATAGTTTCAGAAATAGAGGGTCTAGATTGTCAAGCCCAGCTGATATGTATGGGTCCAGGTTTTGCAGCTCTTTCAGAACATCTGCTATCTGGATTTGGGTAAAGGAGAAGCTGGGGACGCTTGGGCGAGTAGCTGCGGGGAGGGGGGGGGGGGGGGGTGGAGCTGTTGGCCGAGGTTGGAGTAGCCAGGTGGAAGGCATGGCCAGCCGTTGAGAAATGCTTGTTGAAGTGTAATGAGAAATGCTTGTGTATGTATATTGCGTATGTTGTTGTGTGTGTGTATGCATGTGTCTGTGCCTATGTTTGTGTTGCTTCACAGTCACCACTGTTCCATCAGGTGTATTTTTATCTGTTTTTTAAATCTATTTTTATTGTGTGCATTAGTTACTTGATGTGGAATAGAGTTCCATGTAGTCATGGCTCCATGTAGTACTGTAAAGAAACCTCTGGTGGCATGTCTTGTGGGGTGTACATGGGTGTCCGAGCTGTGTGCCAGTAGTTCAAACAGACAGTTTGGTGCATTCAACATGTCAATACCTCTCACAAATACAAGTAGTGGTGAAGTCAATCTCTCCTCCATTTTGAGCCAGGAGAGATTGACATGCATATTATTAATGTGAGCCAATTGAAAAAGGTAAGGGCCCCAGACACTTGCCCTGGGGAATTCCTGATTCTACCTTGATTATGTTGGAGATGCTTCCATTAAAGAACACCCTTTGTATTCTGTTAGACAGGTAACTCTATATCCACAATATGTCAAGGAGTGTAAAAGCCTTAACACATGCGTTTTTCCAGCAGCAGACTATGATCGATAATGTCAAAACCCGCACTGAAGTCTAACAAAACAGTCCCCACAATTCTTTTATCGTCATCAGTCATTTGTGTAAGTGCTATGCTTGTTGAGTGTCCTTTCCTATAAGTGTGTTGAAAGTCTGTTAGCAATTTGTTTACTGTAAAAATGCATTGTATCTGGTCAAACACCATTTTTTTCAAAAGTTTACTAAGGTTTGGTAACAGGCTGATTGGTAGGCAATTTGAGCCAGTAAAGGGGGCTTTACTATTCTTCAGTAGCGGAATGACTTTTCCTTCACACCAGGTCTGAGGGCACAGGCTTAGATTGAAGATATGGCAAATAGGTGTGGCAATATCGTCTGCTATTATCCTCAGTAATTTTCCATCCAAGTTGACCCAGGTGGCTTGTCATTGTTGATAGACAACAATAATTTTTTCACCTCTTCCATACTCACTTTTCATAAATCTAAATGACAATGCTTGTCTTTCATCATTTAGTCAGTTATACTTGAATGTGTAGTGTCAACATTTGTTCTTGGCATATCATGCCTAAATTTACTGATCTGAGAGCCAGTTTCATCATAGCGCTTGACGGTTTTGGCGACTGCACTTGAAGAAACTTTCAAAGTTCTTGAAATGTCCCGTATTGATCTGTCACGCATCCCTCTGGAACTTTCATTACGCACACCTGTCCCCTATTCCCATTGATTAGTACTGGCATAAGTGGGCCCTTTGGTTTCCATTGGGCTTTCCATTATTATTACAATGTCTGTTGATCATGTGAGTACCTGTGCTGTGTTGTTTTGGCTTTCGTGTCACATGTATTGTGCAGATGATTACGGGTCTCGTCCCGTGTGATAATCATTGTGCGATTGTGTATTTATTCGAGGTACTCCTCGCTCTTTTGTTTGGGTCTCAACCCTGTGTTTTGTATACGTGATTGTTTGGTCTTCGTCCCCGTACCTGTACACGGCAAGCTGTAATTTGGGTAAAGACTTTTGAAAACTATTACGCATTCCTGCGCCTGTCTCCCGACCCTTCGTACCGGTGTGACAGAAAAATGGACCACAACAGGAATGGCTCATCCGACGACGCTGCTACTGATCCGTCCGACGTCGCCACAACGGGTCCGTCCGACGGCGCAACTTCAGCAGCCACAACTGGCCAGTCCAACGCCGCCACAACCGGTCTGTCCGACGCCACTGCTACTGGTTCGTCCGATGCCACCGCAACTTCGGCAGAGGCAACTGGCCCGTCCGACGACGCAGCTGCGGCAACTGGTTCGTCCGACGCCACCGCAACTTCGGCAGCGGCAATAGGCTCGTCCGACGACGCAACTTTGGCTGCTGCATCGGGTCTTGAACGACCCGCACTGCATTCCTGTGATCGTCCTCGAGCCCGGTGTCATTGCGCTGCCGGTGCAAAACTTCAGGGTTGGGGAGGGGGGGGGGGGGAGGGGGGGGCTGTACTGTCACACATCCCTCTGGAACTTTCATTGCGCACATCTGGCCCCAATTCCCAATGATTGTATTTGTATATATGTGCCCTTTTGTTCACCATGGTGCTGTCAATTATTGTTGCAATGTCCGTTTGTTCGTGTGAGTACCTGTGCTGTGTGTTTTGGGCTTTCATGCCCTTGTGGATTGCCAGATGATTACGGGTCTTGTCCCGTGTGGTATCATTGTTGCACGTGTGTATTTATTCGAGGTACTCCTCGCTCTTTTGTTTGGGTGTAAACCCTGTGTTTTTGTTACGTGATTGTTTGGTCTTTGTCCCCACGCCCTTACACGGCACGCCCTTACACGGCAAAACCCATATTACGCATTCCTGCTTCTGTCTCCCGGATCCTTCATACCGACGTGACACAATCATGTCTTAAAGTAATGACGGCCTGTCATTTCTCTTGACTTATTTGAGCATTTCTTGCCATTATCTAGACTTGGTATTTTACCAAATAGGGCATTCTTCTGTATACCAACCCTAAATTGTCACAACTGTTTAGCTCAAACACAAGAAGTAAAGAAATTCCACAAATTTCCTTTTAACAAGGCACAGCTGTTAATTGAAATGCATTCCAGGTGACTATCTCATGAAGCTGGTTGAGAGAATGCCAAGAGTGTGAAAAGCTGTCATCAAGTTAAAGGGTGGCTACTTTGAAGATTCTCAAATATAAGATATATTTAGATTTACAGTATGTAACACTTTTTTGGTTGCTAGATGATTCCATATGTGTTAAATTATAGTTTTGATGTCTCCACTATTATTCTACAATGTAGAAAATAGTACAAATAAAGAAAAACCCTGGAATGAGTAGGTGTGTCCAAACTTGTGACTGGTACTGTATATTCTTAAACAGAACCTTTTGTTAAAAAAATAACATGCTGTTAAATAAAACAAAACATAAAATGATCCCAAAACTGTGAACATACATTTTGTGTGCATCACACACTCCACAACAAACATAAAATGACTCCTGACATAATGAAACATTGTCCCATAATTACATCTCAGAAATTAATTAAACTCCTTTCAACCTTCAAGTATAGTATACACAAGTGGAGAATGTGGAAGGTATGTAGGTGGTGTATTGGAGTAATGTGTGGTGGGGTAAGGTGCAACTTGGTAGTGCGGTGGGGTAAAGTAAGGTGTTTCCCATCTTGGCACATAAGGTAGACTACAGGCCCAACTGTGTTAACTACTGGCTATAGTGAAGGCTGACCCAGTGTCTCGTAGGTAAGCATTAGTCTTGGTCTTCTATCTTTGGGGGACCGTCTGACTCGCTCCTTAGTCGGATCTTGGTCTAATTGTCTATTGTCCCTAACAGGCTCTTAATTCCCTACATCGACTTCAGCTTCATCAGGCTGATCCATTTCAGGTAAGTACTTGTTCTTAGATTTGTCTTTCATGTCTTTCATTTCCAGCCGCGTCCTCAGAGCATGCGCAGACCAGCTGGATGATGTGTTTATGGGCATATTCAATCTCTCCCTATCCCAGTCTGCTGTACCCACATGTTTCAAGGTGGCCACCATTGTTCAGGTACCCAAGAAGGCAAAGGTAACTGAACTTAATGACTATCGCCCTGTAGCACTCACCTCTGTCATCATGAAGTGCTTAGAGAGACTAGTCAAGGATCATATCACCTCTACCTTACCTGCCACCCTAGACCCACTTCAATTTGTTTACCGCCCTAATAGGTCCACAGACGATGCAATCGCCATCACACTGCACACTGCTTATCCCATCTGGACAAGAAAAATACCTATGTAAGAATGCTGTTTGTTGACTATAGCTCAGCATTCAACACCATAGTACCCTCCAAGCTCATCATTAATAAGCTCGAGGCCCTGGGTCTGAACCCCGCCCTGTGTCCTAGACTTCCTGACGGGCCACCCCCAGGTGGTGAAGGTAGGAAACATCACCTCCACTCCGCTGATCTTTAACACTGGAACCCCGCAAGGGTGCATGCTCAGCCCCCTCCTGTACTCCCTGTTCACCCATGACTGAGTGGCCAAGCACGCCTCCAACTCAATCATCAAGTTTGCAGACAACACAACAGTAGTATGCTTGATTACCAACGATGATGAGACAGCCTACAGGGAGGAGGTGAGGGATCTGGGATTGTGGTGCCTGAAAAACAACCTCTCACTCAACGTCAACAAAACAAAGGAGATGATCGTGGACTTCAGGAACAGCAGAGGGTGCACCCGCCTAATATCTACATCGACGGGACTGCAGTGGAGAAGGTGGAAAGCTTCAAGTTCCTTGGTGTACACATCACTGATAAACTGAAATGGACCACCCACACAGACAGTGTGGTGAAGAAGGCACAACAGAGTCACTTCAACCTCAAGAGGCAAAAGAAATTTAGCTTGTCACCTAAAACCCTCACACATTTTTACAGAAGCACAATTGAAAGCATCCTGTCGGGCTGTATCACCGCCTGGTATGGAAACTGCACCGCCGGCAACCGCAAGGCTCTCCAGAGGGTGGTGCATTCTACCCAACGCATTACCGTGGGGAAACTACCCACCCTCCAGGACACCTACAGCACCCGATGTCACAGGAAGGCCAAAAAGATCAAGGACATCAACCACCCGAGCCACTGCTTGTTCACCCCGCTATCATCCAGAAGGAGAGGTCAGTACAGGCGCATCAAAGCTGGGACCGAGAAACTGAAAAACAGCTTTTATCTCAAGGCCATCAAACTGTTAAACAGCCACCACTAGCACATTAGAGGCTGCTGCCTATAGGCATAGACTAGGAATCACTGGCCACTTTAAGGAATAGAACACTAGTCACTTAATAATGTTTACATATCTGGCATTACTCATCTCATAAACTCAGCCATAAAAGAAACGCTCCTTTTTCAGGACCCTGTCTTTCAAAGATCATTCGTAAAAATCCAAATAACTTCACAGATCTTCATTGTAAAGGATTTAAACACTGTTTCCTATGCTTGTTCAATGAACCATGAACAATTAATGAACATGCACATGTGGAACGGTCGTTAAGACACTAACAGCTTACAGATGGTAGGCAATTAAGATCACAGTTATGAAAACTTAGGACACTAAAGAGGCCTTTCTACTGACTCTGAAAAACACCAAAAGAAAGATGCCCAGGGTCCCTGCTCATCTGAGTGAACATGCCTTAGGCATGCTGCTAGGAGGCATGAGGACTGCAGATATTGCCAGCGCAATAAATTGCAATGTCCGTACTGTGAGATGCCTAAGACAGCGCTACAGGGAGACAGGACAGACAGCTGATCGTCCTCGCAGTGGCAGACCACGTGTAACAACACCTGCACAGGATCGGTACATCCGAACGTCACACCTGCGGGACAGGTACAGGATGGCAACAACAACTGCCCGAGTTACCTCAGGAACGCACAATCCCTCCATCAGTGCTCAGACTGTCCGCAATAGGCGGAGAGAGGCTGGACTGAGGGCTTGTAGGCCTGTTGTAAGGCAGGTCCTCACCAGACATCACCGGCAACAATGTTGCCTATTGGCACAAACCCACCGTTGCTGGACCAGACAGGATAGGCAGAAAGTGCTCTTCACTGACGAGTCGCGGTTTTCTGTCTCACCAGAGGTGATGGTCAGATTTGCATTGATCGTCGAAGGAATGAGCGTAACACCGAGGACTGTACTCTGGAGCGGGATCGATTTGGAGGTGGAGGGTCCGTCATGGTCTGGGGCGGTGTGTCACAGCATCATTGGACTGAGCTTGTTGTCATTGCAGGCAATCTCAATGCTGTGCGTTACAGGGAAGACATCCTCCTCCCTCATGTGGTACCCTTCCTGCAGGCTCATCCTGACATGACCCTCCAGCATAACAATGCCACCAGCCATACTGCTCATTCTGTGCGTGATTTCCTGCAAGACAGTAATGTCAGTGTTCTGCCATGGCCATCGAAGAGCCCGGATCTCAATCCCATTGAGCATGTCTGGAACCTGTTGGATAGGAGGGTGAGGGCTAGGGTCATTCCCCAGTAATGTCTGGGATACTTGCAGGTGCCTTGGTGGAAGAGTGGGGTAACATCTCATAGCAAGAACTGGCAAATCTGGTGCAGTCCATGAGGAGGAGATGCACTGCAGTACTTAATGCAGCTGGGGGTCACACCAGATACTGACTGTTACTTTTGATTTAGACCCCCCCCCCCCCCCCTTTGTTCAGGGACACATTATTCAATTTCTGTTAGTCATATGTTTGTGGAACTTGTTCAGTTTATGTCTCAGTTGTTGAATCTTGTTATGTTCATACAAATATTTACACATGTTAAGTTTGCTGAAAATAATTACAGTTGACAGAGAGAGGACGTTTCTTTTTTTGCTGAGTTTGTGTATAACTGTTTTCTATACTATTCTACAGTATCTTAGTCCGTTCCGCTCTGACATCGCTTGTCCATATGTATATAGTCTTGATTCATAACTTCTTAGATTTGTGTGTATTGGGTACACGTTGTGTAATTTGTTAGATGTTACTTGTTAGACATTACTGCACTGTCGGAGCTAGAAGCACAAGCATTTCGCTACACCCGCAGTAACATCTGCTAATCACGTGTATGTGACCAATAAATGTTGATTTGATTTGATTATTGTATTTACCTCAAACACAACACTTTGTGTTCAGGACAAAAGTGAATTGCTTGCCACATTTTTTGCAGTATTACTTAAATGTTTTGTTGCAAACAGGATGTTTTGGAATATTTGTATTCTCTACAGGCTTCCTTTTGTCACTCTGTCAATTAGCTTAGTATTGTGGAATAACTACAATGTTGTTGATCCATCGTCAGTTTTTCTCGTATCACAGCCATTAAACTGTAACTGTTTAAATTCACCATCGGCCTCATGGTGGAAATCCCTGAGTGGTTCCTTCCTCTCTGGAACTGAGTGAGAAAAGACATCTGTCACTCTGTAGTGACTGGGTGTATTGATGCACCATCCAAAGTGTAATTAATAGCTTCACCATGTTCAAAGGGATTATTCAATGTCTACTGATATTCAGATATTCAATGAATAATGATAATAACGACGATGGTGAGAGCCCAGTACAGCCTAACCCATTAATTATAGGCTATTGTTACTTTCTGTCTCTACAAGCATAATGTTTCAATGTATATAGTCATGTGACAAATAGTTTTTTTTTTAGTTGTAACGTCCAAATGTCAGCCTGTACAGCATCCATACCTGCTATTGACCTTACCCTCCATGTCAACTATACAGCATCCATAGCTACCATTGACCTTACCCTCCATGTCAACTGTACAGCATCCATAGCTACTATTGGCCTTACCATCCATGTCAACTGTACAGCATCCATACCTGCTATTGGCCTTACCATCCATGTCAACTGTACAGCATCCATACCTGCTATTGGCCTTACCCTCCATGTCAACTGTACAGCATCCATACCTACCATTGACCTTACCCTCCATGTCAACTGTACAGCATCCATACCTGCTATTGGCCTTACCATCCATGTCAACTGTACAGCATCCATACCTGCTATTGGCCTTACCCTCCATGTCAACTGTACAGCATCCATACCTACCATTGACCTTACCCTCCATGTCAACTGTACAGCATCCATACCTACCATTGACCTTACCCTCCATGTCAACTGTACAGCATCCATACCTACCATTGACCTTACCCTCCATGTCAACTGTACAGCATCCATACCTACCATTGACCTTACCCTCCATGTCAACTGTACAGCATCCATACCTGCTATTGACTCAGTGGAGGCTCATCAGAGGAGGAAGGGGAGGACCATCCTCCTCAGTGAATTTCAGAAAAATGTAAAATGTAAAACATTAAAAAAGTTATCCTTTTTAGATAAAACTATACTGAATATATTCACATGTCACCAAATAACTGATTAAAACACATTATTTTGCAATGAAGGTCTACAGTAGCCTCAACAACACTCTGTAGGGTAACACCATGGTGTAGCCGGAGGTCAGCTAGCTTCCATCCTCCTCTGGTTACGTTGACTTCAATACAAAACCTAGCAGGCTCATGGTTCTCACCCCCTTTTATAGACGTACACAGTAATTATGACAACTTCCGGAGGACGTTCTTCAACATATCAGAGCTCTTGCAGCATGAACTGACATGTTGTCCACCCAATCAAAGGATCAGAAAATGTATCCAGTACTGAAAGCATAAACTACAGCTAGCTAGCACTACAGTGCATAACATGTGGTTGACTCAAAGAGAGAAAGACAATAGTTGAACAGTTTTGAATAAGTTTGTTTCTTCCAAAATGAAGGAGAAGCAAGAGCGAAATAGAGAGATAAATAAAAATTGCTTACTGAGCTAGCAAATACAGCTAGCTAATTTAGCCTACTGAAACACCCTGCTCAAACAGAGGGATGCTATGTTAGCTAGCTGGCTATGACTTTCCAATACAATACTGAAACTCTTCCAAGTCAAGGTAAGCTTCTGGTATTACTAAATTATTGCACCAGGGCCCGCCGGTGTAAATGCTTATTGACTGTACACTAACATTACTCCATGATTGTAGCCTGTTTACTATCATGTTAGTTATATTAGCTACGCTGACTATTACATTACTTTAGCTAAAATGGTGACAACGATGTAGGCTGTGTGTATCGGTCTGGGTTGGAAAGTTTTTTTCCGCCTGGTCATATACAGCTGATGTGTTGTCCATTGAAGTCCACAAGCGAATGGAAGAGAAGGAATACAACGTGGCTGTCATGAGAGTGAACTCTGTTTACACTTGATATGGGGTGTATTCCTTCTTTATCAAAGCACTGTACCTACATCGCAGACCATTCTACACAACACTAAATTTGCAAACATTTCTAAAAACCTGTTTTTCTTTGTCATTATGGGGTATTGTGTGTAGATTGAAAGGGAGAAAAAAACGATTGAATACATTTCAGAATAAGGCTGTAACGTAACAAAATGTGAAAAAGTCAAGGGGTCTGAATACTTTCCCGAATGCCCTGTATATTGTGTCTTATGAAACGTTTATGTTTGGCGTGCCCTTGAATGACAAGGAGTTGACAAGATAGCAGAAACCGACTGACACCCAGGTTGTAAAGGGTCTGAAAGTCTTCAGAACATGGGCAGGACCAGGATGTAGCACTGTTAATGACCTCGGTTGATCCTCCTTCAAGAGAGACAGATGGTAGATAGAAGGTGACACAACCCTGAACCATGTCTAGATGACTCTATCCCTGATAGAACCCTTCTACTGAGCTGCTGCTGCTGCTGCTGCTGGGGGACAGACACTGGCTACATCCCAAATGGATCCCTATTACCTATATAGTACACTACTTTTAACTAGAGGCCTATGGGGCCTGGTCAAAAGTAGTGTACTAATTAGGGAATAGGGTGTCATTCAGGACTCAGCCACGTTCTGTCACTGGTGTCATCCAGGCCTCAAGCATACTGGTACATGCATCACTACACAGTTTAAACTGAACGGTTGAAGTGCTCTTAACCTGTCTAGGATCAGCGTGGCGCTAGCGGCACACCCCCCCCCCCCCCCCCCCACTGAAAAACCAGTGCCGCGAAATTCAAAAAAAATATTTTTTTAAAATATTTAACTTTCACACATGAAAGTCCAATACAGCTAATGAAAGACACAGATCTTGTGAATCCAGTCAACATTTCCGATTTTTAAAATGTTTTACAGGGAAGACACAATATGTAAAGATGTACATCTATTACCTAAAAACACATTAGCATAATCCACCATCTTTTATTTGTCCACCAACACCAGTAGCCATCACCAATTCGGCTAAACTAAGATATTTATAGCCCCTAACCAACAAAAAAACTCATTAGATGACAGTCTGATAACATATTTATGGTATGGGATAGGTTTTGTTAGAAAAAAGTGCATATTTCAGGTAGATGGCATAGTTTACAATTGCACCCACCATCACAAATGGACTAGAATAATTACAATGAGCAACGTGTTTACCTAACTACTAATCATCAAACATTTCGTAAAAATACACAGCATACACGAATCGAAAGACACAGATCCTGTGAATACAGACAATATTTCAGATTTTCTAAGTGTCTTACAGCGAAAACACAATAAATCGTTATATTAGCTTAGCACATAGCAATTAGCAGCCCAGCATTGATTCTAGCCAAAGTGAGCGATAAAAGTCAACATCGCCAAAAGATATTAATTTTTTCACTAACCTTCTCAGAATTCTTCCGATGACACTCCTGTAACATCACATTACAACATGCATATACAGTTTGATCGAAAATGTTTATATTTAGCCACCAAAATCATGGTTAGACAATGTGAAATGTAGACAAGCTGGTAAAGAAAAAGTCCTTGCACCACTTAGACAGTGATCTACTCTTATACATAAATACTCATAAACGTGACTAAAAAATATAGGGTGGACAGGGATTGATAGACAATTTAATTCTTAATACAATTGCGTTATTACATTTTTTAATTTATCCTTACTTTTCAATACAGTTTGCGCCAAGCGAAGCTACGTCAAAAAACATGGCGTCCTAAGCCACTAAAATGTTTCGACAGAAACACGATTTATCATAATAAAAATGTCCTACCTTGAGCTGTTCTTCCATCAGTATCTTGGGCAAAGGATCCTTTCTTGGGAGAAATCGTCTTTTGGTGGAAAGCTGTCCTCTTGCCATGTGGAAATGTCAACTGCGTTCGGGATGAACTGAAAAGCGTGCCCAACTTTTCACATCGTTGCAAAAATAAATGTCCCAAAATCGCACTAAACGGATATAAATTGCTATAAAACGCTTTAAATTAACTACCTTATGATGTTTTTAACTCCTATAACGAGTGAAAAGATGACCGGAGAAATATAACAGGCTAAACTAACGCTTGGAACAGGTGCGTGCCGGTGTCCTCTAGGCTCATGACGCAGCTCCCAAAGAATGACTAGCTTCAGGGTTTTTTCATTTGTAGGGCCTGTGAACGCGCAATCGACCCCGTTGGAATCGTCATCACGTAAAGGCATCCAGGGGAAGACGTAAGAAGTGTCCGTATAGTCATAGCAACGACAGTGCCCTTATAACTGACTTCAGAAGAGTGGCCAACATTTCTCAAATCTGACTCCATGTCAGGGAAATTGCTGTAGAATGGGCTCTGTTCCACTTAGAGACAAAATTTCAACTCCTATAGAAACTATAGACTGTTTTCTATCCAATAATAACAATAATATGCATATTGTACGATCAAGGATTTTGTGGGAAGCCGTTTAAAAAATTAGCCAAATTAGCATAAATAGTCTAAACAGCGCCCCCATCCCCAACAGGTTAACCTGTGTAATGTTGACACATTCATGTTAGATTACAGGAAGTACGAGGCGTTTACGATTATGAGGATGTAATAAAGTGATCATGACTCTAATCTGAGGTATTAATCCATATTGATCATGTAAATAGTGATACTGATGCTGAGATATACTTGATTGAGGTTCAATCAGGAGGATATATAAGAAAACACAGTAGGAAGTATTTTTGGTGGTTGCTATAACAACTCTTAAGTGGGATTCAAACTGTAGGGCCCAAATGAGTCAAGTGAAGCTGAGATGAGCCGTAGAATTGCGACTCTACTCTGTCTCTATACTGACGCTTAGCTTGTTTGATTGGTGGTTGATTAAACAACTCTTACTGTAGGGCCCAAATGAGTTAAGTGAAGCTGAGCTGTACAGGGTCGGCCTGGTTACACATCCAGCATTGTTGTTGAATAGGACAATGTAAAAATGGTCAACCTTATAATGTGTATTAGGCTATTTACTCCATATAATGTCCATATTCACACAATATCGTTGCTTTTTCAATATTGTTTCATGCTCAAACAACTGGAGTAGCCTAGTGGTTCGAGCGTTGGGCCAGCAACGAATCCCCGAGCTGACAAGGTAAAAATCTGTCGTTCTGACCCTGAACAAGGCATGTTCAGGATGTTGGTTATGGCAGCCCCCCGCACCTCTCTGTTTCAGAGGGGTTGGGTTAAATGCAGAAGACACATTTCAATTGAATGACCAGGTATCCCCCTTTCCCTTGAAAGTCCTATGGGGCCTTTGGCTGTCCCCATAGGAGAACCCTTTTGGGTTCCAGGTAGAACCCTCTGTGGAACCTAAAATGGTTCTTCTACCTGGAACCTAAAATGGTTCTTCAAAGGGATCTCCTATGGTGACCGCCGAACAACACTTTTAGGTTCTGGACATCACCTTGTTTTCTAAGAGGTGCTATACTTTAAATAATCAAACGATGCATCATTGAAGGAGGCACGACACTGTCTCCGTTATGAATAGATAGTATTTATTGTAAGTCCAAAGTTAAAAACATAGCTTTTTTCATTTTTTCACATTTACATTCAGCATAAAGGAAATAATAGATAGTAAAGGGGATTTCTGAAAGTGGTTGAGATTCCTTAGACAGGGCTGGAATAAACACAAATCTGAGCCACTGTACAATAACAGTTTAGAGACCCCCCCCCCCCCCTCTCTTGGCAACGAAGACAAAATGTTGCTATTTTAAAGCTAATTTCCTGCAATTCTTCAAATTTTGCAATGACTTATGCCGTGTTCTTATGTTATCTGATTGCCCCGTCGTTAATCTGGCCCTGTCAATAGACATGTTTACCATGTCTCAATAAAGATGTCTGACATCCTCCTGCTGATGGGTGTGAACTGACAGACAGATTAAACAATGCCATTATAAAGGAGGCTGTCGAGCAGAACTCTACACTTTTACCTGAAGCCCACTTCACCTGGACACTAACTATGGGGTGGACAACTCTGTGGTTGTGTGTTCTCGCTCTGCCACTAACGAGCGCCGTCCAGGTGAAAGCCAAGAAAGGTAAGACGATACAGGATCATTTTGGAAATAGCAGTGATTTATTTTGATCTATGCAGACAAAGACAAACAGTCAAACATAGAAATAGATACTGTATAGAGATGGCGTTAGATTAAGTTTCTATCTATTTCGAGGCAACTATCAGTCAGGAAAAGACACATTTTGTTATTATGAACAATTTTGCTTGGAGCTAATCTGAGTGCAGTCTGTCTAAGAGTGTCATATTTTTTAACATCTTGATTCACAATCCACTACAATTGGATTTTTTGAAATAAATGCTGCATTATTTACAATTTACAGCAAAGTTATAAATTGTGCCTCTTTCTGATTCCATAAATTTAAAGTGGGTAACTTTTTCTGTTTTCGTCTCCTCAGCTCGCCAGTCCAACCATGTGAACAGCATCTGCAGCACCTGGGGCAGAGAGCACTTCAAGACCTTGGATGGAGACGTGTACCAGTTCCCAGGGACGTGTGAATACAACCTGGTCTCAGACTGCCACTCTGAGTCCTACCAGGAGTTCTCTGTGCACCTGAAGAGGAACGAGGCTACTGAGACCGAGGGGAACCCTACGGTCAAACACGTAGTGGTCACTATCAACGACCTGGTCTTCCATCTGACCAAGACTCAGGTCGCGGTCAATGGAGAAATGTAAGTTTTCCACAAATGTTTTATGTTATGTGTCCTATAAATCATCAGGGATGTTACACTGAAATTTACATCCTCTTTCAAGCGAGCCATGGAAAAATCAATTAGACTGTCATAAATAAATAAATAAAGTGTTGATATACTGTATCTATCTATCTATCTATCTATCTATCTATCTATCTATCTATCTATCTATCTATCTATCTATCTATCTATATCTCTATATATATAATTTCCTCTCTGCAAAAAGTAATGGATTTATATTATGCTGTTACCTATTCCCATCTGAGACAGTACATATTTCCAGGGATTCCATTTTGAATTCAAAGGATTTAACTGTATTTTGTGTCTCTTTGTTGTTAATTGACACATTGGTACATTTCTATGTGATCTCTATTATTAATTATGTTCTTCATCCTTATTCCCAGTGTAACTCTGCCGTACTACAATGGAGGAGTCCAACTGGAGAGGAATGCAGTTTACACCAAACTTTACTCCAAGGTTGGCCTGGTTGTCATGTGGAATGGAGAAGATGCCGTCATGGTAAGCTTTTATAAGAATCAAAACATTACTTAGAAGAATGCATACAGAAGTGTATTTATTTATTTGCTTTGTAAGAATCAATAAGTTCACTGAAATTGACTGCTGTCATTAAACAGTGAACAGTGTCAAACGAACCCGTGCAGATACACAGATACCACGTGTGTGACTGTGTGAGAGTTGAAGTCTTGTATCTCATCTCAATATCTGCGCTGCTGCTCGTGGCAACGGCATTTCTCTGAGTCTACCTTAGAGAATAGTTGACCCATCACTGTTTGCATTAGGTGGAGCTGGACATGGAGTATACCAACCGTACCTGTGGTCTCTGTGGAGACTTCAATGGCCTTCCAGTCCACAGTGAATTTATTCATGATGGTGAGCATTTCTAAGAATTATTAGCGTTACAATTCATGAGGATTATAATTACAATAATTACAAATCATGAGGATTATAACATGTATAGTCATTTATAACACACTTATAATCATTTATATTAATCAATCATTTATATTATTATGTACAAGTATTTCTAATGGCTTATGCGTGTTACGTGTAATCAATATTTTCCAAGTGGCTAATATTATCATTTATTACATGTATAGTCAGTTATAACAAATTTCTAAGCATTTATCTAAATATATATAATGACTTATTTAGTTGCTATTATTAACATGCTATTTATTTATATATTCTAAGTGACAGTTATATATTCTTATATCTAGTAGCATCAGTGTAATTTCACATAGGTTGTAAGGTCATTAATATACATTTATACACATTTATATGCGTTTCTAATCACTTATTGATGAAGGATGACATTGTTTTATTTCCGTGCAGGTCGTAAAGTGAGCCCCATTGAGTTTGGAAACAGGCAGAAGGTCCACAGGCCCAACGAGGACTGTGAAGATCCCTATGAAGAGGAAGAGGAAGATGAACCTGCAGACGTTCAGCCTAAAGAGGACACATGCAAGGAGTTTGTAAGTTCTACCTCCAGTCTGTTCAGCCTGACAAATAGACTACAGTATTTCCATGTACTTCACTTCATTCTATTGATTTATTTGACTGCCATATGGAACGAATAAAGTTCAAATATGGCATAATATTATTCGTATTGCAACTTACAACCTCCTCCTCCTTCTCTTCCCCCTCTTCCTCCTTAAAACCTCTTATGCGTCCTCTCCTCTGCCTCCTCCTCTCCCACTCCTTCTCTTTCACTCCTCTTCTCCCTCCACTTCCTTTCCACCTCTACCTCCTCCTCCTCCCCCTCCTCTCCCACTCCTTCTCTCCCTCCACCTCCTCCACCTCTCCCTCCACCACCTCCGCCCCCTCTTCCTCCTCTCCCTCCTCTTCCACCTCTAACTCCTCCTCCTCCTCTTCCTCCTCTACCACTCCTCCTCCTCCCCCTTTTCCTTCTCTCCCTACACTTCCTCCTCTTCCACCTCTACCTCCTCCTCCTTCTCTTCCTTCTCTCCCACTCCTCCTCCTCCCCCTTCTCTCCCTCCACTTCCTCCGCCTCTCTCGTCCTCCTTCTCTCCCTCCACTTCCTCCTCCATCTCCTTCCCTTCTTCCACCTCCTCCTCCTCACCCTCCTCCACCCCCTCCTCCTCTCCCTCCTCATTCACCTATACCTTCCCCTCATTCACCTCTTCCTCCTCTTCCTCCTCCTCCTCGTCATTCACCTATACCTTCTCCTCATTCACCTCTTCCTCCTCCTCCTCCTTCCCCTCCTCCTTCTCTCCCTCAACTTCCTCCTCTTCTCCCTCCACTTCCTCCTCCTCTCTCTCCTCCTCCACCTCTTCCAACCTCCTCCTCCTCCTCTCCCTCCTCATTCACCTATACCTTCTCCTCCTTCACCTCTTCCTCCTCCTCCTCCTCCTCCTCCTCAGCATGCCCAGTGTGACCAGCTCCTGCGCTCGGCGTTGTGGAGCTCCTGTGGTGCGGTCGTGAACCCTGAGCCCTACATCCAGGCCTGTGTTCAGGACCTGTGTGGCTGCAGCAACACTTCTGATAGCTTCTGTGTCTGCAGCACCCTGGCAGAGTACTCCAGACAGTGCTCCCACGCCGGGGGACAGCCACCCCACTGGAGAACAACAACCTTCTGTGGTAATGGGACATCTCAATAACTGTCTGGGTGTTCAGGAAAACATTTACTGGATTACAGTAGAGGTGTAGATCAAAAAGTCACATGCAAAAAAATAACTCTTTATTGTCCATAGTCAGCTTCAGATCACACAAATGTCTAAAAATATAAATACATATATATATATACATATTAACATATAATAATAAAATGCACTATAATTTATTTTCTTTGTTTTCTTAGACAAGCAGTGTCCGTTCAACATGGTGTATCTGGAGAGTGGCTCTCCCTGCATGGATACCTGTACGCACTCAGACACCAGCTCCCTGTGTGAAGAACACCTGATGGACGGCTGCTTCTGCCCTCACGGTCAGCCTTTAACCAGAACTCACCTCAATGTATCAGTATAACAGTGATGATAGAGAACCACAACACACCTCAATGTATCAGTATAACAGTGATGATACAGAACTACAACACACCTCAATGTATCAGTATAACAGTGATGATAGAGAACTACAACACACCTCAATGTATCAGTATAACAGTGATGATAGAGAACCACAACACACCTCAATGTATCAATATAACAGTGATGATAGAGAACCACAACACACCTCAATGTATCAGTATAACAGTGATGATAGAGAACTACAATACACCTCAATGTATCAGTATAACAGTGATGATAGAGAACTACAACTCACCTCAATGTATCAGTATAACAGTGATGATAGAGAACTACAATACACCTCAATGTATCAGTATAACAGTGATGATAGAGAACCACAACACACCTCAATGTATCAGTATAACAGTGATGATAGAGAACCACAACACACCTCAATGTATCAGTATAACAGTGATGATAGAGAACTACAACACACCTCAATGTATCAGTATAACAGTGATGATAGAGAACTACAATACACCTCAATCTATTAGTATAACAGTGATGATAGAGAACTACAATGCACCTCAATGTATCAGTATTACAGTGATGATATTATACATTTAGTCATAATACACATTTGGTTTACATTTAGTAATAATACATATAATTTATAAAGTGTATTTGTACAGATTTCGTTATTATACAGTTCGTTCCATTATACCACAAATAACATTAGACTAACTCACTGTATCTCATTCTGTGACGTTCACGACACGTTGTATGTTTTCACCACTCTGTAGGGTCTGTGGTGACGTTCATGACATGTTGTCTGTTTTCACCACTCTGTAGGGTCTGTGGTGACGTTCATGACATGTATGTTTTCACCACTCTGTAGGGTCTGTGGTGATATTCATGACATGTTGTCTGTTTTCACCACTCTGTAGGGACCGTGGTGACGTTCATGATGACATGTTGTCTGTTTTCACCACTCTGTAGGGACCGTGGTGACATTCATGATGACATGTTGTATGTTTTCACCACTCTGTAGGGCCTGTGGTGATATTCATGACATGTCTGTTTTCACCACTCTGTAGGGCCTGTGGTGATATTCATGACATGTCTGTTTTCACCACTCTGTAGGGACTGTGTTTGATAACATCTCAAAGCGGGGGTGTGTCACTCAGGACCAGTGTCAGTGCAAACACGACAAAGTTTACAACTCTGGAGAAGTATTCAGACAGGACCGTGAGGAATGGTGAGTCAAAGGTTTAGACTTAAAGTGCTCAATGTAAAGCACTGTACAGTTAAAATAACAAGTTAAGTTAACCTGTTTTGGCTGCAGCCTGACGTCGGTAAACACTTATGACAACATCCAGCTCAAGTGCAGGGCGCGAAATTCAAAAGATATTTTTTTAAATATTTAACTTTCACACATTAACAAGTCCAACACAGCATATGAAAGGTACACATCTAGTGAATCACGCCAACATGTCCGATTTTTAAAATGTTTTACAGGGAAGACACAATATGTAAATCTATTAGCTAACCACGTTAGCAAAAGACACCACTTTTCTT
Organism: Salvelinus fontinalis; assembly: GCF_029448725.1. Taxonomy (NCBI): domain Eukaryota; kingdom Metazoa; phylum Chordata; class Actinopteri; order Salmoniformes; family Salmonidae; genus Salvelinus; species Salvelinus fontinalis. The sequence goes on from NC_074669.1 coordinate 1,287,994, forward strand.
ACTCCATCAGTTTTTTACGCCATCAGTAGCTATCACAAATTCGACCAAACAAAGATATAAATAGCCACTAACCAAGAAACAACTTAATCAGATGACAGTCTGATAACATATTTATTGTATAGCATATATTTTGTTAGAAAAATGTGCATATTTCAGGTATAAATCATAGTTTACATTGCAGCTACAGTAAGAAATTACACCGAAAGCAGACAGAAAAATTACAGACACCAACGCCAAATAACTAAATACTCATCATAAAACATTTCTGAAAAATACCTAGCAATTGAAAGACAGGCATCTTGTGATTCCAGACAATTTTTCCGATTTATCAAGTGTTTTACAGCGAAAACACAATATAGCGTTATATTAGCGTAGCCACAATAGCCAGAAACACTTGGGCGCCGACGACCAGTTCACATGCACGACAGATATTAGAAATAGCATCATAAAATGTTTCTTACTTTTGGTGATCTTCCGTCAGAATGTTGGACAAGGTGTCCTTTGTCCAGAACAGTCGCTGTTTGGATCTGGAACGGCAAATTTCCCTCTTGATTTAGCATGGGCACTTGCCAAGTGGCACGGATCTCTCCAACGTCAACAAAGTCAGAGAACGGAACACGGCAAAACTCCCCCCAAAATTTCAATAATCTAATTAAACTATATTGAAAAAACATACTTTACGATGAAATGGTCACATGTATCAAATAAAATCTAAACCGGAGATGTTAGTCGTCCATAACGACAGCTAAACAGAAGGCAAATCCATGTCCTCTTTTGCGCGCTCCATAAACAGGAAATGGACGGTCACATCATACAAAGAGCTTTAATTCCACCTCAGACCAAGATATACACAAAATTTCTTCTCTCACCGCCTCTTGACAACCAGGGGAAGGTGTATGAAGTGTACGTAGACTCTTACGTTCATTGCCCATGTATAGGCATGAAGTTGAACAGAGCATCGATTTCTGACATTCCACTTCCTGGTCAGGAAATGTGCTGCAGAATGAGTTCTGTTTCACTCAGAGAAATAATTCAAACGGTTTTAGAAACTAGAGAGTGTTTTCTATCCAATAGTAATAATAATATGCATATTGTACGAGCAAGAATTGAGTACGAGGCCGTTTGAAATGGGCACGATTTAACTGGCTACTCAATACTGCCCCTTGCAGCCATAAGAAGTTAAGACAGAAGTCTTAACAGAGGGTTCATGTTTCTGGTTTATCCTGTAAATGACTTCATCATTTATTTTGTGTCTGTGATTCAGTGTCTGTCACCATGATCAGTCGTCCTGTAAATGACTTCATCATTTGTTCTGTGTCTGTGATTCAGTGTCTGTCACCATGGTCAGTGGTCCTGTAAAAGTCTGCCCAGCCCTGGTACATGTGCAGTTGAGGAGGGTTCACACGTGACGACCTTCGATGGGAAAGCATTCACCTTCCATGGGGACTGCTACTACCCCTTAGCCAAGGTGGAAAGCAAGGTAACTGACAATTACACTACACTTTTATGAAGAGACAATCTAGATAATAAGTGGATGACATTTTATATGTCACAACGTTTTCTCATCAATTTTTTGTTTTAGTTTTTTTGTTTTCCCTTCTCTGTTTCAGAATGAAGCCAGTCCAAAGTTCACTGTGCTGGTCCAGCTGGTTCCCTGTATAAGACAGAAGTTTGACACTTGCCTCAAGAGTGTTGTGGTCTTGTTAAACAATGATAGAAACAACGTGAGTATTACCTTCATTAAAAGATGGAGATTTGACATATACACTTGAACATATACACATGTATATTATACACTATCTCTGTGTATTTACAGTCAGGTACAAATTAAAAGGCATCCTTGAATAAGATGAGCAAGAAAGACTATTAAATGAAGCTCTTTTGGCCACGCACACCAGGGGTGGGTTTGGTGTCAAAAAGACGAATCATATGCAAAACAGAGCTCGATACCTACTGTATAAAATGGTGGTGGATCTTTGATCTATGGGGCTGTTATGCTTCCACTGGTCTGTATGGAAGAATGGTCTAAGATACTTCCCAATGTGTTCTCCAATCTCCCAAAACCTTCTAGAGAAAGGCTCAGTGTTGTTATCCTCGCAGGGTGAGGTATTGAAAAATAATGAAAACATGGGTGCCAATCATTTTGGATCCGACTGTATAAGTACTTATATGTATGTAAAATGTATATACTGCACATATAGTCTTGTGTTGAATAGGATTAGTTGATCTTGGCTCTTGTTTTCATTTTCCAGGCTTTGGTGATTACCGCCGATGGGAAAGTCAGCCACAATGCACAGATCACTCTGCCTTACAACACAGGTGGGACATGGAATAATTAAAAAGCAATTATGCCCGAGAGGGTGTGATATATGGCCAATATACCATGGCTAAAGGCTGTTCTTGGGCACAACGCAACTTCCCTTACCAATGGTACATTGGTCATATACTACAATCCCCCAAGGTGACTTATTGCTATTATAAACTGGTTACCAATGTAATTAGAGCTGTAAAAATAAATGTTTTGTGATAGGGTCTGATATACCACATCTGTCAGCCAATCAGCATTGAGGGCCCGAATCACCCAGTATATAATAAAGATTATGTACACTCTTCTATGTTATGAAAGTGCAACCAGTAACATATAATCAACATAGAATGAAACATTCGCCTGTATAGATATCAACTGCCTATTTCTATGTATTATTACACTGTACTTCCAAAGCTATTGACACAGTAATAAGTACACTAATGTTTAATGTTAATTTAAAAAAAAGTTTAAATAAAAAATGAATCATATTTAATTTAATGGTAATCCCCCCCACCCCATCCCCCCTTTTCTGTTCCCAGCTGACATTAGTGTACATTGTCTATATTAGGACTACCTCAGCAGGAGCTCTTTCAGTCTTGTTCCCAGCTGACATTAGTGTACGGTGTCTATATTAGGCCTACCTCAGCAGGAGCTCTTTCAGTCTTGTTCCCATCTGTCATTAGTCTATTTGTTTGTCTTCCCGTAGCTGACATCAGTGTGTTCAAGCCGTCGTCCTTCCACATGATTCTACAGACCAGCTTTGGGCTGCAGGTTCAGATCCAGCTGGTCCCTATCATGCAGGTTTATGTCACCCTGGACGAGAGCTACAAGACTAAGACACAAGGTAAGTTAACTCCCAAGTTGTAGGCATATACCTCCGAAGGTGAGCAGATATCAGTTATATATGGCGTTTGAATTTAACTTTATGTAAATGTAATAAAAATTGGAAATTTTATCATTAAAATAATAAAAACAGCAAGAAAGTACAACAATGGTGTTGATTTCTGTTTGGTTTAGGTTTATATGGTGTTGATTTCTGTTTTGTGTAGGTTTATACGGTGTTGATTTCTGTTTGGTGTAGGTTTATACAGTGTTGATTTCTGTTTGGTTTAGGTTTATATGGTGTTGATTTCTGTTTGGTGTAGGTTTATATGGTGTTGATTTCTGTTTGGTGTAGGTTTATATGGTGTTGATTTCTGTTTTGTGTAGATTTATATGGTGTTGATTTCTGTTTTGTGTAGGTTTATACGGTGTTGATTTCTGTTTGGTGTAGGTTTATACAGTGTTGATTTCTGTTTGGTGTAGATTTATATGGTGTTGATTTCTGTTTTGTGTAGGTTTATATGGTGTTGATTTCTGTTTTGTGTAGGTTTATATGGTGTTGATTTCTGTTTGGTGTAGGTTTATATGGTGTTGATTTCTGTTTTGTGTAGATTTATATGGTGTTGATTTCTGTTTTGTGTAGGTTTATACGGTGTTGATTTCTGTTTGGTGTAGGTTTATACAGTGTTGATTTCTGTTTGGTGTAGATTTATATGGTGTTGATTTCTGTTTTGTGTAGGTTTATATGGTGTTGAATTCTGTTTGGTGTAGGTTTATATGGTGTTGATTTCTGTTTCTATTTCTTCTAGGTCTGTGTGGGAACTTCAACAAGGTTCTTTCTGATGACATGAAGACCCCTCAGGGTATGGTGGAGGGAACAGCCTCTTCATTTGGGAACTCCTGGAAGGCTAATCCTACCTGTAGAGACAGAGAGGAGAGGCTGGACGATCCCTGCTCCCTCAGTGTGGAGAATGGTAAGCCCTCTTCACTAACTCTTTAGTTGAAGGTTAAGCCTTACATAACTGAATGAAAAGCAGAACATAAGCATTTCATAAATGTTTATGTCAACAACCGCAGTATCATGTCGTTGGATCCAAAGCGATGCAGCAAGCAGCAGTTGATACAGTATCAGACATATTTGAACTCTTGCCATCTTCTGTTTACTCAGAGAACTATGCTAAACATTGGTGCTCCATGCTAAGAAGTTCTGACAGCACTTTTGCCAAGTGCCATGCCATGGTAGACCCCGAGCTATACTACAAGGTAATACATTTTGTATAAATGTAACTGTTATATTTAATAGAGTTACGTCTGGTTTGGAATGCTCACAATGATATCTTGGCTGGTTGTGGTATATGTACACTTCTACATATTTGTCCTGAACTTTCTGACTAGATTTTAATGCTGTTTGTAATAGTGTTTGTCATGCGAAAGCTCTGGCCAATGAGATTTGTATTATATTTATTACGTATGGAACATTTACTTAAACTTGATATTTTCTACAGCGATGCACATACGCTAGCTGCAACTGTGAGAAGAGTGAAGACTGCCTGTGTGCCGTCTTCTCCTCCTATGTGCGAGACTGTGCTACCAAGGGAGTGGTCCTGTCGGGCTGGAGAGAGAACGTGTGTGGTAAGTGATTTACACTTCTCATATTTCTGTCTTGTCGTATATTAGTGAAAGGAGATGACAGTATAGGCCTCTCCTGGCTACCAATGAAAGGTTCACTGAAATTCTGATTAGAATATACGCATTCTGCAAATGGTTCTACTGCCATCGCTAAATGTATGGGAGACAGGGGACAACCTTGGCAAATTTGACTGCCATTGCAAAAAGTAGGGGAGACAGGGGACAACCCTGGCGGATTCCACTGTCATTGCAAAAAGTAGAGGAGACAGGGGGTAACCCTGACAAATTCCCCAACCTCCCCGGTTGTGAAGGTTTCTAAAAGTTTTTATTGTGGCATCTAGTTTGTATGACAAACACATTTTTTATTTATTCTTGGGGAATAAATGAATACCTTGACCAGAGCTTAAAAATAAATGACCGTGTCTTCTCATCTCATCTGATGTCAACTTTAACAACACTTACTTACTTAATCCTCTTCCTTCCTGGAGTAAAATAGAGCCTTTAGTGAAGTTTTCCAACACTGCTAATCTTAACTTTATCCAACACTTTACATATTTCCCTGCAACCAGACAAATACACTGGTAACTGCCCAGCGTCTCAGACCTACTCTGACCAGCTCCAGAGATGTCAGCTGACTTGTAGCTCCCTGGCCAGCAAACGCCAAGGTTGTACCAACGACTTCCTCGCCGTGGATGGTTGCTCCTGCCCGGACGGACTCTACATGGATGATAGGGGCACCTGTGTACCCATGGACAAATGCCCCTGCTTCCACAACGGGGTCCACATCAAGCCTGGGAAATCCATCAACATTCAGGAGGAGCACTGGTAAGAGACTGTTTCTATCTAATAAAGTGTCTAGCTACCTATTTAATTGACTACTTACCTATCTACCTACCCATCTACTTATTTACCTAACTTACCTACCTACCAAAGCAGCAAATTTGTCATATTATCTGCTAGTATAGAAAATACACAATCCTGCAATGTTACTCCAATATTAAAATAGCTCTTGATATCATGTGTGTTCTTCTAGTGTCTGCAACAATGGGAAGCTTCACTGCCGTTCCTGGAAAATGCGTTCAGAGAGTAGTAAGTAGCCTTTCTGTGTCCCTTTGCTATTCATATCCCATTATCCCTTTGATGTGTACAGTATTTTACCTAGACTTGTGTTCAAATACTATATGAGAGATAATTTAAATTACTTGAGTCCAGGACTAGGCTTAATCTGTTTTAAACCGGCCCTAGAAGTATTTGAAAGATAGTATTTGAACCCAGATCTAAATTTGACATCTTATTGTGTAGTAATAATGAAACTGCTTCTGTTACAGCCTGCCAATCGCCGAAGGTGTTCTTGAACTGCTCCAATGACCTGGGAGTACAGTGTACACGGAGCTGTAGGAACCCAGATTTCATGGACTGTGTGAGTTGACTTGTTGACTTCCATTAGTACCTGACCTAAGGGTTGTGTTCTTTATTTAATTCCGTCTCTCTCCTTGACCGCAGTTCTCCGCAGAGTGTGAGTCCGGGTGCAAGTGTCCCATGAGTCTGTGGGAGGATGGGAAAGGTATGTGTGTGAAAAAACATGAATGCCCATGCAGCCATGATGGATTCCTCTACGCCCCAGGAAAACAGATCCCAAACAGATGTAACACTTGGTGAGTTATTGAGATTTTATGGTTATATGTTATTATCTGATATAAAACGATACAATGTGAGGTTATGTGGTATCATATGACGTTATATGATATGGTACCATAAATAATAGAAATTCTAGACTAAAATGAAATGGAATGAGATTTCATGACACAAAATGAGGGCTTCCTTCATCCTCTCTAGCTAATGTGATCAGGATTGTATTTGAAGAGGATATTTGACTTAGTGTCTCTCATACTGTACACATGTAGCACCTGTAAGAGTGGGAAATGGGAGTGCACAGATAAGAAGTGCCCAGGAACCTGTACCATCTACGGCAGTGGCCATTACAAAACCTTTGATGAGCGCACGTATGGCTTCCAAGGAAAATGTGGCTATGTGGCTGTCCAGGTAATCAATGCTTATGAGGACATCTCAATACATTGCAATTTATTTCAATTAAATTGTGATGTGTTTTTATACAAAAAAAATGTTTGTATAATAGTACTGCTGTTGTCTTCTATATTACCAACTAATCATATAAATTGCAAAAGTCTAATTTAGTTTCTAAAGTACTCTCTCCCTGTTTTTCTCTTTAAGAACAAATGTGGGAACCGGCCTGTCCAGGACAACTTCATGGTGATCACAGAGAACATACCGTGTGGAACCACAGGCACCACTTGCTCCAAGTCTGTCAGGGTTCAACTGGGGGTAAGACTGGACAAAAGACTCACTCTAACAGGCGGCTGGTGGCACCTTCAATGGGAAGAATGGGCTCACAGTAATGACTGGAACAGAATAAATGGAATGGCATCAAATGCATGACTGGTTTTGATGTGTTTGATACCATTCCATTTACTCCACTCCAGGCTTTATAATGAGCCGTTCTCCTTTCTATATCGGTTGGATCATATTGAGAGATCATTTGACATTCATACATACAATAACAATACATAATTTTGCGTTATTTAGCAAATGCTCTTATTCAGAGCGACTTATTCAGAGTGGCAGTACAATTAGTGAATTCAACTAAAGTAGGTAAAATGACCATCACAATCATTGCAAGTAAAACTTTCTTCCAAATAGCCACTAACCTCAAAAATCAGTATGAAATTCAAGCCATTTTTTTTCTTCATAAAAAGCTTTAGAAAGTGTATTGTTTGTCATAGTTTTGCAAAATTCCAGTAACTTTCCCCAACTTCCCTGTTTTTCCAGAAATCATAATTGCAAATTTTCAGAAATTACGAGGGAATAAGGAGGAAATCCTTCTGGAAAACCTGGGATTTTGGGGAAAGTTACCAGAATTTTGCAACCCTAATTGTCTGTGAACAGGAAGTGATAAATCCTTATCCTTACAGAGAAAAGAGTTCAAACTATCAAAGGGGACATATGAAATGGTGGACCTAGGAGTGGGCTCTCAGATCCAGTACCAAGTGAGGACCGTCGGTCTGTACCTGATTGTTGAGTCAGACATCGGGATCGCAGTGCTGTGGGACCGCAAAACTACCGTCCGCATCGTCCTGGAGCCACAGCATACTGTAAGTTTAGTGTTGAAGGGTTAACACATAGAGAACCTGTGATGAAATAGACTCGAAATAGATGAACAAGACATCAGACATCAGTGTGCATTGTGTATTGTTAACAGTGACTGATTTGGTACAGTTCCACTGTGTATGCCTTATCGTTTCTATGTGTCTATAGGGAGCAGTGTGCGGCCTGTGTGGGAACTATAATGGAGACGGCAGAGATGACTTCACCACGCAAGGTCAGCTAGTAGTCAGCAGCCCTGTGGATTTTGCTAACAGCTGGAAAGTGTCAAGCACTTGCCCCGACGCAGAAAGCAACGTGGACCCATGTGGAGCCAGACCCAACCGTCACAACTGGGCTAAGATGCAGTGCAGCATCATCACAGGAAAGACTTTCCAACTGTGCCACAAGAAGGTACAGTGCTGCAGCGGATTGCTATGTATATACCATACAATTATAAACCTAGTGAAAGTATCAGGCAGAACACTGAAAAGACTGGTGGACAGTCAAACTTCTGAACCAAAAAATACACCCAAATCGTTTAAAACATTGACTTTCTTGTCATCCTCATATGATTTTATTCATGAACATGTCTATTGTTGTATGTGTTTTGAAAAATGCTGTAAGAAACAAAAGAAAACCAAAAAAATACAATATTAGTGCATCTTGTGTCCTCTTTCTGTATGTGTTTTACAGGTAGACCCTACTCTGTACTTTGAGAACTGTGTGAAAGACTCCTGTGCCTGTGATACTGGTGGAGACTGTGAGTGTCTCTGTACAGCTGTAGCAGCCTACGCCCAGGCCTGCACTGAAGCTGGAGTCTGTGTTGCATGGAGAACACCAGAGATCTGTCGTAAGTACAACACATCCTTTTTGGGGGGTTCATTATGCTTGTGTCCCAAAGATCACACACTTCCACTGTTTGACTGTCAGGCTTGGCATTGAAATGATTTGACATGTCTGGTGTAATTTGACTGATTAGCATTTACAATGCTAAGTAAATGAATATGTTGTTGAAAGAACCCAAACTTGGTGACAATGTGAGGATGTGGATCTAAAGTATATTTTAGCTTGTTGGTTTAAACAGATATCTTAATGTGTAACGTTATAGTGGATGATTTTGACCAGGGTACCTAGGGTTCTGATATAAAGTAATGCACTTCATATGGAATAGGGTACCACTTGCTGAGGGCATGCAATGTGTATTCAGTGTACCTGTACAATTTCCCTTTTGTAGCTGTGTTCTGTGACTACTACAACGATCCAGGTGAATGTGAATGGCATTACAGCCCTTGCCACACACCTTGCTACAAGACCTGTCTGAATCCAAATGGGACCTGTGACAACCCTCTTCCCAATCTGGAAGGTGAGGCAGCATGCTATTTGATTTGATTGGCATCAGCCTGCATGTTTGTTCCATATGCACATGCCCTTCTTAATAACAAAGTCTTAATACGTTTTTTGACCTCAACTTCATTATATGTAATAACTCAATCAAAACAACTAAATCACACTGTCTTCTTTATAGGTTGTTACCCACGATGCCATCCACCAACGCCTATATTTGATGAAGAGACCGGGGAGTGTGTTGAGATATGTGATGAAACAACAACAGCACCACCAACAACAACCCCCCAGACAACCACACCAACAACAACACCGTGGACACCAACAACTACCACATTGACAACAGAACCTCCAACAACAACACCAATACCACCAACACCACCAACAACCACACCAACACCACCATCAACAACAACCACACCAATACCACCAACACCACCACCACCAACAACCACACCAACAACAACGATACCATCAACAACAACAACAACCACACCAACAACAACCACACCAACACCACCATCAACAACAACAACACCAATACCACCAACACCAACAACACCAATACCAACACCAACAACAACAACAACAATACCACCAACAACAACGACCACACCAATACCAACACCAACAACAACAATACCGACAACAACAACACCAATACCAACAACAACAACAACAACACCACCACCACCAACAACAACAACACCAATACCAACAACAACAACAACAACACCACCACCACCAACAACAACAACACCAATACCAACAACAACAACAACAACAACACCAACACCAACAACACCAATACCAACACCAACAACAACAACAACAATACCACCAACAACAACACCAACACCAACAACAACCACACCAATACCGACAACAACAACAACAATACCACCAACATCAACAACAACCACACCAATACCAACAACAACAACAATACCACCAACAACTACCCCCCAGACACCAGAGCCAACAACTACTCCTTGTATTCCTACCTGTGAGTGGTCAGAATGGTATGATGAAGATGATGATAAAGACAAGAGCGACTGGGAAACATATTGGAATATCACACAGAGTGGAAAAGAAGTGTGTGAAGATCCACAGGATATTGAATGTGTAGCTACAGACTATCCTGATACGAGCTTAGAGGACTATGTAGCTTCGACAGGCCAAGTTGTGGAGTGCAATGTTGACTTCGGATTAATATGTGAAGAAAATAAACAGACTCAGAGACCATATAAGTGCAAGAACTATAAGATTAGGGTCCTCTGTTGCGTTGAATGTTTATCAACAACATCACCAAAACCAACAACACCACCAACACCAACAACAACAACAACAACACCTTCACCACCAACAACAACAACAACAACAACAACACCAACAACAACACCAACACCACCAACAACAACCACACCAACACCACCGACAACAACCACACCAACAACAACAACACCAACACCACCAACAACAACCACACCAACACCACCAACAACAACCACACCAATACCACCAACAACAACACCAACACCACCAACAACAACAACACCAATACCACCAACAACAACACCCATACCAACAACAACAACAACAACAACACCAACACCACCATCAACAACAACAACAACAACACCAATACCTCCAACTACAACAACAACGACACCAATTCCACCACCAACAACAACAACACCAACACCACCAACAACAACACCAATAGCACCGACAACAACCACACCAATACCACCAACAAAAACACCTTCACCTTCACCACCAACAACAACACCATCATCAACAACAACAACACCAACACCACCATCAACAACAACAACACCAATAACCCCAACACCACCAACAACCACACCAACAACCACACCATCAACAACAACAACACCAACACCACCAACAACAACACCAATACCACCGACAACAACCACACCAATACCACCAACAACAACACCCATACCAACAACAACAACAACACCAAAAACAACAACAACCACACCAATACCAACAACAACAACAACACCACCACCAACAACAACACCAACAACAACCACACCAAAACCAACAACAACACCAACAACAACCACACCAATACCAACAACAACAACCACCACACCAATACCACCAACAACAACACCCATACCAACAACAACAACACCAAAAACAACAACAACCACACCAATACCAACAACAACACCAACAACAACCACACCAATACCAACAACAACAACAATACCACCAACAACTACCCCCCAGACAACAGAGCCAACAACTACTCCTTGTATTCCTACCTGTGAGTGGTCAGAATGGTATGATGAAGATGATGATAAAGACAAGAGCGACTGGGAAACATATTGGAATATCACACAGAGTGGAAAAGAAGTGTGTGAAGATCCACAGGATATTGAATGTGTAGCTACAGACTATCCTGATACGAGCTTAGAGGACTATGTAGCTTCGACAGGCCAAGTTGTGGAGTGCAATGTTGACTTCGGATTAATATGTGAAGAAAATAAACAGACTCAGAGACCATATAAGTGCAAGAACTATAAGATTAGGGTCCTCTGTTGCGTTGAATGTTTATCAACAACATCACCAAAACCAACAACAACACCAACAACAACACCAACAACAACATCTTCACCACCAACAACAACCACACCAACAACAACACCAACAACAACACCAACACCAACAACAACAACAACAACACCTTCACCACCAACAACCACATCAACAACAACAACAACAACAACAACACCAACACCAACAACAACAACACCAATACCACCAACAACAACAACACCAACAACAACAACAACAACACCAACACCACCAACAACAACACCAATACCACCAACAACAACAACACCAACAACAACAACACCAACACCACCAACAACCACACCAATACCACCAACAACAACAACACCAACAACAACAACACCAACACCACCAACAACAACAACACCAATACCACCAACAACAACAACACCAACACCACCAACAACAACAACACCAATACCACCAACAACAACGACAACACCTTCACCACCAACAACAACCACACCAACACCACCAACAACAACGACACCAATTCCACCAACAACAACAACACCTTCACCAACAACAACAACCACACCAACACCACCAACAACAACAACACCAACACCACCAACAACAACGACTACAACACCTTCACCACCAACAACAACACCAATACCACCAACAACAACAACACCAACAACAACAACACCAACACCACCAACAACAACACCAATACCACCAACAACAACAACAACACCAACACCACCAACAACAACAACACCAATACCACCAATAACAACAACAACGACAACACCTTCACCACCAACAACAACAACACCAACACCACCAACAACAACAACACCACCATCAACAACAACAACAACATCTTCACCACCAACAACAACAACACCAATACCACCAACAACAACAACAACGACAACACCTTCACCACCAACAACAACCACACCAACACCACCAACAACAACGACACCAATTCCACCAACAACAACAACACCTTCACCAACAACAACAACCACACCAACACCACCAACAACAACGACACCAATTCCACCAACAACAACAACACCTTCACCACCAACAACAACCACACCAACACCACCAACTACAACAACACCAATACCACCAACAACAACACCAATACCAACAACAACAACAACACCAACAACAACACCAACACCACAAACAACAACAACACCAATACCACCAACAACAACGACACCAATTCCACCACCAACAACAACAACAACAACACCTTCACCACCAACAACAACCACACCAACACCACCAACTACAACAACACCAATTCCAACAACAACAACAACAACACCTTCACCAACAGCAACAACCACACCAACACCACCAACAACAACAACACCTTCACCACCAACAACAACCACACCAACACCACCAACAACAACAACAACAAAAACAACACCAACAACATTACCAACAACAACACCAACAATTCCACCAACAACAACAACACCAACAACAACGACACCGTCACCGTCACCACCAACAACAACAACACCAATACCAACAACAACAACAACGACACCAAAACCAACAACAACAACGACACCGTCACCACCAACAATAACCACACCAATACCACCAACAACAACCAAACCAATACCACCAACAACAACAACAACAACACCAGCAACAACACCATCAACACCAACAACAACAACAACACCTTCACCACCAACAACAACCACACCAACACCACCAACAACAACAACACAGAAACCAACAACAACAACACCAAAACCCACAACACCACCAACACCAACAACAACAACAACAACACCTTCACCACCAACAACAACCACACCAACACCACCAACAACAACAACACCAACAACAACACCAACACCACAAACAACAACGACAGCAAATCCACCAACAACAACAACAACAACACCTTCACCACCAACAACAACCACACCAACAACAACACCAATTCCACCACCAACAACAACAACAACACCAACACCACCAACAACAACAACCACACCAACACCACCAACAACAACGACACCAATTCCACCAACACCACCAACAACAACAACACCTTCACCACCAACAACAACCACACCAACAACAACCACACCAATACCACCAACAACAACAACACCAATTACTACAACAACCACACCAATACCACCAACAACACCACCAACAACAACACCAACACCACCAACAACAACACCAACACCACCAACACCAACACCACCAACTACAACCACACCAACACCACCAACAACAACAAAACCAACACCACCAACTACAACATCAACCACACCACCAACAACAACAACAACAACACCAACAACAACACCCACACCACCAACAACAACACCAACAACCACACCAACACCACCAACAACAACCACACCAACACCAGCACCAACAACTACCACACCTAAACCACCAACTACAACGGAAGCCACAACTCTAACCACAACCCCAACGACAACAGAAGAATCAACGACAACCCCCAGGACAACTGAAAAACCAGCCACACCCACCCCTGTCATAGACACCACAACCACTAAAGCTCCTACAACAACACCTAAACCACCAACTACAACAGAAGCCACAACTCCAATGACATCCACATCACCAACAACCCATGAATCGGTTGTCACCGGTCCTCCAATAACTGTTCCGACACCAGTAACAGGAGGTGTAGTCAGTTCAATACCAACCACAACTGGGATACCAACCCCACCACCAATCACTTGTCCTGAATGGGACAAAGTGGTAAGTACCTCAATAAAACCATCACATAATCAACTGGGCTCCCTTAACTTCGATAACACATAGCCAACATTTGATGTCAACGAGGGTCGAAAAGTTCTTTCAGAGACTTATCAATTGATTCCCGTGTGAATTGTGAAAGATCTCTGATGACGTGTAATTTTCTATTGTCTCGAAAACATCAGCAAAATGAGACTTTCTGGCTGTGCAACTGCACTTTGGCCAGATGCATTGAAAACAACACCATTGAGATCATCCCATACGAATGCCCAGAGCCTGAGCCAATCACATGTACCAATGGCAAGAAACCAGTGCTACAGTGGGATGAGTTCTACTGCTGCCAACACTACGTGTGTGACTGTGAGTTGTGAAAGCTTCTTCTTCTTCTCCTCTGACCTGGTCAAGAAGGTCGATGGCCATGTCCAGTTTCTGTAATAACATACACGTCCTTATCACTAACATTTGGAATAACAGTCAATATAAATATTACTTCAGAAAAAAAAATTGTTAACAGAGGATCGTAATGTCTGTCTGCTTTAAAACAGTGTTTATTTTCATTACAGGTGTCTGTGAGGGTTGGGGAGACCCCCATTACATCACTTTCGACGGGCTCTTCTACAGCTTCCAAGGGAACTGTACCTATGTGCTGATGGAGGAGATGTGGCCGCGTCACCAATTTAAGATCTACATCGACAATGTCAACTGTGATCCCACCGAGGATGTGTCTTGTCCTCGAGCCATCATCGTGTCCTACCGCTCAACAGTTATAACACTGAAGAATCACAACCTCATTGGAGCTGCTCAGTTGGAGGTAAATTAAGTGGATAAACTGGCTCAGAAATCAATATAAGCAATTAAGGCCGTATATACGTTGAATGGCTAGATTTGGGGCCTAAAGGACTGGGAAAAAAATCTTTGAAAATGAAAGACAATTCTCTTCCATTATTTCATTCTCTGAACTGAATTGTGCATTAGTTCTCAACATCCGTAGCTTTCATTGATACAAAATATGAAGTTGATGTTCTCCATCAACTTAATTCAACCTGTAATGTCATGATATTAGTAAGTCACTTTGCCTTTCTTTAAGAGATCCTGAAGATGGATTGATCTCTCTCTTCCATCCCCTTTTCAGATGCTTTTCTATCCCCCCATCCGTCCGTCTCTCTTTCATCCCTCTCTCCCTGCCATCTGTATTTCAGGCTCTTATTGATGGAGTTTCCCTGAGACTACCCTTCACACGGCACGGTGTGAAGGTGATGAACTCTGGTATCAACATGGTGTTGGAGATAGCACACCTCCAGGTGGTAGTTACCTTTGGTGTCACTGGCTTCAGCGTCAACCTTCCTTGGCAACACTTTGGCAACAATACACAGGGTCATTGTGGTAAGGACTTAGTTTCATTCATTTGTTGTCCTCAAACTCTGTATCTTGTGCATTTAAACAAACAGCTATAAGAGCTGAGAAATGATTGTGAATCACTTAACTTAAACAGAGAGAGGTCACGTGGTATTCTGAGCAGGGTGTGAGAAAGACTAATGGAGTGGTCCTTGAATTGATGGAAATCATTTATCCAAGGTTGGAGGTGAACAACTAGCCTGGTCCCAGATCTGTTTGGGTTCTTTATACCAAAACCCTATGGTTGTTGTCAGATATCGAACCATAGGGTTTGGCAAGACAGAACAAACTGATCAGGGACCAGGCTAGCAAACAATGGTTTGGGCTTTCCTGTCTGGTGTCTGATATTTTTACTGTATGTGCTGTACTAAATGTGAGAAAGCTTCAACAAAGGTTTCCAATGTATGTATTACTTTTAATAGCTGCAAAGGTCAAAATAAACGACTTGAACCTGAACTGTATGAATCTCTTTCAGGAACATGTAGCAACAACCAGGCTGATGACTGCATGTTGCCAGGAGGTCAGCTGGTGGAGAACTGTGCTGTGATGGCAGACTACTGGCAAGCCAAGGACATCTCCCAGCCTGACTGCCATTTGCCACCTGGAATCCCCACCAACTCTCCTCTCCCTGAACCCACACAGAAGCCATGCAAGCCAGACTCCTCTGTCTGTGATCTCCTGAAGGACAGGTAAACCTCCCTAAAGGCACTGTGATCTCCTGAAGGACAGGTAAACCTCCCTAAAGGCACTGTGATCTCCTGAAGGACTGGTAAACCTCCCTAAAGGCACTGTGATCTCCTGAAGGACAGGTAAACCTCCCTAAAGGCACTGTGATCTCCTGAAGGACAGGTAAACCTCCCTAAAGGCACTGTGATCTCCTGAAGGACTGGTCAACCTTCCTAAAGGCACTGTGATCTCCTGAAGGACAGGTAAACCTCCCTAAAGGCACTGTGATCTCCTGAAGGACTGGTAAACCTCCCTAAAGGCACTGTGATCTCCTGAAGGACAGGTAAACCTCCCTAAAGGCACTGTGATCTCCTGAAGGACTGGTAAACCTCCCTAAAGGCACTGTGATCTCCTGAAGGACAGGTAAACCTCCCTAAAGGCACTGTGATCTCCTGAAGGACTGGTCAACCTTCCTAAAGGCACTGTGATCTCCTGAAGGACAGGTAAACCTCCCTAAAGGCACTGTGATCTCCTGAAGGACTGGTAAACCTCCCTAAAGGCACTGTGATCTCCTGAAGGACTGGTAAACCTCCCTAAAGGCACTGTGATCTCCTGAAGGACAGGTAAACCTCCCTAAAGGCACTGTGATCTCCTGAAGGACAGGTAAACCTCCCTAAAGGCACTGTGATCTCCTGAAGGACAGGTAAACCTCCCTAAAGGCACTGTGATCTCCTGAAGGACTGGTAAACCTCCCTAAAGGCACTGTGATCTCCTGAAGGACAGGTAAACCTCCCTAAAGGCACTGTGATCTCCTGAAGGACAGGTAAACCTCCCTAAAGGCACTGTGATCTCCTGAAGGACAGGTAAACCTCCCTAAAGGCACTGTGATCTCCTGAAGGACTGGTCAACCTTCCTAAAGGCACTGTACATGTTCTCTAATAAAATATCATGCTTAGGGTGATCACATTTAAATGACCCAAATGCAGGACTGTGTGGGAATGTTGCCAGCTACTCCATTGAACAGTCTGTCAGGAGTTTAAGTAAAGTTAGAAGTCCTGTTGTAACGATCAACAATCTAACTTATCACAGGCTAAATTCTCACATGCAATGATATAGCTCTTTACCTCTAAACTATACACAGAAGTGTGTTTTGTGTCTGACAGAAACATATATGATTCTTACAGTGTATTTGGAAGGTCTGTTTCTCATATACCTTCATCTCTGGTTTTCAATCCACAGCATCTTTGCAGCCTGTCATCCGTTTGTCTCGCCTGACAACTTCTACAAGGGCTGTGTCTATGACAGCTGCCACGTGTCCAACCCAGCGGTGGAGTGCACCAGTCTGCAGACATACGCTGCTGCCTGTGCCCAGTTTGGAGTATGCATCTACTGGAGAAACCACACCGAGCTCTGTGGTAGGCTTACTGTACTCGTTATAAAAATCCAGACTCACCATGTTAAATAGGACTCACCTAATAAGGATAGATAAATAAGTTCACCATTGAAGAGATAGGAAGTACTATGTAGATGACCAGGAACCAGGAACTGTGTAGATGAGACCAGGAACAATACTATACTAACACAACTTAGTATGTGTTGTAGATCAGACCAGGAACAATACTATACTAACACAACTTAGTATGTGTTGTAGATCAGACCAGGAACAATACTATACTAACACAACTTAGTATGTGTTGTAGATCAGACCAGGAAAAATACTATACTAACACAACTTAGTATGTGTTGTAGATCAGACCAGGAACAATACTATACTAACACAACTTAGTATGTGTTGTAGATCAGACCAGGAACAATACTATACTAACACAACTTAGTATGTGTTGTAGATCAGACCAGGAACAATACTATACTAACACAACTTAGTATGTGTTGTAGATCAGACCAGTAACAATACTATACTAACACAACTTAGTATGTGTTGTAGATCAGACCAGGAACAATACTATACTAACACAACTTAGTATGTGTTGTAGATCAGACCAGGAACAATACTATACTAACACAACTTAGTATGTGTTGTAGATCAGACCAGGAAAAATACTATACTAACACAACTTAGTATGTGTTGTAGATCAGACCAGGAACAATAGGGGAGGGGGGTTTCTATTTGTAAATATTAGATTAGTGCATTTTTGTAGTTGAAGTGATAAATGATGGAGATAGTGGACATCCTTGTCTGGTTACCCTTTGTAATGTGTTTATAGCATGGGGCTTCAGTCCTACAATCAACTGATTGTAAATAATTATTCAGAACATTTTCCCATAGTGATAACACGTTTTACATTAGCAGTTGTCACAAAGTGCTTATACAGAAACCCAGCCTAAAACCCCAAACAGCAAGCGATTCAGATGTAGAAGCACGGTGGCTTGGAAAAACTCTTTAGAAAGGCAGGAACCTAGGAAGAAACCTAGAGAGGAACCAGAATCTGAGGGGTGGCCAGTCCTCTTCTGGCTGTGCTGGGTGGAGACTATAAGAGTACATGGCCATTAAGGCCAGATCGTTCAACAGCAGGTTCAGTAGAGAGAGAGAGAGAGAGAGAGAGAGAGAGAGAGAGAGAGAGAGAGAGAGAGGGTCGAAACAGCAGGTCCGGGACAAGCACATCCGTTGAACAGGACAGGGTTCCATAGCCGCAGTCACAACAGCAGAAATTGGATCAGCACTACGACCAGGTTGACTGGGGACAGGCACAGCCAGGAGTCGTCAGGCCAGGTAGTCCTGAGGCATGGTCCTTGGGCTCAGGTCCTCTGTGAAGGGAGAGAGAGAGAGAGAGAGAGAGAGAGAGAGAGAGAGAGAGAGAGAGAGAGAGAGAGAGAGAGAGAGAGAGAGAGAGAGATAAATTAGAGGTAGCATACTTAAGATCACACAGGACACCAGAGAAGACAGGAGAATGATACCAGATAGGACATTCTGACCCTAGCCCCCCGGCACATAGACTATTGCAGTATGTATACTGGAGACTGAGACAGAGGGTTCGGGTGTCACTATAGACTGAGTTGTATCTTTCTTCAACAGCCAGCGACTGTCCAGCTGACAAAGTCTACAAGCCCTGCGGTCCTGCAGAACAGCCAACCTGTGATGACAAGTAGGTTTCTATTTAGAGATTGGCTAGCGGCATGTTTTATGTTAACTTCTACTGCCTCAGAAACCCGGATCCGGGAGCACCCCCCACCCCCCACACACTGTTTAGCATAGCTAGCATAGCTTCACAAGTAGATAGTAGCATCTAAATATCATTAAATCACAAGTCCAAGACACCAGATGAAAGATACAGATCTTGTGAATAAAGCCACCATTTCCGATTTTTAAAATGTTTTACAGGGAAGACACAATATGTAAAGATGTACATCTATTACCTAAAAACACATTAGCATAATCCACCATCTTTTATTTGTCCACCAACACCAGTAGCCATCACCAATTCGGCTAAACTAAGATATTTATAGCCCCTAACCAACAAAAAAACTCATTAGATGACAGTCTGATAACATATTTATGGTATGGGATAGGTTTTGTTAGAAAAATGTGCATATTTCAGGTAGCTGCCATAGGTTACAATTGCACCCACCGTCACAAATGGACTAGAATAATTACAATGAGCAACGTGTTTACCTAACTACTAATCATCAAACATTTCGTAAAAATACACAGCATACACTAATCGAAAGACACAGATCCTGTGAATACAGACAATATTTCAGATTTTCTAAGTGTCTTACAGCGAAAACACAATAAATCGTTATATTAGCGTA
The DNA here is from genome assembly GCF_029448725.1 of Salvelinus fontinalis. NCBI lineage: Eukaryota > Metazoa > Chordata > Actinopteri > Salmoniformes > Salmonidae > Salvelinus > Salvelinus fontinalis. Next base: position 1,308,437 of record NC_074669.1, read on the forward strand.
GCACATAGCACATAGCAGCCCAGCATTGATTCTAGCCAAAGTGAGCGATAAAAGTCAACATCGCCAAAAGATATTAATTTTTTCACTAACCTTCTCAGAATTCTTCCGATGACACTCCTGTAACATCATTTTACAATATACATATACAGTTTGTTCGAAAAGGTGCATATTTAGCCATACAAAACCGTGGTTACACAATGAAAATAGTAGCAAAACAAGCCTGAAAATGTCGGTCGCCATCTTTCAGAGTGATCTGGTTTAATTAATAGCTAATCATATACTTGACTAAAAAATACAGGGTTTACAGGAATCGAAAGACAAATTAGTTCTTAATGCAACCGCTGATTTACATTTTTAAAATTATCCTTACTTTTCAATACAGGGTTCGCCAAGTGAAGCTATACCAAACAAAATGGCGAAATATGCGTTTAAAATATTTCGACAGAAACACGATTTATCATATTAAATATTGCTTACTTTGAGGTGTTCTTCCATCAGATTCTTGGGCAATGTATCCTTTCTATGTTATAAACGTCTTTTGGTCGATAGATGTCCTCTGTCCTTCGAAATGTCCACCACCAACGACCGACACCCCAAAACGTGTCCAAAGTTTCAGAGTGCACAACAAATAAATTCCTCTAAAATCGCACTAAACGGATATAAATTGCTATAAAACTGTTCAAATTAACTACATTATGATGTTTTTAACACCTAAAACGAGTAAAAACATGACCGGAGAAATATTGCTGGTTAGAAAACGATTTGGAACGAGGCAGGTCCGATGCCCTTCACGCTTCAGGCGCACGACGAGAAAGGGCGGTCTCTATACATTTTGGTCTTTTATACTGGCTGTGAATATCCCATCGATTCCATTGAAAGCGTGATGACGTACAGACACCCAGAGGAAGACGTAGGCAGTGTCGGTTTCTTCATAGCATTCACTGTCGCCTTAAAAACAGACCCCAGATCAGAGGTAAAAAAAATTGAAATCTGAACCCTGTCATGAAAAGTGCTGTAGAAATTGTTCTGTACAACTCAGAGACAAAATTTCAACTTCTATAGAAACTAGAAGGTGTTTTCTATCCAATAATAACAATAATATGCATATTGTACGATCAAGAATTTAGCACGAGGCAGTTTAATTTGGAGACACAAATATGCTAATGCGGAACAGCACCCCCTATAGTTCCAAGAGGTTAACTGAGGTAGACAACGTTATGACTGTCAAATAAAACAAAGGGAAAAGACCTACCGACAGTTAAAGATAGAGTTGCTGTACATTGGAAATAGGAGTTGTCACTGTAATGTTGTGTTCTACAGTCCAGACGAGTCTAGGATGAACTTCACCACAGAAGGCTGCTTCTGTCCTGATGGGATGAAACTCTTCAACAAGGAATCAGGGATCTGTGTTGATAAGTGTGGTGAGTGTTCCCAGTTACTGCCATTGGTCCATTTCATGTTGACGATACAGAGAAGATGGTTAGGACTTTAGCCTTTTCAAGGATGTTTCAGGTCTATGAATGTTCTACTAAATGGTGGTGTTTGTGTTTTTGAAGGATGCATTGACCCTGAAGGTGTTCCGCGAGAGGTAAGTTAGACCTTTTGGTTTCGATTCATCGTTATTTTATTTGACTAATTAATAATAGCCTGTTATCTAGTCCACTGGCTCTGTCATGGATGATGCCAGAGGTTTCTATGAGGACCTACTTACAGCGTCCACACAGCATTATTCCACATTGTCTGAAACCCAAATGCCCCCCTTATGCCCTAGATTTAGCCCCCTATGACCTATTTAGTGCACTACATTTGACCAAACCCATTGATAGAATCACACTCCCTTCTTGTTGTATCTCATCCCAGTTCAACGAGAGGTTTGAGTACAAGTGCCAGGATTGCGTTTGTTTGGAGTCCACCAAGGCTGTGACCTGTAAACCCAAGGTCTGCTCCAAACCACCAGTAGAGATATGCACCGGGCCAGGCTTTGTATATGTCAACCAAACCGATCCATCCGATCCATGCTGCTCCAGCCTCGTCTGCCGTAAGGATCTCCCAACACTTTTTCACCTTACATATTATAATCAGATCTATTTCAACAGTATTGTGCCGACCTGAACCGTACTGTGCAGGCTTGGATATGTTCTTTTCACATTGTCATTTTCCAGCACGGTTCCAGGAACTGTGGTGGACGTGTAACCAGGCCAGTGCCGTACAGCTGGGCTCAGCTCAGTCGTGTTGAAAACACACACATAGTGAAGACATGAATCAGCTCATATTATAATGTCCATACTCTGCTATTGTTTCCCCCTCTAGGTTGTGACAGCAGCACTTGCCCACCAACCAACATGAACTGTCCTATTGGGTTCGTGCCAGTGGTTTCAGTCCCGGAGGGAAAATGCTGTCCAGAGCACACATGTGGTAAACTCTCTTTACCTAGATCTACACTATCTAGACCAGGGGTGTCAAACTCATTCCACGGAGGGCCTAGTGTCTGCAGGTTTTTGGTTTTTCCTTTCAATAAAGCCCTAGACAACCAGGTGTGGGGAGTTCCTAACTAATTAGTGATGTTAATTCATCAATCAAGTACAAGGGAGGAGCGAAAACCCGCAGACACTCGGCCCTCCGTGGAATGAGTTTGACACCTGTGATCTAGACTATTTACATGTGGTAAAGTCTCTTTGTCTAGATCTATACTATCTAGACTATCTACATGTGGTAAACTCTCTTTACCTAGATCTATACTATCTAGACTATCTACATGTGGTAAATTCTCTTTACCTAGATCTATACTATCTAGACTATCTACATGTGGTAAAGTCTCTTTACCTAGATCTATACTATATACACTATCTACATGTGGTAAAGTCTCTTTACCTAGATCTATACTATCTAGACTATCTACATGTGGTAAACTCTCTTTACCTAGATCTATACTATATACACTATCTACATGTGGTAAAGACTCTTTACCTAGATCTATACTATCTAGACTATCTCCATGTGGTAAAGTCTCTTTACCTAGATCTATACTATCTACATGTGGTAAAGTCTCTATCTTGTATTGCTGTGTTTTTATTGCTGAGATAATCATGGATTGGTTGTCTGTGTCTCTCTCTCAATTGGTTGTTTGTCTCTCTTGTCTCTTCCAGAGCCTAAAAGAGTTTGTCTTCACAAAGGCGTTGAATACCTGGTAATGACAAACTGTTCTGCTCTCTCATCTGAAATGTTTATTACATAAATAAACACTGTTTATATATACTTGTTTTAATATATTGCAGTACATGTACAGTAAATCTCATGCGCTATATGGGTTGATGTCAAATAGTTTCGAAGAGAGTGGGTTTCCTTGTTCCAATATGTCAGAGAGAGTGGGTTTCCTTGTTCCCCTGTGTCAAAGAGAGTGGGTTTCCTGGTTCCCCTGTGACAGAGAGAGTGGGTTTCCTGGTTCCCCTGTGTCAGAGAGAGTGGGTTTCCTTGTTCCAATATGTCAGAGAGAGTGGGTTTCCTGGTTCCAATATGTCAGAGAGAGTGGGTTTCCTTGTTCCAATATGTCAAAGAGAGTGGGTTTCCTGGTTCCCCTGTGACAGAGAGAGTGGGTTTCCTGGTTCCCCTGTGTCAGAGAGAGTGGGTTTCCTTGTTCCACTGTGTCAGAGAGAGTGGGTTTCCTTGTTCCAATATGTCAGAGAGAGTGGGTTTCCTTGTTCCAATATGTCAAAGAGAGTGGGTTTCCTGGTTCCCCTGTGACAGAGAGAGTGGGTTTCCTTGTTCCACTGTGTCAGAGAGAGTGGGTTTCCTGGTTCCCCTGTGACAGAGAGAGTGGGTTTCCTGGTTCCCCTGTGACAGAGAGAGTGGGTTTCCTTGTTCCAATATGTCAGAGAGAGTGGGTTTCCTTGTTCCAATATGTCAGAGAGAGTGGGTTTCCTGGTTCCCCTGTGACAGAGAGAGTGGGTTTCCTTGTTCCACTGTGTTAGAGACAGGTGGTATCATTGTTCCACTGTGTTAGAGACAGGTGGTATCATTGTTCCACTGTGTTAGAGACAGGTGGTATCCTGGTTCCCCTGTGTTAGAGAGAGTGGGTTTCCTTGTTCCAATATGTCAGAGAGAGTGGGTTTCCTTGTTCCACTGTGACAGAGAGAGGTGGTTTCCTTGTTCCCCTGTGTTAGAGACAGGTGGTATCATTGTTCCACTGTGTTAGAGACAGGTGGTATCCTGGTTCCCCTGTGTTAGAGACAGGTGGTATCATTGTTCCCCTGTGTTAGAGACAGGTGGTATCCTGGTTCCACTGTGTTAGAGACAGGTGGTATCATTGTTCCCCTGTGTTAGAGACAGGTGGTATCATTGTTCCCCTGTGTTAGAGACAGGTGGTATCATTGTTCCCCTGTGTTAGAGACAGGTGGTATCATTGTTCCACTGTGTTAGAGACAGGTGGTATCATTGTTCCACTGTGTTAGAGACAGGTGGTATCCTGGTTCCCCTGTGTTAGAGACAGGTGGTATCCTTGTTCCCCTGTGTTAGAGACAGGTGGTATCCTTGTTCCCCTGTGTTAGAGACAGGTGGTATCATTGTTCCCCTGTGTTAGAGACAGGTGGTATCCTTGTTCGCCTGTGTTAGAGACAGGTGGTATCATTGTTCCCCTGTGTTAGAGACAGGTGGTATCCTGGTTCCCCTGTGTTAGAGACAGGTGGTATCCTTGTTCCCCTGTGTTAGAGACAGGTGGTATCCTTGTTCCCCTGTGTTAGAGACAGGTGGTATCCTTCTTCCCCTGTGTTAGAGACAGTGGAAATCCTTGTTCCCCTGTGTTAGAGACAGGTGGTATCCTTGTTCCCCTGTGTTAGAGACAGGTGGTATCCTTGTTCCCCTGTGTTAGAGACAGGTGGTATCCTTCTTCCCCTGTGTTAGAGACAGGTGGTATCCTTCTTCCCCTGTGTTAGAGACAGTGGAAATCCTGGTTCCCCTGTGTTAGAGACAGGTGGTATTCTTGTTCCCCTGAAGTAATGTGTAATGTAATGAGTTTCTTGTTCTTCTAGCCCAATTCTAAAGTTCCAGGATCGGAGTGCCAGGAGTGCACCTGCACCAACAAAGTGGACCCCAAGTCTGGTCATTACCAAATTGACTGTGGATTCATGCAATGTGACAAAGATTGTGAAAAGGTAAGAACTGGTATAGCTGCCGTGTCTGCTCACATTTCAAATATTTACCAAAAGTTGAAATACCATTGAGTACCTTAAACTTATTCAGTCAACAAGTTTTTATACTTTAATCGGCTGGTTTCCTAGACCCAGATTAAGTAATTAAGTAAACTTTGTCTGATTCAGAACTGCTGACAGATTAATCCTAGTCCTTGATTTTAAAAAAAAATCTCAATTGGAAGTGAGGCATCCGGGCGGTGAGGCATCTGTTCTTGAGTTATTCTATTCTATAGAGTCTACTGGGAAGGCAATCGGTTATATTCACACTTTAATAACATGTAGAACTATTATCATTATCATTATTATTAGGTGTTGCCGCAAGTCACTCATGTGTTCCTCTTGTCCTGCAGGGATATGAGTACCAGGAGCCAGACTATTCCTCAGATGACTGCTGCGGTAAATGTGTTCAGACCCACTGTGTCCTCCAGATCAATGGGACCAAGCAGTTGTTGAAGGTAGGTAGCGGTTCTGTCAGTTTAACTGTCACAGATTAACTAAGAAGTAGCAAGTAGTTCTCTGATAAATATCTATATTGTTGTGTGTGTGTGTGGGGGGGGGGGGGGGGGGGCAAGCTTCCCCATAATGTGAGGACAGAGGAGTGCCTGCCCATCTTCCTAAAACCTCTGACACCCTACCTCTTTAAAGAGTGTCTTAAATAAATCCCAGTCCGCCCCACCCCCTACGATTGTGATATGTTGTTGTCTCACTTAGCTATCTTATGACAAATGCACTAATGTAAAAACGTTTTGGATAAGAGCGTCTGCTAAATTACAAACATTTGTGTGTGTGTGTGTGTGTGTGTGTGTGTGTGTGTGTGTGTGTGTGTGTGTGTGTGTGTGTGTGTGTGTGTGTGTGTGTGTGTGTGTGTGTGTGTGTGTGTGTGTGTGTGTCCAGCATGGAGATACATGGTCAGCTCCTGGTGACAAGTGCCAGCAGTACAGCTGTGTGAAAAACGGTGATAGCTATCTGACCCAGAGCTCCAACATCCATTGCCCACCCTTCCAGCAGGCCAACTGCCAGCCTGTGAGTACAGTACACAACATAACAAGAACAGAAAGGCCAGCCTGTGAGTACAGTACAGTACTCAACATAACAAGAACAGATAGGCCAGCCTGTGAGTACAGTACTCAACATAACAAGAACAGAAAGGCCAGCCTGTGAGTACAGTACATAACATAACAAGAACAGATAGGCCAGCCTGTGAGTACAGTACACAACATAACAAGAACAGAAAGGCCAGCCTGTGAGTACAGTACTCAACATAACAAGAACAGAAAGGCCAGCCTGTGAGTACAGTACACAACATAACAAGAACAGAAAGGCCAGCCTGTGAGTACAGTACACAACATAACAAGAACAGATAGGCCAGCCTGTGAGTACAGTACTCAACATAACAAGAACAGAAAGGCCAGCCTGTGAGTACAGTACACAACATAACAAGAACAGAAAGGCCAGCCTGTGAGTACAGTACAGTACTCAACATAACAAGAACAGATAGGCCAGCCTGTGAGTACAGTACTCAACATAACAAGAACAGAAAGGCCAGCCTGTGAGTACAGAACACAACAGAACAAGAACAGAAAGGCCAGCCTGTGAGAACAGGACACAACATAACAAGAACAGAAAGGCCAGCCTGTGAGTACAGTACTCAACATAACAAGAAGAGAAAGGCCAGCCTGTGAGTACAGGACACAACATAACAATAACAGAAAGGCCGACCTGTGAGTACAGTACTCAACATAACAAGAAGAGAAAGGCCAGCCTGTGAGTACAGTACTCAACATCACAAGGACAGAAAGTCCTGCTCACTGCATATGCTCTCGATTACCTACCTTATTGATAATTTTTCGATCCACAATCATTTTCATCAGATCCACAGTACAGTAGACACACTATACCAGTTTTCATTTGACAGAAATATTACTTCACTTATCCTAATACTAAATGTATTATGCAAAGAAAACGTTGAAACTTTTTTCTCCACAGGGTTCCATTCAGACCGCTGCAAACGGCTGCTGTATAATTTGTAAGTATGAAAGTTAAATATTCAAAGCTGTCAACAATTTCATATAAGGATTGGAATATGATCAGATTCATGCATCATGAAACAACTGATATTCCTAATTGATCATGATTGAGAAGGAGAGCCACCTTGTAGTGAGTGGACTCAAACAGGTGCAGCTCTTTTTCATGGTCTTCACAGACGGTTCATGTATAATGGTGTGTCTCCCTCCAATACCAGGTGTGGAGAAGGACAAGGCCTGTAAGATAGGATCCATGAAGAGTTTCATCAACCACAAGAACTGCCAGTCTATTGAGGAGGTGGAGATGCCGTACTGTGAGGGATCCTGCAACACCTTCACCAAGTGAGTGTGGAAACAATGCAAATATCACCACCAAGTGGAGCCTCATAACAGCCACAACACCATGGGGAGGTTTCCACTATCCACTTTAAGCAGAGTGATGGACTGAAAATCATTTGAAATGAATCTCTATTGAACATGCTTCTTAGTCCAGGACTCGGTTTAATCTGGGGGGAACATACCCCCCATATTTATTTGTGTTTTGTGAAACATGTCATTTGTTGAGGTGTCTTTGTCTCTTGGGAAGTAGATGATCTCTTTACTCTCTGTGAACACCTCTCTTTCACTCCCGTCCTCCAGGTACTCTGCGATGGCTGCGTCTCTGGACCACTCGTGTGCCTGTTGCCAGGAGTCCCGGTCCAGTAACCGCACGGTGGACCTACAGTGTCTGAATGGAGATGTGGTGCCCTACACCTACCTACACGTGGAGGAGTGTAACTGCAGACACAGCGACTGCCACAGAGCCATTAGGGTGCCTGTCCGTAAGACACGCAGCAACACGCTGGTGTAAATGGGATTCGTACTAATCCAGATGGGACAAGTCCAGCACCAATCCACTCCACTCGCTGCTTACTAAAGAAGACCCTGCTTCACATGGCTGTTATTTATCTAATCGCTTTGATTTATATGTCAAATGTAGGTTAAATGATATTTAAAATGTAGAAACTTATGCTTACTTATCTTATTAAAATGCAACCCTTCAAATACTTATGTCCGTTGTTTGTTTTCTTGTAGAAGTCCATGCACCTTGTTAAGGAAAGATTTGTTTTATTAAGCTGTGAAACCTCTTTAGCCTTCTTCACACTGGCAGTTTGAAGTGATTCCCCTCCAAAACATGTTGCATACCCAATTAGAATCTGTTTATTTTCCAACAGTTTGAACAGCCAAAAAGAACATGGAAGCAGATATTTCCAGCCACATTTCAAACCACCTTCGTAGGTCATACGACTTGTGTCTGAGCGGTCAAATCTCGCTCAATTTGACCTCAGGCGGTTTTTAGACTGTTATTTGGCATATTGCTTGCCAGCTACTTTGTTCACAGTTTGACGAGAACGTTTGGTAGCTAACTAGCTTGTGAATCATTTACAAACAAATTACTGAATGTGCTAGAAAGCTAAACAGCTACCTAGCTAGCTAGTGGACTGCTGTGGCTAGCTAAACAGCTACCTAGCTAGCTAGTTGACATGCTGTCGCTAGCTAAACAGCTACCTAGCTAGCTAGTTGACTGCTGTGGCTAGCTAAACAGCTACCTAGCTAGCTAGTTGACATGCTGTCTCTAGCTAAACAGTTACCTAGCTATTTAGTTGACTGCTGTGGCTAGCTACACAGCTACCTAGCTAGCTAGTTGACATGCTGTCGCTAGCTCAACAGTTACCTAGCTAGCTAGTTGACTGCTGTGGATACCTAGCTAGCTAGTTGACTTCTGTGGCTACCTAGCTAGATAGTTGACTATTGTGGCTAGCAAAAAACCGACTTGTTTTGAAGGTTGGAAAATCTTGTCCTTTGAGACATTAAAAGTGTTCTTACACTCTGATTCTGAACATTCAAAGCAACTAGGAAACGTCCATGGCAGGCAATATTGTCACCTTAGCTTGCTACTTAACGTCTGAGTGTTAGGAAGCATGAGCGCCACCACCAATCAGCCTACACCACTGCTCACACATTACTAAGACAACTAGCATAGCCATGTCAGCAAATGACTGCTGTCTGAATACACACATGAAGGTGATTTGGTCACTTGTAACTGCTTAGACAGTCAGTATTCCAAAACAAATGTGAAAAACAAAACTGATCTGAGCATTAAATCCTGCAGTGTAAACAAGGCTTTAGCTCTTAGGTGAATGGCAGTTAGAGAGTCATCCCTGACATTATAATACAAAAATATATATTTGTTGTTTCCTGTTTTATGGACAGTGTCAAATCAAATCAAAATCAAATCAAATTTTATTTGTCACATACACATGGTTAGCAGATGTTAATGCGAGTGTAGCGAAATGCTTGTGCTTCTAGTTCCGACAATGCAGTAATAACCAACAAGTAATCTAACCTAACAATTCCACAACTACTACCTTATACACATAATTTCCATCAATTCTCATTATTAAAGTGGCTGGAGTTGAGTCAGTATGTTGGCAGCGGCCGCTAAATGTTAGTGGTGGCTGTTTAACAGTCTGATGGCCTTGATGGCCCAGTTTAACAGAAAAACGGCCCTGATGGCTGTTTTTCAGTCTCTCGGTCCCTGCTTTGATGCACCTGTACTGACCTCGCCTTCTGGATGATAGCGGGGTGAACAGGCAGTGGCTTGGGTAGTTGTTGTCCTTGATGATCTTTATGGCCTTCCTGTGACATCGGGTTGTGTAGGTGTCCTGGAGGGCAGGTAGTTTGCCCCCGGTGATGCGTTGTGCAGACCTCATTACCCTCTGGAGAGCCTTACGGTTGTGGGCGGAGCAGTTGCCGTACCAGGCGGTGATACAGCCCGACAGGATGCTCTCGATTGTGCATCTGTAGAAGTTTGTGAGTGCTTTTGGTGTCAAGCCGAATTTCTTCAGGCTCCTGAGGTTGAAGAGGCGCTGCTGCGCCTTCTTCACAACGCTGTCTGTGTGGGTGGACCCTTTCAGTTTGTCCGTGATGTGTACACCGAGGAACTTAAAACTTTCCACCTTCTCCACTACTGACCCGTCGATGTGGATAGGGGGGTGCTCCCTCTGCTGTTTCCTGAAGTCCACAATCATCTCCTTTGTTTTGTTGACGTTGAGTGTGAGGTTATTTTCCTGACACCACACTCCGAGGGCCCTCACCTCCTCCCTGTAGGCCGTCTCGTCGTTGTTGGTAATCAAGCTTACCACTGTAGTGTCATCCGCAAACTTGATGATTGAGTTGGAGGCGTGCATGGCCACGCAGTCGTGGGTGAACAGGGAGTACAGGAGAGGGCTCAGAACGCACCCTTGTGGGGCCCCAGTGTTGAGGATCAGCGGGGTGGAGATGTTGTTACCTACCCTCACCACCTGGGGGCGGTCCGTCAGGAAGTCCAGGACCCAGTTGCACAGGGCGGGGTCGAGACCCAGGGTCTCGAGCTTGATGACGAGTTTGGAGGGTACTATGGTGTTAAATGCTGAGCTGTAGTCGATGAACAGCATTCTCACATAGGTATTCCTCTTGTCCAGATGGGTTAGGGCAGTGTGCAGTATGGTTGCGATTGCGTCGTCTGTGGACCTATTGGGTCGGTAAGCAAATTGGAGTGGGTCTAGGGTGTCCGGTAGGGTGGAAGTGATATGGTCCTTGACTAGTCTCTCAAAGCACTTCATGATGACGGAAGTGAGTGCTACGGGGCGGTAGTCGTTTAGCTCAGTTACCTTAGCTTTCTTGGGAACAGGAACAATGGTTGCCCTCTTGAAGCATGTGGGAACAGTAGACTGGGATAAGGATTGATTGAATATGTCCGTAAACACACCAGCCAGCTGGTCTGCTCATGCTCTGAGGACGCGGCTGGGAATGCCGTCTGGGCCTGCAGCCTTGCGAGGGTTAACACGTTTAAATGTTTTACTCACCTCGGCTGCAGTGAAGGAGAGCCCGCAGGTTTTGGTAGCGCCCGGGCCGTGTCAGTGGCACTGTATTGTCCTCAAAGCGAGCAAAAAAGTTATTAAGCCTGTCTGGGAGCAAGACATCCTGGTCCGCGACGGGGCTGGTTTTCTTTTTGTAATCCGTGATTGACTGTAGACCCTGCCACATACCTCTTGTGTCTGAGCTGTTGAATTGCGACTCAATTTTGTCTCTGTACTGGGACTTAGCTAGTTTGATTGCCTTGCGGAGAGAATAGCTACACTGTTTGTATTCGGTCATGTTTCCGGTCACCTTGCTCTGGTTAAAAGCAGTGGTTCGCGCTTTCAGTTTCACGCGAATGCTGCCGTCAATCCACGGTTTCTGGTTTGGGAATGTTTTAATCGTTGCTGTGGGTACGACATCGTCAATGCACTTTCTAATGAACTCGCTCACCGAATCAGCATATTCGTCAATGTTGTTGTTGGACGCAATGCGGAACATATTCCAATCCGCGTGATCGAAGCAGTTTTGAAGCGTGGAATCAGATTGGTCGGACCAGCGTTGAACAGACCTGAGCGAGGGAGCTTGTTGTTTTAGTTTCTGTTTGTAGGCTGGAAGTAACAAAATGGAGTCGTGGTCAGCTTTTCCGAAAGGAGGGCGGGGGAGGGCCTTATATGCGTCGCGGAAATTAGTGTAACAATGATCCAAGGTTTTACCAGCCCTGGTAGCACAATCGATATGCTGATAGAATTTAGGGAGTTTTGTTTTCAGATTGGCCTTGTTAAAATCCCCAGCTACGATGAATGCAGCCTCAGGGTGTGTGGTTTCCAGTTTACAAAGAGTCAGATAAAGTTCGTTCAGGGCCATCGTTGTGTCTGCTTGGGGGGGATATATACGGCTGTGATTATAATCGAAGAGAATTCCCTTGGTAGATAATGCGGTCGACATTTGATTGTGAGGAGTTCTAGATCAGGTGAACAGAATGACTTGAGTTCCTGTATGTTGTTATGATCACACCACGTCTCGTTAATCATAAGGCATACCCCCCCGCCCCTCTTCTTACCAGAAAGATGTATGTTTCTGTCGGCGCGATGCGTGAAGAAACCAGCTGGCTGCACCGACTCCGTTAGCGTCTCTTGAGTTAGCCATGTTTCCGTGAAGCAGAGAACGTTACAATCTCTGATGTCCCTCTGGAATGTTACCCGTGCTCGGATTTCATCAACCTTATTGTCAAGAGACTGGACATTGGCGAGTAGTATGCTAGGGAGTGGAGCGCGATGTGCCCGTCTCCGAAGCCTGACCAGGAGACCTCTACGTTTGCCCCTTTTACGGCGTCGCATAGGGTCGCCGGCTGGGATCAGATCCGTTGTATTGGGTGGAAGGCAAAACACTGGATCCGTTTCGGGAAAGTCATATTCCTGGTTGGAACGATGGTGAGTTGACGTTGCTCTTATATTCAGTAGTTCCTCCCGACTGTATGTAATGAAACCTAAGATTACCTGGGGTACCAATGTAAGGAATAACACATAAAAAAACAAAATACTGCATATTTTCCAAGGAACGCGAAGCGAGGCGGCCATCTTGGTCGGCGCCGGAAGTAGAAGTCACGGTCCAAGGAAAATTTTAGCACTTTCTGTCATGGTCCCCTGGATGTTTTTGTCTAGTTCCCGGTTTGTTTCCGGGGCCGTCACCTGATGGTTGCAAAGAAACACACCACCCCTAGTTACTGTTGACAAGCCAATAAAGTCCCGGACTGGTGAACCACTGATCCGTTCACATCGCTTTGTCTTTTGCCAATGTTAGGGACCCCCATACATACAAACAGTGCTTTTAACACACTTCTGTATTCCTACACTTTGCACTTCAAAATACATTTCAGCTCTGTTAAAAAATACACTCAATAAAAAATATTATACTTATCATAGTGATTCAGGAGTAACTTTAAAACAGAACAATATGACCAACCAACATTAGACAACTATCCAGAAACCACTCATAATGCTGAGGTGAATAAATTACAGTGATGAGAGAATAGTCAGATTAACTGATAACTAAATTAGTAGTGCCAAGGCAGCAGCTACTGTTCCTGGGGTTTATTAAGGATCTCCATAAGTTCCTGCCAAGGCAGCAGCTACTCTTCCTGGGGTTTATTATGGATCCCCATTAGTTCCTACCAAGGCAGCAGCTACTCTTCCTGGAGTTTATTATGGATCCCCATTAGTTCCTGCCAAGGCAGCAGCTACTCTTCCTGGGGTTTATTATGGATCCCCATTAGTTCCTGCCAAGGCAGCAGCTACTCTTCCTGGGGTTTATTATGGATCCCCATTAGTTCCTGCCAAGGGAGCAGCTACTCTTCCTGGGGTCCAGCAAAATTAAGGCAGTTATATATATTTTTGAAACATTACAATATATTCACAACAGATTTCACAACACATTAAGTTTGTACCTTCAGGCCCCTACTCTACTACCATATATCTACAACAGAAAATCCATGTGACGTGTTTTTTTACATTTTACATTTTTTATTTCACCTTTATTTAACCAGGTAGGCTAGTTGAAAACAAGTTCTCATTTACAACTGCGACCTGGCCAAGATAAAGCATAGCAGTATGAACAGACAACAACACAGAGTTACACATGGAGTAAGCAATAAACAAGTCAATAACACAGTAGAGGGGAAAATGAGTCTATATACATTGTGTGCAAAAGGCATGAGGAGGTAGGCAATAAATAGGCCATAGGAGCGAATAATTACAATTTAGCAGATTAACACTGGAGTGATAAATCATCAGATGATCATGTGCAAGTAGAGATACTGGTGTGCAAAAGAGCAGAAAAGTAAATAAATAAAAACAGTAAGGGGATGAGGTAGGTAAATTGGGTGGGCTGTTTACAGATGGACTATGTACAGCTGCAGCGATCGGTTAGCTGCTCAGATAGCAGATGTTTAAAGTTGGTGAGGGAAATAAAAGTCTCCAACTTCAGCGATTTTTGCAATTCGTTCCAGTCACAGGCAGCAGAGAACTGGAAGGAAAGGCGGCCAAATGAGGTGTTGGCTTTTGGGATGATCAGTGAGATATACCTGCTGGAGCGCGTGCTACGGGTGGGTGTTGTTATCGTGACCAGTGAACTGAGATAAGGCAGACTTTTACCTAGCATGGACTTATAGATGACCTGGAGCCAGTGGGTCTGGCGATGAATATGTAGCGAGGGCCAGCCGACTAGAGCATACAGGTCGCAGTGGTGGGTGGTATAAGGTGTTTTAGTAACAAAACGGATGGCACTATGATAAACTGCATCTAGTTTGCTGAGTAGAGTATTGGAAGCTATTTTGTAGATGACATCGCCGAAGTCGAGGATTGGTAGGATAGTCAGTTTTACTAGGGTAAGTTTGGCGGCGTGAGTGAAGGAGGCTTTGTTGCGAAATAGAAAGCCGATTCTTGATTTGATTTTGGATTGGAGACTGGAAGGAGAGTTTACAGTCTAGCCAGACACCTAGGTATTTATAGATGTCCACATATTCTAGGTCGGAACCGTCCAGGGTGGTGATGCTAGTCGGGCGGGCGGGTGCAGGCAGCGAACGGTTGAAAAGCATGCATTTGGTTTCACTAGCGTTTAAAAGCAGTTGGAGGCCACGGAAGGAGTGTTGTATGGCATTGAAGCTCGTTTGGAGGTTCGATAGCACAGTGTCCAAGGAAGGGCCAGAAGTATACAGAATGGTGTCGTCTGCGTAGAGGTGGATCAGGGAATCGCCCGCAGCAAGAGCAACATCATTGATATATACAGAGAAAAGAGTCGGCCCGAGAATTGAACCTTGTGGTACCCCCATAGAGACTGCCAGAGGACCGGACAACATGCCCTCCGATTTTACACACTGAACTCTGTCTGCAAAGTAGTTGGTGAACCAGGCAAGGCAGTCATCAGAAAAACCGAGGCTACTGAGTCTGCCGATAAGGATATGGTGATTGACAGAGTCGAAAGCCTTGGCCAGGTCGATGAACACGGCTGCACAGTACTGTCTTTTATCGATGGCGGTTATGATATCATTTAGTACCTTGAGTGTGGCTGAGGTGCACCCATGACCGTCTCGGAAACCGGATTGCACAGCGGAGAAGGTACGGTGGGATTCGAGATGGTCAGTGATCTTGGCTTTCGAAGACCTTAGAAAGGCAGGGCAGGATGGATATAGGTCTTTAACAGTTTGGGTCCAGGGTGTCTCCCCCTTTGAAGAGGGGGTGTGCCAGCTGTCCAATCCTTGGGGATCTCAGACGATATGAAAGAGAGGTTGAACAGGCTGGAAATAGGGGTTGCGACAATGGCGGCGGATAGTTTCAGAAATAGAGGGTCTAGATTGTCAAGCCCAGCTGATATGTATGGGTCCAGGTTTTGCAGCTCTTTCAGAACATCTGCTATCTGGATTTGGGTAAAGGAGAAGCTGGGGACGCTTGGGCGAGTAGCTGCGGGGAGGGGGGGGGGGGGGGGTGGAGCTGTTGGCCGAGGTTGGAGTAGCCAGGTGGAAGGCATGGCCAGCCGTTGAGAAATGCTTGTTGAAGTGTAATGAGAAATGCTTGTGTATGTATATTGCGTATGTTGTTGTGTGTGTGTATGCATGTGTCTGTGCCTATGTTTGTGTTGCTTCACAGTCACCACTGTTCCATCAGGTGTATTTTTATCTGTTTTTTAAATCTATTTTTATTGTGTGCATTAGTTACTTGATGTGGAATAGAGTTCCATGTAGTCATGGCTCCATGTAGTACTGTAAAGAAACCTCTGGTGGCATGTCTTGTGGGGTGTACATGGGTGTCCGAGCTGTGTGCCAGTAGTTCAAACAGACAGTTTGGTGCATTCAACATGTCAATACCTCTCACAAATACAAGTAGTGGTGAAGTCAATCTCTCCTCCATTTTGAGCCAGGAGAGATTGACATGCATATTATTAATGTGAGCCAATTGAAAAAGGTAAGGGCCCCAGACACTTGCCCTGGGGAATTCCTGATTCTACCTTGATTATGTTGGAGATGCTTCCATTAAAGAACACCCTTTGTATTCTGTTAGACAGGTAACTCTATATCCACAATATGTCAAGGAGTGTAAAAGCCTTAACACATGCGTTTTTCCAGCAGCAGACTATGATCGATAATGTCAAAACCCGCACTGAAGTCTAACAAAACAGTCCCCACAATTCTTTTATCGTCATCAGTCATTTGTGTAAGTGCTATGCTTGTTGAGTGTCCTTTCCTATAAGTGTGTTGAAAGTCTGTTAGCAATTTGTTTACTGTAAAAATGCATTGTATCTGGTCAAACACCATTTTTTTCAAAAGTTTACTAAGGTTTGGTAACAGGCTGATTGGTAGGCAATTTGAGCCAGTAAAGGGGGCTTTACTATTCTTCAGTAGCGGAATGACTTTTCCTTCACACCAGGTCTGAGGGCACAGGCTTAGATTGAAGATATGGCAAATAGGTGTGGCAATATCGTCTGCTATTATCCTCAGTAATTTTCCATCCAAGTTGACCCAGGTGGCTTGTCATTGTTGATAGACAACAATAATTTTTTCACCTCTTCCATACTCACTTTTCATAAATCTAAATGACAATGCTTGTCTTTCATCATTTAGTCAGTTATACTTGAATGTGTAGTGTCAACATTTGTTCTTGGCATATCATGCCTAAATTTACTGATCTGAGAGCCAGTTTCATCATAGCGCTTGACGGTTTTGGCGACTGCACTTGAAGAAACTTTCAAAGTTCTTGAAATGTCCCGTATTGATCTGTCACGCATCCCTCTGGAACTTTCATTACGCACACCTGTCCCCTATTCCCATTGATTAGTACTGGCATAAGTGGGCCCTTTGGTTTCCATTGGGCTTTCCATTATTATTACAATGTCTGTTGATCATGTGAGTACCTGTGCTGTGTTGTTTTGGCTTTCGTGTCACATGTATTGTGCAGATGATTACGGGTCTCGTCCCGTGTGATAATCATTGTGCGATTGTGTATTTATTCGAGGTACTCCTCGCTCTTTTGTTTGGGTCTCAACCCTGTGTTTTGTATACGTGATTGTTTGGTCTTCGTCCCCGTACCTGTACACGGCAAGCTGTAATTTGGGTAAAGACTTTTGAAAACTATTACGCATTCCTGCGCCTGTCTCCCGACCCTTCGTACCGGTGTGACAGAAAAATGGACCACAACAGGAATGGCTCATCCGACGACGCTGCTACTGATCCGTCCGACGTCGCCACAACGGGTCCGTCCGACGGCGCAACTTCAGCAGCCACAACTGGCCAGTCCAACGCCGCCACAACCGGTCTGTCCGACGCCACTGCTACTGGTTCGTCCGATGCCACCGCAACTTCGGCAGAGGCAACTGGCCCGTCCGACGACGCAGCTGCGGCAACTGGTTCGTCCGACGCCACCGCAACTTCGGCAGCGGCAATAGGCTCGTCCGACGACGCAACTTTGGCTGCTGCATCGGGTCTTGAACGACCCGCACTGCATTCCTGTGATCGTCCTCGAGCCCGGTGTCATTGCGCTGCCGGTGCAAAACTTCAGGGTTGGGGGGGGGGGGGGGGGGGAGGGGGGGGGGCTGTACTGTCACACATCCCTCTGGAACTTTCATTGCGCACATCTGGCCCCAATTCCCAATGATTGTATTTGTATATATGTGCCCTTTTGTTCACCATGGTGCTGTCAATTATTGTTGCAATGTCCGTTTGTTCGTGTGAGTACCTGTGCTGTGTGTTTTGGGCTTTCATGCCCTTGTGGATTGCCAGATGATTACGGGTCTTGTCCCGTGTGGTATCATTGTTGCACGTGTGTATTTATTCGAGGTACTCCTCGCTCTTTTGTTTGGGTGTAAACCCTGTGTTTTTGTTACGTGATTGTTTGGTCTTTGTCCCCACGCCCTTACACGGCACGCCCTTACACGGCAAAACCCATATTACGCATTCCTGCTTCTGTCTCCCGGATCCTTCATACCGACGTGACACAATCATGTCTTAAAGTAATGACGGCCTGTCATTTCTCTTGACTTATTTGAGCATTTCTTGCCATTATCTAGACTTGGTATTTTACCAAATAGGGCATTCTTCTGTATACCAACCCTAAATTGTCACAACTGTTTAGCTCAAACACAAGAAGTAAAGAAATTCCACAAATTTCCTTTTAACAAGGCACAGCTGTTAATTGAAATGCATTCCAGGTGACTATCTCATGAAGCTGGTTGAGAGAATGCCAAGAGTGTGAAAAGCTGTCATCAAGTTAAAGGGTGGCTACTTTGAAGATTCTCAAATATAAGATATATTTAGATTTACAGTATGTAACACTTTTTTGGTTGCTAGATGATTCCATATGTGTTAAATTATAGTTTTGATGTCTCCACTATTATTCTACAATGTAGAAAATAGTACAAATAAAGAAAAACCCTGGAATGAGTAGGTGTGTCCAAACTTGTGACTGGTACTGTATATTCTTAAACAGAACCTTTTGTTAAAAAAATAACATGCTGTTAAATAAAACAAAACATAAAATGATCCCAAAACTGTGAACATACATTTTGTGTGCATCACACACTCCACAACAAACATAAAATGACTCCTGACATAATGAAACATTGTCCCATAATTACATCTCAGAAATTAATTAAACTCCTTTCAACCTTCAAGTATAGTATACACAAGTGGAGAATGTGGAAGGTATGTAGGTGGTGTATTGGAGTAATGTGTGGTGGGGTAAGGTGCAACTTGGTAGTGTGGTGGGGTAAAGTAAGGTGTTTCCCATCTTGGCACATAAGGTAGACTACAGGCCCAACTGTGTTAACTACTGGCTATAGTGAAGGCTGACCCAGTGTCTCGTAGGTAAGCATTAGTCTTGGTCTTCTATCTTTGGGGGACCGTCTGACTCGCTCCTTAGTCGGATCTTGGTCTAATTGTCTATTGTCCCTAACAGGCTCTTAATTCCCTACATCGACTTCAGCTTCATCAGGCTGATCCATTTCAGGTAAGTACTTGTTCTTAGATTTGTCTTTCATGTCTTTCATTTCCAGCCGCGTCCTCAGAGCATGCGCAGACCAGCTGGATGATGTGTTTATGGGCATATTCAATCTCTCCCTATCCCAGTCTGCTGTACCCACATGTTTCAAGGTGGCCACCATTGTTCAGGTACCCAAGAAGGCAAAGGTAACTGAACTTAATGACTATCGCCCTGTAGCACTCACCTCTGTCATCATGAAGTGCTTTGAGAGACTAGTCAAGGATCATATCACCTCTACCTTACCTGCCACCCTAGACCCACTTCAATTTGTTTACCGCCCTAATAGGTCCACAGACGATGCAATCGCCATCACACTGCACACTGCTTATCCCATCTGGACAAGAAAAATACCTATGTAAGAATGCTGTTTGTTGACTATAGCTCAGCATTCAACACCATAGTACCCTCCAAGCTCATCATTAATAAGCTCGAGGCCCTGGGTCTGAACCCCGCCCTGTGTCCTAGACTTCCTGACGGGCCACCCCCAGGTGGTGAAGGTAGGAAACATCACCTCCACTCCGCTGATCTTTAACACTGGAACCCCGCAAGGGTGCATGCTCAGCCCCCTCCTGTACTCCCTGTTCACCCATGACTGAGTGGCCAAGCACGCCTCCAACTCAATCATCAAGTTTGCAGACAACACAACAGTAGTATGCTTGATTACCAACGATGATGAGACAGCCTACAGGGAGGAGGTGAGGGATCTGGGATTGTGGTGCCTGAAAAACAACCTCTCACTCAACGTCAACAAAACAAAGGAGATGATCGTGGACTTCAGGAACAGCAGAGGGTGCACCCGCCTAATATCTACATCGACGGGACTGCAGTGGAGAAGGTGGAAAGCTTCAAGTTCCTTGGTGTACACATCACTGATAAACTGAAATGGACCACCCACACAGACAGTGTGGTGAAGAAGGCACAACAGAGTCACTTCAACCTCAAGAGGCAAAAGAAATTTAGCTTGTCACCTAAAACCCTCACACATTTTTACAGAAGCACAATTGAAAGCATCCTGTCGGGCTGTATCACCGCCTGGTATGGAAACTGCACCGCCGGCAACCGCAAGGCTCTCCAGAGGGTGGTGCATTCTACCCAACGCATTACCGTGGGGAAACTACCCACCCTCCAGGACACCTACAGCACCCGATGTCACAGGAAGGCCAAAAAGATCAAGGACATCAACCACCCGAGCCACTGCTTGTTCACCCCGCTATCATCCAGAAGGAGAGGTCAGTACAGGCGCATCAAAGCTGGGACCGAGAAACTGAAAAACAGCTTTTATCTCAAGGCCATCAAACTGTTAAACAGCCACCACTAGCACATTAGAGGCTGCTGCCTATAGGCATAGACTAGGAATCACTGGCCACTTTAAGGAATGGAACACTAGTCACTTAATAATGTTTACATATCTGGCATTACTCATCTCATAAACTCAGCCATAAAAGAAACGTTCCTTTTTCAGGACCCTGTCTTTCAAAGATCATTCGTAAAAATCCAAATAACTTCACAGATCTTCATTGTAAAGGATTTAAACACTGTTTCCTATGCTTGTTCAATGAACCATGAACAATTAATGAACATGCACATGTGGAACGGTCGTTAAGACACTAACAGCTTACAGATGGTAGGCAATTAAGATCACAGTTATGAAAACTTAGGACACTAAAGAGGCCTTTCTACTGACTCTGAAAAACACCAAAAGAAAGATGCCCAGGGTCCCTGCTCATCTGAGTGAACATGCCTTAGGCATGCTGCTAGAAGGCATGAGGACTGCAGATGTGGCCAGGGCAATAAATTGCAATGTCCGTACTGTGAGAT
Organism: Salvelinus fontinalis; assembly: GCF_029448725.1. Taxonomy (NCBI): domain Eukaryota; kingdom Metazoa; phylum Chordata; class Actinopteri; order Salmoniformes; family Salmonidae; genus Salvelinus; species Salvelinus fontinalis. The sequence goes on from NC_074669.1 coordinate 1,329,371, forward strand.
GCCTAAGACAGCGCTACAGGGAGACAGGACAGACAGCTGATCGTCCTCGCAGTGGCAGACCACGTGTAACAACACCTGCACAGGATCGGTACATCCGAACGTCACACCTGCGGGACAGGTACAGGATGGCAACAACAACTGCCCGAGTTACCTCAGGAACGCACAATCCCTCCATCAGTGCTCAGACTGTCCGCAATAGGCGGAGAGAGGCTGGACTGAGGGCTTGTAGGCCTGTTGTAAGGCAGGTCCTCACCAGACATCACCGGCAACAATGTTGCCTATTGGCACAAACCCACCGTTGCTGGACCAGACAGGATAGGCAGAAAGTGCTCTTCACTGACGAGTCGCGGTTTTCTGTCTCACCAGAGGTGATGGTCAGATTTGCATTGATCGTCGAAGGAATGAGCGTAACACCGAGGACTGTACTCTGGAGCGGGATCGATTTGGAGGTGGAGGGTCCGTCATGGTCTGGGGCGGTGTGTCACAGCATCATTGGACTGAGCTTGTTGTCATTGCAGGCAATCTCAATGCTGTGCGTTACAGGGAAGACATCCTCCTCCCTCATGTGGTACCCTTCCTGCAGGCTCATCCTGACATGACCCTCCAGCATAACAATGCCACCAGCCATACTGCTCATTCTGTGCGTGATTTCCTGCAAGACAGTAATGTCAGTGTTCTGCCATGGCCATCGAAGAGCCCGGATCTCAATCCCATTGAGCATGTCTGGAACCTGTTGGATAGGAGGGTGAGGGCTAGGGTCATTCCCCAGTAATGTCTGGGATACTTGCAGGTGCCTTGGTGGAAGAGTGGGGTAACATCTCATAGCAAGAACTGGCAAATCTGGTGCAGTCCATGAGGAGGAGATGCACTGCAGTACTTAATGCAGCTGGGGGTCACACCAGATACTGACTGTTACTTTTGATTTAGACCCCCCCCCCCCCCCCTTTGTTCAGGGACACATTATTCAATTTCTGTTAGTCATATGTTTGTGGAACTTGTTCAGTTTATGTCTCAGTTGTTGAATCTTGTTATGTTCATACAAATATTTACACATGTTAAGTTTGCTGAAAATAATTACAGTTGACAGAGAGAGGACGTTTCTTTTTTTGCTGAGTTTGTGTATAACTGTTTTCTATACTATTCTACAGTATCTTAGTCCGTTCCGCTCTGACATCGCTTGTCCATATGTATATAGTCTTGATTCATAACTTCTTAGATTTGTGTGTATTGGGTACACGTTGTGTAATTTGTTAGATGTTACTTGTTAGACATTACTGCACTGTCGGAGCTAGAAGCACAAGCATTTCGCTACACCCGCAGTAACATCTGCTAATCACGTGTATGTGACCAATAAATGTTGATTTGATTTGATTATTGTATTTACCTCAAACACAACACTTTGTGTTCAGGACAAAAGTGAATTGCTTGCCACATTTTTTGCAGTATTACTTAAATGTTTTGTTGCAAACAGGATGTTTTGGAATATTTGTATTCTCTACAGGCTTCCTTTTGTCACTCTGTCAATTAGCTTAGTATTGTGGAATAACTACAATGTTGTTGATCCATCGTCAGACTTTCTCGTATCACAGCCATTAAACTGTAACTGTTTAAATTCACCATCGGCCTCATGGTGGAAATCCCTGAGTGGTTCCTTCCTCTCTGGAACTGAGTGAGAAAAGACATCTGTCACTCTGTAGTGACTGGGTGTATTGATGCACCATCCAAAGTGTAATTAATAGCTTCACCATGTTCAAAGGGATATTCAATGTCTACTGATATTCAGATATTCAATGAATAATGATAATAACGACGATGGTGAGAGCCCAGTACAGCCTAACCCATTAATTATAGGCTATTGTTACTTTCTGTCTCTACAAGCATAATGTTTCAATGTCTATAGTCATGTGACAAATAGTTTTTTTTTTAGTTGAAACGTCCAAATGTCAGCCTGTACAGCATCCATACCTGCTATTGACCTTACCCTCCATGTCAACTGTACAGCATCCATAGCTACTATTGGCCTTACCATCCATGTCAACTGTACAGCATCCATACCTGCTATTGGCCTTACCCTCCATGTCAACTGTACAGCATCCATACCTACCATTGACCTTACCCTCCATGTCAACTGTACAGCATCCATAGCTACTATTGGCCTTACCATCCATGTCAACTGTACAGCATCCATACCTGCTATTGGCCTTACCCTCCATGTCAACTGTACAGCATCCATACCTACCATTGACCTTACCCTCCATGTCAACTGTACAGCATCCATACCTGCTATTGACTCAGTGGAGGCTCATCAGAGGAGGAAGGGGAGGACCATCCTCCTCAGTGAATTTCAGAAAAATGTAAAATGTAAAACATTAAAAAAGTTATCCTTTTTGATAAAACTATACTGAATATATTCACATGTCACCAAATAACTGATTAAAACACATTATTTTGCAATGAAGGTCTACAGTAGCCTCAACAACACTCTGTAGGGTAACACCATGGTGTAGCCGGAGGTCAGCTAGCTTCCATCCTCCTCTGGTTACGTTGACTTCAATGCAAAACCTAGCAGGCTCATGGTTCTCACCCCCTTTTATAGACGTACACAGTAATTATGACAACTTCCGGAGGACGTTCTTCAACATATCAGAGCTCTTGCAGCATGAACTGACATGTTGTCCACCCAATCAAAGGATCAGAAAATGTATCCAGTACTGAAAGCATAAACTACAGCTAGCTAGCACTACAGTGCATAACATGTGGTTGACTCAAAGAGAGAAAGACAATAGTTGAACAGTTTTGAATAAGTTTGTTTCTTCCAAAATGAAGGAGAAGCAAGAGCGAAATAGAGAGATAAATAAAAATTGCTTACTGAGCTAGCAAATACAGCTAGCTAATTTAGCCTACTGAAACACCCTGCTCAAACAGAGGGATGCTATGTTAGCTAGCTGGCTATGACTTTCCAATACAATACTGAAACTCTTCCAAGTCAAGGTAAGCTTCTGGTATTACTAAATTATTGCACCAGGGCCCGCCGGTGTAAATGCTTATTGACTGTACACTAACATTACTCCATGATTGTAGCCTGTTTACTATCATGTTAGTTATATTAGCTACGCTGACTATTACATTACTTTAGCTAAAATGGTGACAACGATGTAGGCTGTGTGTATCGGTCTGGGTTGGAAAGTTTTTTTCCGCCTGGTCATATACAGCTGATGTGTTGTCCATTGAAGTCCACAAGCGAATGGAAGAGAAGGAATACAACGTGGCTGTCATGAGAGTGAACTCTGTTTACACTTGATCAGGGGTGTATTCCTTCTTTATCAAAGCACTGTACCTACATCGCAGACCATTCTACACAACACTAAATTTGCAAACATTTCTAAAAACCTGTTTTTCTTTGTCATTATGTATTGTGTGTAGATTGAAAGGGAGAAAAAAACGATTGAATACATTTCAGAATAAGGCTGTAACGTAACAAAATGTGAAAAAGTCAAGGGGTCTGAATACTTTCCCGAATGCCCTGTATATTGTGTCTTATGAAACGTTTATGTTTGGCGTGCCCTTGAATGACAAGGAGTTGACAAGATAGCAGAAACCGACTGACACCCAGGTTGTAAAGGGTCTGAAAGTCTTCAGAACACGGGCAGGACCAGGATGTAGCACTGTTAATGACCTCGGTTGATCCTCCTTCAAGAGAGACAGATGGTAGATAGAAGGTGACACAACCCTGAACCATGTCTAGAAGACTCTATCCCTGATAGAACCCTTCTACTGAGCTGCTGCTGCTGCTGCTGCTGGGGGACAGACACTGGCTACATCCCAAATGGATCTCTTTTACCTATATAGTACACTACTTTTAACTAGAGGCCTATGGGGCCTGGTCAAAAGTAGTGTACTAAATAGGGACTAGGGTGTCATTCAGGACTCAGCCACGTTCTGTCACTGGCGTCATCCAGGCCTCAAGCATACTGGTACATGCATCACTACACAGTTTAAACTGAACGGTTGAAGTGCTCTTAACCTGTGTAATGTTGACACATTCACCTTAGATTACAGGAAGTACGAGGCGTTTACGATTATGAGGATGTAATAAAGTGATCATGACTCTAATCTGAGGTATTAATCCATATTGATCATGTAAATAGTGATACTGATGCTGAGATATACTTGATTGAGGTTCAATCAGGAGGATATGTAAGAAAACACAGTAGGAAAGTATTTTTGGTGGTTGCTATAACAACTCTTAAGTGGGATTCAAACTGTAGGGCCCAAATGAGTCAAGTGAAGCTGAGATGAGCCGTTGAATTGCGACTCTACTCTGTCTCTATACTGACGCTTAGCTTGTTTGATTGGTGGTTGATTAAACAACTCTTACTGTAGGGCCCAAATGAGTCAAGTGAAGCTGAGCCGTACAGGGTCGGCCTGGTTACACATCCAGCATTGTTGTTGAATAGGACAATGTAAAAAGGGTCAACCTTATAATGTGTATTAGGCTATTTACTCCATATAATGTCCATATTCACACAATATCGTTGCTTTTTCAATATTGTTTCATGCTCAAACAACTGGAGTAGCCTAGTGGTTCGAGCGTTGGGCCAGCAACGAATCCCAGAGCTGACAAGGTAAAAATCTGTAGTTGTGACCCTGAACAAGGCGGTTAACCCACAGTTCCCCGTGAGCTGAAGATGTGGATGTTGGTTATGGCAGCCCCCTGCACCTCTCTGTTTCAGAGGGGTTGGGTTAAATACAGAAGACACATTTCACTTGAATGACTAGGTATCCCCCTTTCCCTTGAAAGTCCTATGGGGCCTTTGGCTGTCCCCATAGGAGAACCCTATTTGGTTCCATGTAGAACCCTTTTTGGTTTCATGTAGAACACTTTTGGGTTCCATGTAGAACCCTCTGTGGAACCTAAAATGGTTCTTCTACCTGGAACATAAAATGGTTCTTCAAAGGGATCTCCTATGGTGACCGCCGAACAACCCTTTTAGGTTCTGGACATCACCTTGTTTTCTAAGAGGTGCTATACCTTAAATAATCAAATGATGCATCATTGAAGGAGGCACGACACTGTCTCCGTTATGAATATATAGTATTTATTGTAAGTCCAAAGTTAAAAACATTGCTTTTTTCGTTTTTTAACATTTACATTCAGCATAAAGGAAATAATAGATAGTAAAGGGGATTTCTGAAAGTGGTTGAATTTCCTTAGACAGGGCTGGAATAAACACAAATCTGGGTGTCACGCCCTGGCATTATTATTCTTGGTTTTCTTGATTATTTTAGTTAGGTCAGGGTGTGACATGGGTAATGTTTATGTTTTGTTGGTTTTTTGATGTTTATTTGGTAAAGGGGTTATGGGGTGTAAAATATGGTTTTGTGTTTAGTGTAGATGTCTAGCGTTGTCTATGTAGAACGTTTGTAGCCTGTCTGTCTATGCACAACGTTTGTAGCTTCACGGTCGTTTTGTTGTTTTGTTTGTTTGAAATAGTGTTTTTTCGTTTCATGTTCATCTTCGTTCGTTTAATTAAAAGAGAAGATGTATTCATATCCAGCTGCGCCTTGGTCCTCATTCTCTCCAGTACACGATCGTGACAGAATTACCCACCATAGGACCAAGCGGCATGGAAGGCGGCAACAGGACATACCTACACAGGATCTCTGGAGTTGGGAGGAGGAATTGGAAGAAGATCCATGGGCACAACCTGGAGAATATCGCCTCCCTCGTGAAGAGCTGGAGGCAGCGAAAGCCGAGAGGAGGCGATATGAGGAGGCAGCACGGAGACAAGGCTGGAGACCCGTGAGTACACCCCAAAAATTTCTTGGGGGGGGCCTTAAAGGGAGGGTGGCGAAGTCAGGTAGGAAACCTGCGCCTACTCCCTGTACTTACCGTGGAGAGCGGGAGTACGGGCAGACACCGTGTTACGCAGTAGAGCGCACGGTGTCTCCTGTACGCGTGCATAGCCCGGTTCGGTACATTGCAGCTCCACGTATCGGCCGGGCTAGACTGAGCGTTGAGCCATATGTCATGAAGCCGGCCCAACGCATCTGGTCACCAGTGCGTCTCCTCGGGCCGGCGTACATGGCACCAGCCTTACGCATGGTGTCCCCGGTTCGCCTACATAGGCCGGTGCGGGTTATTCCACCTCCCCGCACTGGTCAGGCGACGGGGAGCATAGAACCAGGTAAGGTTGGGCAGGCTCGGCGTTCAAGGGAGCCAGTACGCCTGCACGGTCCGGTATTTCCGGCGCCACCTCCCCGCCCCAATCCAGTACCACCAGTGCCTCCTCCACGCACTAGCTATATGGTGCGTGTCTCCAGCCCTTTACCACCAGTGTCTAAACCACGCACCAAGCCTCCTGTGTGTCCCCAGAGTCCTGTGCGTCCTGTTGCTGCTCCCCGCACTAGCCCTGAGATGCGTGTCCCCAGCCCGGTGCCACCAGTCCCGGCACCACGCACCAGGCTTACAGTGCGCCTCAGCCGGCAGGAGTCTGCCGTCTGCACTGCAATGACTGAACTGCCCGTCTCCCCAGCGCCATCTGAGCCATCCGTCTCCCCAGCGCCATCTGAGCCATCCGTCTCCCCAGCGCCATCTGAGCCATCCGTCTGCAATGAGCCTGCAAAGCCGCCCGTCTGCCATGAGCCTGCAAAGCCGCCCGTCTGCCATGAGCCCACTGAGCCGTCCGCCAGACAGGAGCCGCTAGAGCCGCCAGCCAGACAGGAGCCGCTAGAGCCGTCCGTCAGACAGGATCTGCCAGAGCCGCCAGCCAGACAGGATCTGCCAGAGCCGCCAGCCAGACAGGATCTGCCAGAGCCGCCAACCAGACAGGATCTGCCAGAGCCGCCAACCAGACAGGAGCAGCCAGATCAGTCAGCCAGCCATGAGCAGCCAGATCCGTCAGCTAGCCATGAGCAGCCAGATCCGTCAGCTAGCCATGAGCAGCCAGATCCGTCAGTTAGCCATGAGCAGCCAGATCCGTCAGCTAGCCATGAGCAGCCAGATCCGTCAGCTAGCCATGAGCAGCCAGATCCGTCAGCCAGCCATGAGCAGCCAGATCCGTCAGCCAGCCATGAGCAGCCAGATCCGTCAGCCAGCCATGAGCAGCCAGATCAGTTAGCCAGCCATGAGCAGCCAGATCCGTTAGCCAGCCATGAGCAGCCAGATCTGTCAGCCAGCCATGGGCCGTCCCTCAGTCCGGAGCTGCAGTCCCTCAGTCCGGAGCTGCAGTCCTTCAGTCCGGAGCTGCCATTCCTCAGTCCGGAGCTGCCCCTTACCCTGGAGCTGCCCCTTACCCTGGTGCTGCCCCTTACCCTGGTGCTGCCCCTTACCCTGGTGCTGCCCCTTACCCTGGTGCTGCCCCTTACCCTGGTACTGCCCCTTATCCTGGTACTGCCCCTGACCCTGGTACTGGTTCTTAGTCCGGAGCTGTCCCTTAGTCCGGAACTCCCCCTGAATGCAATGGGGTTAATGTGGAGGGGGGTCGTTTGGAGGAGGCCTAGGAGGTGGTTAGGTACTGTGGTGACGTGGGGACTACGACCAGAGCCGGAGCCGCCACCGTGGAGGGGAGCCCACCCAGACCCTCCCCTAGATTGTGTATGGTGCGCCCGGAGTTCGCGCCTCAAGGGGGGGGTTATGTCACGCCCTGGCATTATTATTCTTGGTTTTCTTGATTATTTTAGTTAGGTCAGGGTGTGACATGGGTAATGTTTATGTTTTGTTGGTTTTTTGATGTTTATTTGGTAAAGGGGTTATGGGGTGTAAAATATGGTTTTGTGTTTAGTGTAGATGTCTAGCGTTGTCTATGTAGAACGTTTGTAGCCTGTCTGTCTATGCACAACGTTTGTAGCTTCACGGTCGTTTTGTTGTTTTGTTTGTTTGAAATAGTGTTTTTTCGTTTCATGTTCATCTTCGTTCGTTTAATTAAAAGAGAAGATGTATTCATATCCAGCTGCGCCTTGGTCCTCATTCTCTCCAGTACACGATCGTGACACTGGGCCACTGTACAATAACAGTTTAGAGAACCCCCCCCCCCCCCCCCCCTCTTGGCAACGAAGACAAAATGTTGCTGTTTTAAAGCTAATTTCCTGCAATTCTTCAAATTTTGCAATGACTTATGCCGTGTTCTTATGTTATCTGATTGCCCAGTCGTTAATCTGGCCCTGTCAATAGACATGTTTACCATGTCTCAATAAAGATGTCTGACATCCTCCTTCTGATGGGTGTGAACTGACAGACAGATTAAACAATGCCATTATAAAGGAGGCTGTCGAGCAGAACTCTACACTTTTACCTGAAGCCCACTTCACCTGGACACTAACTATGGGGTGGACAACTCTGTGGTTGTGTGTTCTCGCTCTGCCACTAACGAGCGCCGTCCAGGTGAAAGCCAAGAAAGGTAAGACGATACAGGATCATTTTGGAAATAGCAGTGATTTATTTTGATCTATGCAGACAAAGACAAACAGTCAAACATAGAAATAGATACTGTATAGAGATGGCGTTAGATTAAGTTTCTATCTATTTCGAGGCAACTATCAGTCAGGAACAGACACATTTTGTTATTATGAACAATTTTGCTTGGAACTAATCTGAGTGCAGTCTGTCTAAGAGTGTCATATTTTTTAATATCTCGATTCACAATCCACTACAATTGGATATTTTGAAATAAATGCTGCATTATTTACAATTTACAGCAAAGTTATAAATTGTGTCTCTTTCTGATTCCATAAATTTAAAGTGGGTAACTTTTTCTGTTTTCGTCTCCATAGCTCGCCAGTCCAACCATGTGAACAGCATCTGCAGCACCTGGGGCAGAGAGCACTTCAAGACCTTCGATGGAGACGTGTACCAGTTCCCAGGGACGTGTGAATACAACCTGGCCTCAGACTGCCACTCTGAGTCCTACCAGGAGTTCTCTGTGCACCTGAAGAGGAACGAGGCTACTGAGACCGAGGGGAACCCTACGGTCAAACACGTAGTGGTCACTATCAACGACCTGGTCTTCCATCTGACCAAGACTCAGGTCGCGGTCAATGGAGAAATGTAAGTTTTCCACAAATGTTTTGTGTTATGTGTCCTCTAATTCATCAGGGATGTTACAGTGAGATTTACATCCTCTTTCAAGCGAGCCATGGAAAAATCAATTAGACTGTCATAAATAAATAAATAAAGTGTTGATATACTGTATCTATCTATCTATCTATCTATCTATCTATCTATCTATCTATCTATATATACCATTTCCTCTCTGCATTAAGTAATGGATTTATATTATGCTGTTACCTATTCCCATCTGAGACAGTACTCTGACATATTTCCAGGGATTCCATTTTGAATTCAAAGGATTTAACTGTATTTTGTGTCTCTTTGTTGTTAATTGACACATTGGTACATTTCTATGTGATCTCTATTATTAATTATGTTCTTCATCCTTATTCCCAGTGTAACTCTGCCGTACTACAATGGAGGAGTCCAACTGGAGAGGAATGCAGTTTACACCAAACTTTACTCCAAGGTTGGCCTGGTTGTCATGTGGAATGGAGAAGATGCCGTCATGGTAAGCTTTTATAAGAATCAAAACATTACTTAGAAGAATGCATACAGAAGTGTATTTATTTATTTGCTTTGTAAGAATCAATAAGTTCACTGAAATTGACTGCTGTCATTAAACAGTGAACAGTGTCAAACGAACCCGTGCAGATACACAGATACCACGTGTGTGACTGTGTGAGAGTTGAAGTCTTGTATCTCATCTCAATATCTGCGCTGCTGCTCGTGGCAACGGCATTTCTCTGAGTCTACCTTAGAGAATAGTTGACCCATCACTGTTTGCATTAGGTGGAGCTGGACATGGAGTATACCAACCGTACCTGTGGTCTCTGTGGAGACTTCAATGGCCTTCCAGTCCACAGTGAATTTATTCATGATGGTGAGCATTTCTAAGAATTATTAGGGTTACAATTCATGAGGATTATAATTACAATAATTACAATTCATGAGGATTATAACATGTATAGTCATTTATAACACACTTATAATCATTTATATTAATCAATCATTTATATTAATATGTACAAGTATTTCTAATGGCTTATGCGTGTTACGTGTAATCAATATTTTCCAAGTGGCTAATATTATCATTTATTACATGTATAGTCAGTTATAACAAATTTCTAAGCATTTATCTAAATATATATAATGACTTATTTAGTTGCTATTATTAACATGCTATTTATTTATATATTCTAAGTGACAGTTATATATTCTTATATCTAGTAGCATCAGTGTAATTTCACATAGGTTGTAAGGTCATTAATATACATTTATACACATTTATATGCGTTTCTAATCACTTATTGATGAAGGATGACATTGTTTTATTTCCGTGCAGGTCGTAAAGTGAGCCCCATTGAGTTTGGAAACAGGCAGAAGGTCCACAGGCCCAACGAGGACTGTGAAGATCCCTATGAAGAGGAAGAGGAAGATGAACCTGCAGACGTTCAGCCTAAAGAGGACACATGCAAGGAGTTTGTAAGTTCTACCTCCAGTCTGTTCAGCCTGACAAATAGACTACAGTATTTCCATGTACTTCACTTCATTCTATTGATTTATTTGACTGCCATATGGAACGAATAAAGTTCAAATATGGCATAATATTATTCGTATTGCAACTTACAACCTCCTCCTCCTTCTCTTCCCCCTCTTCCTCCTTAAAACCTCTTATGCGTCCTCTCCTCTGCCTCCTCCTCTCCCACTCCTTCTCTTTCACTCCTCTTCTCCCTCCACTTCCTTTCCACCTCTACCTCCTCCTCCTCCCCCTCCTCTCCCACTCCTTCTCTCCCTCCACCTCCTCCACCTCTCCCTCCACCACCTCCGCCCCCTCTTCCTCCTCTCCCTCCTCTTCCACCTCTAACTCCTCCTCCTCCTCTTCCTCCTCTACCACTCCTCCTCCTCCCCCTTTTCCTTCTCTCCCTCCACTTCCTCCTCTTCCACCTCTACCTCCTCCTCCTTCTCTTCCTTCTCTCCCACTCCTCCTCCTCCCCCTTCTCTCCCTCCACTTCCTCCGCCTCTCTCGTCCTCCTTCTCTCCCTCCACTTCCTCCTCCATCTCCTTCCCTTCTTCCACCTCCTCCTCCTCACCCTCCTCCACCCCCTCCTCCTCTCCCTCCTCATTCACCTATACCTTCCCCTCATTCACCTCTTCCTCCTCTTCCTCCTCCTCCTCCTCATTCACCTATACCTTCTCCTCATTCACCTCTTCCTCCTCCTCCTCTTCCTTCCCCACCTCCTTCTCTCCCTCAACTTCCTCCTCTTCTCCCTCCACTTCCTCCTCCTCTCTCTCCTCCTCCACCTCTTCCAACCTCCTCCTCCTCCTCTCCCTCCTCATTCACCTATACCTTCTCCTCCTTCACCTCTTCCTCCTCCTCCTCCTCCTCCTCCTCAGCATGCCCAGTGTGGCCAGCTCCTGCGCTCGGCGTTGTGGAGCTCCTGTGGTGCGGTCGTGAACCCTGAGCCCTACATCCAGGCCTGTGTTCAGGACCTGTGTGGCTGCAGCAACACTTCTGATAGCTTCTGTGTCTGCAGCACCCTGGCAGAGTACTCCAGACAGTGCTCCCACGCCGGGGGACAGCCACCCCACTGGAGAACAACAACCTTCTGTGGTAATGGGACATCTCAATAACTGTCTGGGTGTTCAGGAAAACATTTACTGGATTACAGTAGCGGTGTAGATCAAAAAGTCACATGCAAAAAAATAACTCTTTATTGTCCATAGTCAGCTTCAGATCACACAAATGTCTAAAAATATAAATACATATATATACATATTAACATATAATAATAAAATGCACTATAATTTATTTTCTTTGTTTTCTTAGACAAGCAGTGTCCGTTCAACATGGTGTATCTGGAGAGTGGCTCTCCCTGCATGGATACCTGTACGCACTCAGACACCAGCTCCCTGTGTGAAGAACACCTGATGGACGGCTGCTTCTGCCCTCACGGTCAGCCTTTAACCAGAACTCACCTCAATGTATCAGTATAACAGTGATGATAGAGAACTACAACACACCTCAATGTATCAATATAACAGTGATGATAGAGAACTACAACACACCTCAATGTATCAGTATAACAGTGATGATAGAGAACTACAACACACCTCAATGTATCAGTATAACAGTGATGATAGAGAACTACAACACACCTCAATGTATCAGTATAACAGTGATGATAGAGAACTACAACACACCTCAATGTATCAATATAACAGTCATGATAGAGAACCACAACACACCTCAATGTATCAGTATAACAGTGATGATAGAGAACTACAACACACCTCAATGTATCAGTATAACAGTGATGATAGAGAACTGCAACACACCTCAATGTATCAGTATAACAGTGATGATAGAGAACCACAACACACCTCAATGTATCAATATAACAGTGATGATAGAGAACTACAACACACCTCAATGTATCAGTATAACAGTGATGATATTATATATTTAGTCATAATACACATTTGGTTTACATTTAGTAATAATACATATAATTTATAAAGTGTATTTGTACAGATTTCGTTATTTTACAGTTCGTTCCATTATACCACAAATTGCGTTAGACTCACTGTATCTCATTACTGTATCTCATAACTCACTGTATCTCATTCTGTGACGTTCACGACACGTTGTATGTTTTCACCACTCTGTAGGGACTGTGGTGACGTTCACGACATGTTGTATGTTTTCACCACTCTGTAGGGACTGTGGTGACGTTCATGACACGTTGTATGTTTTCACCACTCTGTAGGGACTGTGGTGACGTTCATGACATGTTTGTTTTCACCACTCTGTAGGGACTGTGGTGATATTCATGACATGTCTGTTTTCACCACTCTGTAGGGCATGTGGTGATATTCATGACATGTCTGTTTTCACCACTCTGTAGGGCCTGTGGTGATATTCATGACATGTCTGTTTTCACCACTCTGTAGGGCCTGTGGTGATATTCATGACATGTCTGTTTTCACCACTCTGTAGGGACTGTGTTTGATGACATCTCAAAGCGGGGGTGTGTCACTCAGGACCAGTGTCAGTGCAAACACGACAAAGTTTACAACTCTGGAGAAGTATTCAGACAGGACCGTGAGGAATGGTGAGTCAAAGGTTTAGACTTAAAGTGCTCAATGTAAAGCACTGTACAGTTAAAATAACAAGTTAAGTTAAGACAGAAGTCTTAACAGAGGGTTCATGTTTCTGGTTTATCCTGTAAATGACTTCATCATTTATTTTGTGTCTATGATTCAGTGTCTGTCACCATGATCAGTCGTCCTGTAAATGACTTCATAATTTGTTCTGTGTCTGTGATTCAGTGTCTGTCACCATGATCCTTGGTCCTGTAAATGACTTCATCATTTGTTCTGTGTCTGTGATTCAGTGTCTGTCACCATGGTCAGTGGTCCTGTAAAAGTCTGCCCAGCCCTGGTACATGTGCAGTTGAGGAGGGTTCACACGTGACGACCTTCGATGGGAAAGCATTCACCTTCCATGGGGACTGCTACTACCCCTTAGCCAAGTTGGAAAGCAAGGTAACTGACAATTACACTACACTTTTATGAAGAGACAATCTAGATAATAAGTGGATGACATTTTATGTCACAACGTTTTCTCATCAATTTTTTGTTTTAGTTTTTTTGTTTTCCCTTCTCTGTTTCAGAATGAAGCCAGTCCAAAGTTCACTGTGCTGGTCCAGCTGGTTCCCTGTATAAGACAGAAGTTTGACACTTGCCTCAAGAGTGTTGTGGTCTTGTTAAACAATGATAGAAACAACGTGAGTATTACCTTCATTAAAAGATGGAGATTTGACATATACACTTGAACATATACACATGTATATTATACACTATCTCTGTGTATTTACAGTCAGGTACAAATTTAAAGGCATCCTTGAATAAGATGAGCAAGAAAGACTATTAAATGAAGCTCTTTTGGCCACGCACACCAGGGGTGGGTTTGGTGTCAAAAAGACGAATCATATGCAAAACAGAGCTCGATACCTACTGTATAAAATGGTGGTGGATCTTTGATCTATGGGGCTGTTATGCTTCCACTGGTCTGTATGGAAGAATGGTCTAAGATACTTCCCAATGTGTTCTCCAATCTCCCAAAACCTTCTAGAGAAAGGCTCAGTGTTGTTATCCTCGCAGGGTGAGGTATTGAAAAATAATGAAAACCTGGGTGCCAATCATTTTGGATCCGACTGTATAAGTACTTATATGTATGTAAAATGTATATACTGCACATATAGTCTTGTGTTGAATAGGATTAGTTGATCTTGGCTCTTGTTTTCATTTTCCAGGCTTTGGTGATTACCGCCGATGGGAAAGTCAGCCACAATGCACAGATCACTCTGCCTTACAACACAGGTGGGACATGGAATAATTAAAAAGCAATTATGCCCGAGAGGGTGTGATATATGGCCAATATACCATGGCTAAAGGCTGTTCTTGGGCACAACGCAACTTCCCTTACCAATGGTACATTGGTCATATACTACAATCCCCCAAGGTGACTTATTGCTATTATAAACTGGTTACCAATGTAATTAGAGCTGTAAAAATAAATGTTTTGTGATAGGGTCTGATATACCACATCTGTCAGCCAATCAGCATTGAGGGCCCGAATCACCCAGTATATAATAAAGATTATGTACACTCTTCTATGTTATGAAAGTGCAACCAGTAACATATAATCAACATAGAATGAAACATTCGCCTGTATAGATATCAACTGCCTATTTCTATGTATTATTACACTGTACTTCCAAAGCTATTGACACAGTAATAAGTACACTAATGTTTAATGTTAATTTAAAAAAAAGTTTAAATAAAAAATGAATCATATTTAATTTAATGGTAATCCCCCCCACCCCCATCCCCCCTTTTCTGTTCCCAGCTGACATTAGTGTACATTGTCTATATTAGGACTATCTCAGCAGGAGCTCTTTCAGTCTTGTTCCCAGCTGACATTAGTGTACGGTGTCTATATTAGGCCTACCTCAGCAGGAGCTCTTTCAGTCTTGTTCCCATCTGTCATTAGTCTATTTGTTTGTCTTCCCGTAGCTGACATCAGTGTGTTCAAGCCGTCGTCCTTCCACATGATTCTACAGACCAGCTTTGGGCTGCAGGTTCAGATCCAGCTGGTCCCTATCATGCAGGTTTATGTCACCCTGGACGAGAGCTACAAGACTAAGACACAAGGTAAGTTAACTCCCAAGTTGTAGGCATATACCTCCGAAGGTGAGCAGATATATGGCGTTTGAATTTAACTTTATGTAAATGTAATAAAAATTGGAAATTTTATCATTAAAATAATAAAAACAGCAAGAAAGTACAACAATGGTGTTGATTTCTGTTTGGTTTAGGTTTATATGGTGTTGATTTCTGTTTTGTGTAGGTTTATATGGTGTTGATTTCTGTTTGGTGTAGGTTTATATGGTGTTGATTTCTGTTTTGTGTAGATTTATATGGTGTTGATTTCTGTTTTGTGTAGGTTTATACGGTGTTGATTTCTGTTTGGTGTAGGTTTATACAGTGTTGATTTCTGTTTGGTGTAGATTTATATGGTGTTGATTTCTGTTTTGTGTAGGTTTATATGGTGTTGAATTCTGTTTGGTGTAGGTTTATATGGTGTTGATTTCTGTTTCTATTTCTTCTAGGTCTGTGTGGGAACTTCAACAAGGTTCTTTCTGATGACATGAAGACCCCTCAGGGTATGGTGGAGGGAACAGCCTCTTCATTTGGGAACTCCTGGAAGGCTAATCCTACCTGTAGAGACAGAGAGGAGAGGCTGGACGATCCCTGCTCCCTCAGTGTGGAGAATGGTAAGCCCTCTTCACTAACTCTTTAGTTGAAGGTTAAGCCTTACATAACTGAATGAAAAGCAGAACATAAGCATTTCATAAATGTTTATGTCAACAACCGCAGTATCATGTCGTTGGATCCAAAGCGATGCAGCAAGCAGCAGTTGATACAGTATCAGACATATTTGAACTCTTGCCATCTTCTGTTTACTCAGAGAACTATGCTAAACATTGGTGCTCCATGCTAAGAAGTTCTGACAGCACTTTTGCCAAGTGCCATGCCATGGTAGACCCCGAGCTTTACTACAAGGTAATACATTTTGTATAAATGTAACTGTTATATTTAATAGAGTTACGTCTGGTTTGGAATGCTCACAATGATATCTTGGCTGGTTGTGGTATATGTACACTTCTACATATTTGTCCTGAACTTTCTGACTAGATTTTAATGCTGTTTGTAATAGTGTTTGTCATGCGAAAGCTCTGGCCAATGAGATTTGTATTATATTTATTACGTATGGAACATTTACTTAAACTTGATATTTTCTACAGCGATGCACATACGCTAGCTGCAACTGTGAGAAGAGTGAAGACTGCCTGTGTGCCGTCTTCTCCTCCTATGTGCGAGACTGTGCTACCAAGGGAGTGGTCCTGTCGGGCTGGAGAGACAACGTGTGTGGTAAGTGATTTACACTTCTCATATTTCTGTCTTGTCGTATATTAGTGAAAGGAGATGACAGTATAGGCCTCTCCTGGCTACCAATGAAAGGTTCACTGAAATTCTGATTAGAATATACGCATTCTGCAAATGGTTCTACTGCCATCGCTAAACGTATGGGAGACAGGGGACAACCTTGGCAAATTTGACTGCCATTGCAAAAAGTAGGGGAGACAGGGGACAACCCTGGCGGATTCCACTGTCATTGCAAAAAGTAGAGGAGACAGGGGGTAACCCTGACAAATTCCCCAACCTCCCCGGTTGTGAAGGTTTCTAAAAGTTTTTATTGTGGCATCTAGTTTGTATGACAAACACATTTTTTATTTATTCTTGGGGAATAAATGAATACCTTGACCAGAGCTTAAAAATAAATGACCGTGTCTTCTCATCTCATCTGATGTCAACTTTAACAACACTTACTTACTTAATCCTCTTCCTTCCTGGAGTAAAATAGAGCCTTTAGTGAAGTTTTCCAACACTGCTAATCTTAACTTTATCCAACACTTTACATATTTCCCTGCAACCAGACAAATACACTGGTAACTGCCCAGCGTCTCAGACCTACTCTGACCAGCTCCAGAGATGTCAGCTGACTTGTAGCTCCCTGGCCAGCAAACGCCAAGGTTGTACCAACGACTTCCTCGCCGTGGATGGTTGCTCCTGCCCGGACGGACTCTACATGGATGATAGGGGCACCTGTGTACCCATGGACAAATGCCCCTGCTTCCACAACGGGGTCCACATCAAGCCTGGGAAATCCATCAACATTCAGGAGGAGCACTGGTAAGAGACTGTTTCTATCTAATAAAGTGTCTAGCTACCTATTTAATTGACTACTTACCTACCTACCTACCCATCTACTTATTTACCTAACTTACCTACCTACCAAAGCAGCAAATTTGTCATATTATCTGCTAGTATAGAAAATACACAATCCTGCAATGTTACTCCAATATTAAAATAGCTCTTGATATCATGTGTGTTCTTCTAGTGTCTGCAACAATGGGAAGCTTCACTGCCGTTCCTGGAAAATGCGTTCAGAGAGTAGTAAGTAGCCTTTCTGTGTCCCTTTGCTATTCATATCCCATTATCCCTTTGATGTGTACAGTATTTTACCTAGACTTGTGTTCAAATACTATATGAGAGATAATTTAAATTACTTGAGTCCAGGACTAGGCTTAATCTGTTTTAAACCGGCCCTAGAAGTATTTGAAAGATAGTATTTGAACCCAGATCTAAATTTGACATCTTATTGTGTAGTAATAATGAAACTGCTTCTGTTACAGCCTGCCAATCGCCGAAGGTGTTCTTGAACTGCTCCAATGACCTGGGAGTACAGTGTACACGGAGCTGTAGGAAC
Organism: Salvelinus fontinalis; assembly: GCF_029448725.1. Classification (NCBI taxonomy): domain Eukaryota; kingdom Metazoa; phylum Chordata; class Actinopteri; order Salmoniformes; family Salmonidae; genus Salvelinus; species Salvelinus fontinalis. The sequence goes on from NC_074669.1 coordinate 1,347,319, forward strand.
CCAGATTTCATGGACTGTGTGAGTTGACTTGTTGACTTCCATTAGTACCTGACCTAAGGGTTGTGTTCTTTATTTAATTCCGTCTCTCTCCTTGACCGCAGTTCTCCGCAGAGTGTGAGTCCGGGTGCAAGTGTCCCATGAGTCTGTGGGAGGATGGGAAAGGTATGTGTGTGAAAAAACATGAATGCCCATGCAGCCATGATGGATTCCTCTACGCCCCAGGAAAACAGATCCCAAACAGATGTAACACTTGGTGAGTTATTGAGATTTTATGGTTATATGTTATTATCTGATATAAAACGATACAATGTGAGGTTATGTGGTATCATATGACGTTATATGATATGGTACCATAAATAATAGAAATGCTAGACTAAAATGAAATGGAATGAGATTTCATGACACAAAATGAGGGCTTCCTTCATCCTCTCTAGCTAATGTGATCAGGATTGTATTTGAAGAGGATATTTGACTTAGTGTCTCTCATACTGTACACATGTAGCACCTGTAAGAGTGGGAAATGGGAGTGCACAGATAAGAAGTGCCCAGGAACCTGTACCATCTACGGCAGTGGCCATTACAAAACCTTTGATGAGCGCACGTATGGCTTCCAAGGAAAATGTGGCTATGTGGCTGTCCAGGTAATCAATGCTTATGAGGACATCTCAATACATTGCAATTTATTTCAATTAAATTGTGATGTGTTTTTATACAAAAAAAATGTTTGTATAATAGTACTGCTGTTGTCTTCTATATTACCAACTAATCATATAAATTGCAAAAGTCTAATTTAGTTTCTAAAGTACTCTCTCCCTGTTTTTCTCTTTAAGAACAAATGTGGGAACCGGCCTGTCCAGGACAACTTCATGGTGATCACAGAGAACATACCGTGTGGAACCACAGGCACCACTTGCTCCAAGTCTGTCAGGGTTCAACTGGGGGTAAGACTGGACAAAAGACTCACTCTAACAGGCGGCTGGTGGCACCTTCAATGGGAAGAATGGGCTCACAGTAATGACTGGAACAGAATAAATGGAATGGCATCAAATGCATGACTGGTTTTGATGTGTTTGATACCATTCCATTTACTCCACTCCAGGCTTTATAATGAGCCGTTCTCCTTTCTATATCGGTTGGATCATATTGAGAGATCATTTGACATTCATACATACAATAACAATACATAATTTTGCGTTATTTAGCAAATGCTCTTATTCAGAGCGACTTATTCAGAGTGGCAGTACAATTAGTGAATTCAACTAAAGTAGGTAAAATGACCATCACAATCATTGCAAGTAAAACTTTCTTCCAAATAGCCACTAACCTCAAAAATCAGTATGAAATTCAAGCCATTTTTTTTCTTCATAAAAAGCTTTAGAAAGTGTATTGTTTGTCATAGTTTTGCAAAATTCCAGTAACTTTCCCCAACTTCCCTGTTTTTCCAGAAATCATAATTGCAAATTTTCAGAAATTACGAGGGAATAAGGAGGAAATCCTTCTGGAAAACCTGGGATTTTGGGGAAAGTTACCAGAATTTTGCAACCCTAATTGTCTGTGAACAGGAAGTGATAAATCCTTATCCTTACAGAGAAAAGAGTTCAAACTATCAAAGGGGACCTATGAAATGGTGGACCTAGGAGTGGGCTCTCAGATCCAGTACCAAGTGAGGACCGTCGGTCTGTACCTGATTGTTGAGTCAGACATCGGGATCGCAGTGCAGTGGGACCGCAAAACTACCGTCCGCATCGTCCTGGAGCCACAGCATACTGTAAGTTTAGTGTTGAAGGGTTAACACATAGAGAACCTGTGATGAAATAGACTCGAAATAGATGAACAAGACATCAGACATCAGTGTGCATTGTGTATTGCTAACAGTGATTGATTTGGTACAGTTCCACTGTGTATGCCTTATCGTTTCTATGTGTCTATAGGGAGCAGTGTGCGGCCTGTGTGGGAACTACAATGGAGACGGCAGAGATGACTTCACCACGCAAGGTCAGCTAGTAGTCAGCAGCCCTGTGGATTTTGCTAACAGCTGGAAAGTGTCAAGCACTTGCCCCAACGCAGAAAGCAACGTGGACCCATGTGGAGCCAGACCCAACCGTCACAACTGGGCTAAGATGCAGTGCAGCATCATCACAGGAAAGACTTTCCAACTGTGCCACAAGAAGGTACAGTGCTGCAGCGGATTGCTATGTATATACCATACAATTATAAACCTAGTGAAAGTATCAGTCAGAACACTGAAAGACTGGTGGACAGTCAAACTTCTGAACCAAAAAATACACCCAAATCGTTTAAAACATTGACTTTCTTGTCATCCTCATATGATTTTATTCATGAACATGTCTATTGTTTTATGTGTTTTGAAAAATGCTGTAAGAAACAAAAGAAAACAAAAGAAATACAGTATTAGTGCATCTTGTGTCCTCTTTTTGTATGTGTTTTACAGGTAGACCCTACTCTGTACTTTGAGAACTGTGTGAAAGACTCCTGTGCCTGTGATACTGGTGGAGACTGTGAGTGTCTCTGTACAGCTGTAGCAGCCTACGCCCAGGCCTGCACTGAAGCTGGAGTCTGTGTTGCATGGAGAACACCAGAGATCTGTCGTAAGTACAACACATCTTATGTTCATTATGCTTGTGTCCCAAAGGTCACACACTTCCACTGTTTGACTGTCAAGCTTGGCATTGAAATGATTTGACATGTCTGGTGTAATTTGACTGATTAGAATTTACAATGCTAAGTAAATGAATATGTTGTTGAAAGAACCCAAACTTGGTGACAATGTGAGGATGTGGATCTAAAGTATATTTTAGCTTGTTGGTTTAAACAGATATCTTAATGTGTAACGTTATTGTGGATCACTTTTGACCAGGGTACCTAGGGTTCTGATATAAAGTAATGCACTTCATATGGAATAGGGTGCCACTTGCTGAGGGCATGCAATGTGTATTCAGTGTACAGTATGAACCTGTACGTTTTCCCTTTTGTAGCTGTGTTCTGTGACTACTACAACGATCCAGGTGAATGTGAATGGCATTACAGCCCTTGCCACACACCTTGCTACAAGACCTGTCTGAATCCAAATGGGACCTGTGACAACCCTCTTCCCAATCTGGAAGGTGAGGCAGCATGCTATTTGATTTGATTGGCATCAGCCTGCATGTTTGTTCCATATGCACATGCCCTTCTTAACAAAGTCTTAATATGTTTTTTGACCTCAACTTTATTAAATGCAATAACTCAATCAAAACAACTAAATCACACTGTCTTCTTTATAGGTTGTTACCCACGATGCCCTCCAGATAGGCCAATATTTGATGAAGAGACCGGGGAGTGTGTTGAGAAATGTGTTCCAACACCAACACCAACACCAACACCAACACCAACACCAACACCAACACCAACACCAACAACAACACCGTGGACACCAACAACTACCACATTGACAACACCACCTCCAACAACAACACCAATACCACCAACACCACCAACAACCACACCAACACCACCATCAACAACAACCACACCAATACCACCAACACCACCACCACCAACAACAACGATACCATCAACAACAACAACAACCACACCAACAACAACCACACCAACACCACCATCAACAACAACAACACCAATACCACCAACACCAACAACACCAATATCAACACCAACAACAACCACACCAACACCACCATCAACAACAACAACACCAATACCACCAACACCAACAACACCAATACCAACACCAACAACAACAACAACAATACCACCAACAACAACGACCACACCAATACCAACACCAACAACAACAATACCGACAACAACAACACCAATACCAACAACAACAACAACAACACCACCACCAACAACAACAACAACACCACCACCAACAACAACAACAACACCAATACCAACAACAACAACAACAACAACAATACCACCAACAACAACACCAACACCAACAACAACCACACCAATACCGACAACAACAACAACAATACCACCAACAACTACCCCCCAGACACCAGAGCCAACAACTACTCCTTGTATTCCTACCTGTGAGTGGTCAGAATGGTATGATGAAGATGATGATAAAGACAAGAGCGACTGGGAAACATATTGGAATATCACACAGAGTGGAAAAGAAGTGTGTGAAGATCCACAGGATATTGAATGTGTAGCTACAGACTATCCTGATATGAGCTTAGAGGACTATGTAGCTTCGACAGGCCAAGTTGTGGAGTGCAATGTTGACTTCGGATTAATATGTGAAGAAAATAAACAGACTCAGAGACCATATAAGTGCAAGAACTATAAGATTAGGGTCCTCTGTTGCGTTGAATGTTTATCAACAACATCACCAAAACCAACAACACCACCAACACCAACAACAACAACAACAACACCTTCACCACCAACAACAACCACACCAACAACAACAACAACAACAACAACACCAACAACAACACCAACACCACCAACAACAACCACACCAACACCACCGACAACAACCACACCAACACCACCAACAACAACCACACCAATACCACCAACAACAACACCAATACCACCAACAACAACACCCATACCAACAACAACAACAACACCAACACCACCATCAACAACAACAACAACAACACCAACACCTCCAACTACAACAACACCAATACCACCAACAACAACAACACCAACACCACCATCAACAACAACAACAACAACAACACCAACACCTCCAACTACAACAACAACGACACCAATTCCACCACCAACAACAACAACACCAACAACACCAACAACAACACCAATACCACCGACAACAACCACACCAATACCACCAACAACAACAACACCAATACCACCAACAACAACACCCATACCAACAACAACAACAACACCAAAAACAACAACAACCACACCAATACCAACAACAACAACAACACCACCACCAACAACAACACCAACAACAACCACACCAAAACCAACAACAACACCAACAACAACCACACCAATACCAACAACAACAACCACCACACCAAAACCAACAACAACAACAACACCAACAACAACAACACCAATACCAACAACAACAACCACCACACCAATACCACCAACAACAACACCCATACCAACAACAACAACACCAAAAACAACAACAACCACACCAATACCAACAACAACACCAACAACAACCACACCAATACCAACAACAACAACAATACCACCAACAACTACCCCCCAGACACCAGAGCCAACAACTACTCCTTGTATTCCTACCTGTGAGTGGTCAGAATGGTATGATGAAGATGATGATAAAGACAAGAGCGACTGGGAAACATATTGGAATATCACACAGAGTGGAAAAGAAGTGTGTGAAGATCCACAGGATATTGAATGTGTAGCTACAGACTATCCTGATACGAGCTTAGAGGACTATGTAGCTTCGACAGGCCAAGTTGTGGAGTGCAATGTTGACTTCGGATTAATATGTGAAGAAAATAAACAGACTCAGAGACCATATAAGTGCAAGAACTATAAGATTAGGGTCCTCTGTTGCGTTGAATGTTTATCAACAACATCACCAAAACCAACAACACCACCAACACCAACAACAACACCAACAACAACATCTTCACCACCAACAACAACCACACCAACACCAACAACAACACCAACAACAACACCAACACCAACAACAACACCCACACCACAAACAACAACAACCACACCAACAACAACAACAACAACACCAACACCAACAACAACAACACCAATACCACCAACAACAACAACACCAACAACAACAACACCAACACCACCAACAACAACACCAATACCACCAACAACAACAACACCAACAACAACAACACCAACACCACCAACAACCACACCAATACCACCAACAACAACAACACCAACAACAACAACAACAACACCAACAACAACAACACCAACACCACCAACAACAACAACACCAATACCACCAACAACAACAACACCAACACCACCAACAACAACACCAATACCACCAACAACAACGACAACACCTTCACCACCAACAACAACCACACCAACACCACCAACAACAACCACACCAACACCACCAACAACAACGACAACAACACCTTCACCACCAACAACAACACCAATACCACCAACAACAACAACACCAACAACAACAACACCAACACCACCAACAACAACACCAATACCACCAACAACAACAACACCAACAACAACAACACCAACACCACCAACAACAACAACACCAATACCACCAACAACAACAACACCAATACCAACAACAACAACGACAACACCTTCACCACCAACAACAACCACACCAACACCACCAACAACAACGACAACAACACCTTCACCACCAACACCAACAACACCAACAACCCCAACACCACCAACAACAACAACAACAACACCACCACCAACAACAACCACACCAACACCACCAACTACAACAACACCAATACCACCAACAACAACACCAATACCAACAACAACAACAACACCAACAACAACACCAACACCACAAACAACAACAACACCAATACCACCAACAACAACGACACCAATTCCACCACCAACAACAACAACAACAACACCTTCACCACCAACAACAACCACACCAACACCACCAACTACAACAACACCAATTCCAACAACAACAACAACAACACCTTCACCAACAACAACAACCACACCAACACCACCAACAACAACAACACCAACACCACCAACAACAACAACAACAAAAACAACACCAACAACAACACCAACAACAACACCAACAACACCACAAACAACAACAACAACAACAACAACAACACCACAAACAACAACAACACCAATACCACCAACAACAACGACACCAATTCCACCACCAACAACAACAACAACAACACCTTCACCACCATCAACAACCACACCAACACCACCAACAACAACAACACCAACAACAACACCAACAACACCACTATCAACAACAACGACACCAATTCCACCAACAACAACAACAACAACAACACCTTCACCACCAACAACAACCACACCAACACCACCAACAACAACAACAACAAAAACAACACCAACAACATTACCAACAACAACACCAACAACAACACCAACAACAACACCAACAACAACACCAACAACAACACCAACAATTCCACCAACAACAACAACACCAACAACAACGACACCGTCACCGTCACCACCAACAACAACAACACCAATACCAACAACAACAACAACGACACCAAAACCAACAACAACAACGACACCGTCACCACCAACAATAACCACACCAATACCACCAACAACAACCAAACCAATACCACCAACAACAACAACAACAACACCAGCAACAACACCATCAACACCAACAACAACAACAACACCTTCACCACCAACAACAACCACACCAACACCACCAACAACAACAACACAGAAACCAACAACAACAACACCAAAACCCACAACACCACCAACACCAACAACAACAACAACAACACCTTCACCACCAACAACAACCACACCAACACCACCAACAACAACAACACCAACAACAACACCAACACCACAAACAACAACGACAGCAAATCCACCAACAACAACAACAACAACACCTTCACCACCAACAACAACCACACCAACAACAACACCAATTCCACCACCAACAACAACAACAACACCAACACCACCAACAACAACAACCACACCAACACCACCAACAACAACGACACCAATTCCACCAACACCACCAACAACAACAACACCTTCACCACCAACAACAACCACACCAACAACAACCACACCAATACCACCAACAACAACAACACCAATTACTACAACAACCACACCAATACCACCAACAACACCACCAACAACAACACCAACACCACCAACAACAACACTAACACCACCAACACCAACACCACCAACTACAACCACACCAACACCACCAACAACAACAAAACCAACACCACCAACTACAACATCAACCACACCACCAACAACAACAACAACAACACCAACAACAACACCCACACCACCAACAACAACACCAACAACCACACCAACACCACCAACAACAACCACACCAACACCAGCACCAACAACTACCACACCTAAACCACCAACTACAACGGAAGCCACAACTCTAACCACAACCCCAACGACAACAGAAGAATCAACGACAACCCCCAGGACAACTGAAAAACCAGCCACACCCACCCCTGTCATAGACACCACAACCACTAAAGCTCCTACAACAACACCTAAACCACCAACTACAACAGAAGCCACAACTCCAATGACATCCACATCACCAACAACCCATGAATCGGTTGTCACCGGTCCTCCAATAACTGTTCCGACACCAGTAACAGGAGGTGTAGTCAGTTCAATACCAACCACAACTGGGATACCAACCCCACCACCAATCACTTGTCCTGAATGGGACAAAGTGGTAAGTACCTCAATATAACCATCACATAATCAACTGGGCTCCCTTAACTTCGATAACACATAGCCAACATTTGATGTCAACGAGGGTCGAAAAGTTCTTTCAGAGACTTATCAATTGATTCCCGTGTGAATTGTGAAAGATCTCTGATGACGTGTAATTTTCTATTGTCTCGAAAACATCAGCAAAATGAAACTTTCTGGCTGTGCAACTGCACTTTGGCCAGATGCATTGAAAACAACACCATTGAAATCATCCCATACGAATGCCCAGAGCCTGAGCCAATCACATGTACCAATGGCAAGAAACCAGTGCTACAGTGGGATGAGTTCTACTGCTGCCAGCACTACGTGTGTGACTGTGAGTTGTGAAAGCTTCTTCTTCTTCTCCTCTGACCTGGTCAAGAAGGTCGATGGCCATGTCCAGTTTCTGTAATAACATACACGTCCTTATCACTAACATTTGGAATAACAGTCAATATAAATATTATTTCAGCAAAAAAAATTGTTAACAGAGGATCGTAATGTCTGTCTGCTTTATAACAGTGTTTATTTTCATTACAGGTGTCTGTGAGGGTTGGGGAGACCCCCATTACATCACCTTCGATGGGCTCTTCTACAGCTTCCAAGGGAACTGCACCTATGTGCTGATGGAGGAGATGTGGCCGCGTCACCAATTTAAGATCTACATCGACAATGTCAACTGTGATCCCACCGAGGATGTGTCTTGTCCTCGAGCCATCATCGTGTCCTACCGCTCAACAGTTATAACACTGAAGAATCACAACCTCATTGGAGCTGCTCAGTTGGAGGTAAATTAAGTGGATAAACTGGCTCAGAAATCAATATAAGCAATTAAGGCCGTATATACGTTGAATGGCTAGATTTGGGGCCTAAAGGACTGGGAAAAAAATCTTTGAAAATGAAAGACAATTCTCTTCCATTATTTCATTCTCTGAACTGAATTGTGCATTAGTTCTCAACATCCGTAGCTTTCATTGATACAAAATATGAAGTTGATGTTCTCCATCAACTTAATTCAACCTGTAATGTCATGATGTTAGTAAGTCACCTTGCCTTTCTTTAAGAGATCCTGAAGATGGATTGATCTCTCTCTTCCATCCCTTTTTCCTATGCTTTTCTATCCCCCCATCCGTCCGTCTCTCTTTCATCCCTCTCTCCCTGCCATCTGTATTTCAGGCTCTTATTGATGGAGTTTCCCTGAGACTACCCTTCACACGGCACGGTGTGAAGGTGATGAACTCTGGTATCAACATGGTGTTGGAGATAGCACACCTCCAGGTGGTAGTTACCTTTGGTGTCACTGGCTTCAGCGTCAACCTTCCTTGGCAACACTTTGGCAACAATACACAGGGTCATTGTGGTAAGGACTTAGTTTCATTCATTTGTTGTCCTCAAACTCTGTATCTTGTGCATTTAAACAAACAGCTATAAGAGCTGAGAAATGATTGTGAATCACTTAACTTAAACAGAGAGAGGTCACGTGGTATTCTGAGCAGGGTGTGAGAAAGACTAATGGAGTGGTCCTTGAATTGATGGAAATCATTTATCCAAGGTTGGAGGTGAACAACTAGCCTGGTCCCAGATCTGTTTGGGTTCTTTATACCAAAACCCTATGGTTGTTGTCAGATATCGAACCATAGGGTTTGGCAAGACAGCACAAACTGATCAGGCACCAGGCTAGCAAACAATGGTTTGGGCTTTCCTGTCTGGTGTCTGATATTTTTACTGTATGTGCTGTACTAAATGTGAGAAAGCTTCAACAAAGGTTTCCAATGTATGTATTACTTTTAATAGCTGCAAAGGTCAAAATAAACGACTTGAACCTGAACTGTATGAATCTCTTTCAGGAACATGTAGCAACAACCAGGCTGATGACTGCATGTTGCCAGGAGGTCAGCTGGTGGAGAACTGTGCTGTGATGGCAGACTACTGGCAAGCCAAGGACATCTCCCAGCCTGACTGCCATTTGCCACCTGGAATCCCCACCAACTCTCCTCTCCCTGAACCCACACAGAAGCCATGCAAGCCAGACTCCTCTGTCTGTGATCTCCTGAAGGACAGGTAAACCTCCCTAAAGGCACTGTGATCTCCTGAAGGACAGGTAAACCTCCCTAAAGGCACTGTGATCTCCTGAAGGACAGGTAAACCTCCCTAAAGGCACTGTGATCTCCTGAAGGACAGGTAAACCTCCCTAAAGGCACTGTGATCTCCTGAAGGACTGGTAAACCTCCCTAAAGGCACTGTGATCTCCTGAAGGACTGGTAAACCTCCCTAAAGGCACTGTGATCTCCTGAAGGACTGGTCAACCTCCCTAAAGGCACTGTGATCTCCTGAAGGACTGGTCAACCTTCCTAAAGGCACTGTACATGTTCTCTAATAAAATATCATGCTTAGGGTGATCACATTTAAATGACCCAAATGCAGGACTGTGTGGGAATGTTGCCAGCTACTCCATTGAACAGTCTGTCAGGAGTTTAAGTAAAGTTAGAAGTCCTGTTGTAACGATCAACAATCTAACTTATCACAGGCTAAATTCTCACATGCAATGATATAGCTCTTTACCTCTAAACTATACACAGAAGTGTGTTTTGTGTCTGACAGAAACATATATGATTCTTACAGTGTATTTGGAAGGTCTGTTTCTCATATACCTTCATCTCTGGTTTTCAATCCACAGCATCTTTGCAGCCTGTCATCCGTTTGTCTCGCCTGACAACTTCTACAAGGGCTGTGTCTATGACAGCTGCCACGTGTCCAACCCAGCGGTGGAGTGCACCAGTCTGCAGACATACGCTGCTGCCTGTGCCCAGTTTGGAGTATGCATCTACTGGAGAAACCACACCGAGCTCTGTGGTAGGCTTACTGTACTCGTTATAAAAATCCAGACTCACCATGTTAAATAGGACTCACCTAATAAGGATAGATAAATAAGTTCACCATTAAAGAGATAGGAAGTACTATGTAGATGACCAGGAACCAGGAACTGTGTAGATGAGACCAGGAACAATACTATACTAACACAACTTAGTATGTGTTGTAGATCAGACCAGGAACAATACTATACTAACACAACTTAGTATGTGTTGTAGATCAGACCAGGAACAATACTATACTAACACAACTTAGTATGTGTTGTAGATCAGACCAGGAACAATACTATACTAACACAACTTAGTATGTGTTGTAGATCAGACCACACAATAGAGGAGGGGGGTTTCTATTTGTAAATATTAGATTAGTGCATTTTTGTATTTGAAGTGATGGAGATAGTGGACATCCTTGTCTGGTTCCCCTTTGTAATGTGTAAAATAGTATCGGGCTCCAGTCCTACAATCAACTGATTGTAAATAATTAGTCAGAACATTTTTCCATGGTGATAACACTTTTTACATTACCAGTTGTCACAAAGTGCTCATACAGAAACCCAGCCTAAAACCCCAAACAGCAAGCGATTCAGATGTAGAAGCACGGTGGCTTGGAAAAACTCTTTAGAAAGGCAGGAACCTAGGAAGAAACCTAGAGAGGAACCAGAATCTGAGGGGTGGCCAGTCCTCTTCTGGTTGTGCTGGGTGGGGATTATAAGAGTACATGGCCATTAAGGCCAGATTGTTCAACAGCAGGTTCGGTAGAGAAAGAAAGACAGAGAGAGAGAGAGAGAGAGAGAGGGTCGAAACAGCAGGTCCTGGACAAGCACATCCGTTGAACAGGACAGGGTTCCATAGCCGCAGTCACAACAGCAGAAATTGGATCAGCACTACGACCAGGTTGACTGGGGACAGACACAGCCAGGAGTCGTCAGGCCAGGTAGTCCTGAGGCATGGTCCTTTGGCTCAGATCCTCTGTGAAGGGAGAGAGAGAGAGAGAGAGAGAGAGAGAGAGAGAGAGAGAGAGAGAGAGAGAGAGAGAGAGAGAGAGAGATGAATTATAGGTAGCATACTTAAGATCACACAGGACACCAGAGAAGACAGGAGAATGATACCAGATAGGACATTCTGACCCTAGCCCCCCGGCACATAGACTATTGCAGTATGTATACTGGAGACTGAGACAGAGGGTTCGGGTGTCACTATAGACTGAGTTGTATCTTTCTTCAACAGCCAGCGACTGCCCAGCTGACAAAGTCTACAAGCCCTGCGGTCCTGCAGAACAGCCAACCTGTGATGACAAGTAGGTTTCTATTTAGAGATTGGCTAGCGGCATGTTTTATGTTAACTGAGGTAGACAACGTTATGACTGTCAAATAAGACAAAGGGAAAAGACCTACCGACAGTTAAAGATAGAGTTGCTGTACATTGGAAATAGGAGTTGTCACTGTAATGTTGTGTTCTACAGTCCAGACGAGTCTAGGATGAACTTCACCACAGAAGGCTGCTTCTGTCCTGATGGGATGAAACTCTTCAACAAGGAATCAGGGATCTGTGTTGATAAGTGTGGTGAGTGTTCCCAGTTACTGCCATTGGTCCATTTCATGTTGACGATACAGAGAAGATGGTTAGGACTTTAGCCTTTTCAAGGATGTTTCAGGTCTATGAATGTTCTACTAAATGGTGGTGTTTGTGTTTTTGAAGGATGCATTGACCCTGAAGGTGTTCCGCGAGAGGTAAGTTAGACCTTTTGGTTTCTATTCATCTGTATTTTATTTGACTAATTAATAATAGCCTGTTATCTAGTCCACTGGCTCTGTCATGAATGATACCAGAGGTTTCTATGAGGACCTACTTACAGCGTCCACACAGCATTATTCCTCATTGTCTGAAACCCAAATGCCCCCCTTATGCCCTATATTTAGCCCCCTATGACCTATTTAGTGCACTACATTTGACCAAACCCATTGATGGAATCACACTCCCTTCTTGTTGTATCTCATCCCAGTTCAACGAGAGGTTTGAGTACAAGTGCCAGGATTGCGTTTGTTTGGAGTCCACCAAGGCTGTGACCTGTAAACCCAAGGTCTGCTCCAAACCACCAGTAGAGATATGCACCGGGCCAGGCTTTGTATATGTCAACCAAACCGATCCATCCGATCCATGCTGCTCCAGCCTCGTCTGCCGTAAGGATCTCCCAACACTTTTTCACCTTACATATTATAATCAGATCTATTTCAACAGTATTGTGCCGACCTGAACCGTACTGTGCAGGCTTGGATATGTTCTTTTCACATTGTCATTTTCCAGCACGGTTCCAGGAACTGTGGTGGACGTGTAACCAGGCCAGTGCCGTACAGCTGGGCTCAGCTCAGTCGTGTTGAAAACACACACATAGTGAAGACATGAATCAGCTCATATTATAATGTCCATACTCTGCTATTGTTTCCCCCTCTAGGTTGTGACAGCAGCACTTGCCCACCAACCAACATGAACTGTCCTATTGGGTTCGTGCCAGTGGTTTCAGTCCCGGAGGGAAAATGCTGTCCAGAGCACACATGTGGTAAACTCTCTTTACCTAGATCTACACTATCTAGACCAGGGGTGTCAAACTCATTCCACGGAGGGCCTAGTGTCTGCAGGTTTTTGGTTTTTCCTTTCAATAAAGCCCTAGACAACCAGGTGTGGGGAGTTCCTAACTAATTAGTGATGTTAATTCATCAATCAAGTACAAGGGAGGAGCGAAAACCCGCAGACACTCGGCCCTCCGTGGAATGAGTTTGACACCTGTGATCTAGACTATCTACATGTGGTAAAGTCTCTTTGTCTAGATCTATACTATCTACACTATCTACATGTGGTAAAGACTCTTTACCTAGATCTATACTATCTAGACTATCTACATGTGGTAAAGTCTCTTTACCTAGATCTATACTATATACACTATCTACATGTGGTAAAGTCTCTTTACCTAGATCTATACTATCTAGACTATCTACATGTGGTAAAGTCTCTTTACCTAGATCTATACTATATACACTATCTACATGTGGTAAAGTCTCTTTACCTAGATCTTTACTATCTAGACTATCTACATGTGGTAAAGTCTCTTTGTCTAGATCTATACTATCTAGACTATCTACATGTGGTAAACTCTCTTTACCTAGATCTATACTATCTAGACTATCTACATGTGGTAAACTCTCTTTACCTAGATCTATACTATCTAGACTATCTACATGTGGTAAATTCTCTTTACCTAGATCTATACTATCTAGACTATCTACATGTGGTAAAGTCTCTTTACCTAGATCTATACTATATACACTATCTACATGTGGTAAAGTCTCTTTACCTAGATCTTTACTATCTAGACAATCTACATGTGGTAAAGTCTCTTTGTCTAGATCTATACTATCTAGACTATCTACATGTGGTAAACTCTCTTTACCTAGATCTATACTATCTAGACTATCTACATGTGGTAAAGTCTCTTTACCTAGATCTTTACTATCTAGACTATCTACATGTGGTAAAGTCTCTTTGTCTAGATCTATACTATCTAGACTATCTACATGTGGTAAACTCTCTTTACCTAGATCTATACTATCTAGACTATCTACATGTGGTAAACTCTCTTTACCTAGATCTATACTATCTAGACTATCTACATGTCTTAAATTCTCTTTACCTAGATCTATACTATCTAGACTATCTACATGTGGTAAAGTCTCTTTACCTAGATCTATACTATATACACTATCTACATGTGGTAAAGTCTCTTTACCTAGATCTATACTATCTACACTATCTACATGTGGTAAAGACTCTTTACCTAGATCTATACTATCTAGACTATCTACATGTGGTAAAGTCTCTTTACCTAGATCTATACTATATACACTATCTACATGTGGTAAAGTCTCTTTACCTAGATCTATACTATCTAGACTATCTACATGTGGTAAACTCTCTTTACCTAGATCTATACTATCTACATGTGGTAAAGTCTCTATCTTGTATTGCTGTGTTTTTATTGCTGAGATAATCATGGATTGGTTGTCTGTGTCTCTCTCTCAATTGGTTGTTTGTCTCTCTTGTCTCTTCCAGAGCCTAAAAGAGTTTGTCTTCACAAAGGCGTTGAATACCTGGTAATGACAAACTGTTCTGCTCTCTCATCTGAAATGTTTATTACATAAATAAACACTGTTTATATATACTTGTTTTAATATATTGCAGTACATGTACAGTAAATCTCATGCGCTTTATGGGTTGATGTCAAATAGTTTCGAAGAGAGTGGGTTTCCTGGTTCCCCTGTGACAGAGAGAGTGGGTTTCCTTGTTCCACTGTGTCAGAGAGAGTGGGTTTCCTTGTTCCAATATGTCAGAGAGAGTGGGTTTCCTGGTTCCAATATGTCAGAGAGAGTGGGTTTCCTTGTTCCCCTGTGTCAGAGAGAGTGGGTTTCCTTGTTCCACTGTGTCAGAGAGAGTGGGTTTCCTTGTTCCACTGTGACAGAGAGAGTGGGTTTCCTGGTTCCAATATGTCAGAGAGAGTGGGTTTCCTTGTTCCACTGTGACAGAGAGAGTGGGTTTCCTTGTTCCACTGTGACAGAGAGAGTGGGTTTCCTTGTTCCAATATGTCAGAGAGAGTGGGTTTCCTTGTTCCAATATGTCAGAGAGAGTGGGTTTCCTTGTTCCCCTGTGACAGAGAGAGTGGGTTTCCTTGTTCCAATATGTCAGAGAGAGTGGGTTTCCTGGTTCCCCTGTGACAGAGAGAGTGGGTTTCCTGGTTCCCCTGTGTCAGAGAGAGTGGGTTTCCTGGTTCCCCTGTGACAGAGAGAGTGGGTTTCCTGGTTCCCCTGTGTCAGAGAGAGTGGGTTTCCTTGTTCCAATATGTCAGAGAGAGTGGGTTTCCTTGTTCCCCTGTGACAGAGAGAGTGGGTTTCCTTGTTCCAATATGTCAGAGAGAGTGGGTTTCCTTGTTCCCCTGTGTCAGAGAGAGTGGGTTTCCTGGTTCCCCTGTGTCAGAGAGAGTGGGTTTCCTTGTTCCAATATGTCAGAGAGAGTGGGTTTCCTTGTTCCCCTGTGACAGAGAGAGTGGGTTTCCTTGTTCCCCTGTGACAGAGAGAGTGGGTTTCCTTGTTCCAATATGTCAGAGAGAGTGGGTTTCCTTGTTCCAATATGTCAGAGAGAGTGGGTTTCCTTGTTCCACTGTGTCAGAGAGAGTGGGTTTCCTGGTTCCACTGTGTCAGAGAGAGTGGGTTTCCTTGTTCCACTGTGTCAGAGAGAGTGGGTTTCCTTGTTCCCCTGTGACAGAGAGAGTGGGTTTCCTTGTTCCAATATGTCAGAGAGAGTGGGTTTCCTTGTTCCAATATGTCAGAGAGAGTGGGTTTCCTTGTTCCCCTGTGACAGAGATAGTGGGTTTCCTTGTTCCAATATGTCAGAGAGAGTGGGTTTCCTTGTTCCAATATGTCAGAGAGAGTGGGTTTCCTTGTTCCAATATGTCAGAGAGAGTGGGTTTCCTGGTTCCCCTGTGACAGAGAGAGTGGGTTTCCTGGTTCCAATATGTCAGAGAGAGTGGGTTTCCTTGTTCCACTGTGACAGAGAGAGTGGGTTTCCTTGTTCCAATATGTCAGAGAGAGTGGGTTTCCTGGTTCCCCTGTGTTAGAGAGAGTGGGTTTCCTTGTTCCCCTGTGACAGAGAGAGTGGGTTTCCTTGTTCCAATATGTCAGAGAGAGTGGGTTTCCTTGTTCCAATATGTCAGAGAGAGTGGGTTTCCTGGTTCCAATATGTCAGAGAGAGTGGGTTTCCTGGTTCCAATATGTCAGAGAGAGTGGGTTTCCTTGTTCCACTGTGTCAGAGAGAGTGGGTTTCCTGGTTCCACTGTGTCAGAGAGAGTGGGTTTCCTTGTTCCACTGTGTCAGAGAGAGTGGGTTTCCTTGTTCCCCTGTGACAGAGAGAGTGGGTTTCCTTGTTCCAATATGTCAGAGAGAGTGGGTTTCCTTGTTCCAATATGTCAGAGAGAGTGGGTTTCCTTGTTCCCCTGTGACAGAGATAGTGGGTTTCCTTGTTCCAATATGTCAGAGAGAGTGGGTTTCCTTGTTCCAATATGTCAGAGAGAGTGGGTTTCCTTGTTCCAATATGTCAGAGAGAGTGGGTTTCCTGGTTCCCCTGTGACAGAGAGAGTGGGTTTCCTGGTTCCAATATGTCAGAGAGAGTGGGTTTCCTTGTTCCACTGTGACAGAGAGAGTGGGTTTCCTTGTTCCAATATGTCAGAGAGAGTGGGTTTCCTGGTTCCCCTGTGTTAGAGAGAGTGGGTTTCCTTGTTCCCCTGTGACAGAGAGAGTGGGTTTCCTTGTTCCAATATGTCAGAGAGAGTGGGTTTCCTTGTTCCAATATGTCAGAGAGAGTGGGTTTCCTGGTTCCAATATGTCAGAGAGAGTGGGTTTCCTGGTTCCAATATGTCAGAGAGAGTGGGTTTCCTGGTTCCCCTGTGTCAGAGAGAGTGGGTTTCCTGGTTCCCCTGTGACAGAGAGAGTGGGTTTCCTGGTTCCAATATGTCAGAGAGAGTGGGTTTCCTGGTTCCCCTGTGTCAGAGAGAGTGGGTTTCCTGGTTCCAATATGTCAGAGAGAGTGGGTTTCCTGGTTCCCCTGTGTCAGAGAGAGTGGGTTTCCTGGTTCCAATATGTCAGAGAGAGTGGGTTTCCTTGTTCCAATATGTCAGAGAGAGTGGGTTTCCTTGTTCCAATGTGTCAGAGAGAGTGGGTTTCCTTGTTCCCCTGTGACAGAGAGAGTGGGTTTCCTTGTTCCCCTGTGACAGAGAGAGTGGGTTTCCTGGTTCCCCTGTGACAGAGAGAGTGGGTTTCCTTGTTCCAATATGTCAGAGAGAGTGAGTTTCCTTGTTCCAATATGTCAGAGAGAGTGGGTTTCCTGGTTCCAATATGTCAGAGAGAGTGGGTTTCCTTGTTCCCCTGTGACAGAGAGAGTGGGTTTCCTGGTTCCCCTGTGACAGAGAGAGTGGGTTTCCTTGTTCCACTGTGTCAGAGAGAGTGGGTTTCCTTGTTCCAATATGTCAGAGAGAGTGGGTTTCCTTGTTCCAATGTGTCAGAGAGAGTGGGTTTCCTTGTTCCAATATGTCAGAGAGAGTGGGTTTCCTTGTTCCAATATGTCAGAGAGAGTGGGTTTCCTTGTTCCAATATGTCAGAGAGAGTGGGTTTCCTGGTTCCAATATGTCAGAGAGAGTGGGTTTCCTTGTTCCACTGTGACAGAGAGAGTGGATTTCCTTGTTCCAATATGTCAGAGAGAGTGGGTTTCCTGGTTCCAATATGTCAGAGAGAGTGGGTTTCCTTGTTCCACTGTGACAGAGAGAGTGGGTTTCCTTGTTCCCCTGTGACAGAGAGAGTGGGTTTCCTTGTTCCAATATGTCAGAGAGAGTGGGTTTCCTGGTTCCAATATGTCAGAGAGAGTGGGTTTCCTTGTTCCCCTGTGACAGAGAGAGTGGGTTTCCTTGTTCCCCTGTGACAGAGAGAGTGGGTTTCCTTGTTCCAATATGTCAGAGAGAGTGGGTTTCCTTGTTCCAATATGTCAGAGAGAGTGGGTTTCCTTGTTCCACTGTGACAGAGAGAGTGGGTTTCCTTGTTCCAATATGTCAGAGAGAGTGGGTTTCCTGCTTCCCCTGTGTTAGAGACAGGTGGTATCCTTGTTCCCCTGTGTTAGAGACAGGTGGTATCCTTGTTCCCCTGTGTTAGAGACAGGTGGTATCCTTGTTCCCCTGTGTTAGAGACAGGTGGTATCCTTGTTCCCCTGTGTTAGAGACAGGTGGTATCATTGTTCCCCTGTGTTCGAGACAGGTGGTATCCTTGTTCCCCTGTGTTAGAGACAGGTGGTATCCTTGTTCCCCTGTGTTAGAGACAGGTGGTATCATTGTTCCCCTGTGTTAGAGACAGGTGGTATCATTGTTCCCCTGTGTTAGAGACAGGTGTTATCCTTGTTCCCCTGTGTTAGAGACAGGTGGTATCCTTGTTCCCCTGTGTTAGAGACAGTGGAAATCCTTGTTCCCCTGTGTTAGAGACAGGTGGTATCCTTGTTCCCCTGTGTTAGAGACAGGTGGTATCCTTGTTCCCCTGTGTTAGAGACAGGTGGTATCCTTGTTCCCCTGTGTTAGAGACAGGTGGTATCCTTCTTCCCCTGTGTTAGAGACAGTGGAAATCCTGGTTCCCCTGTGTTAGAGACAGGTGGTATTCTTGTTCCCCTGAAGTAATGTGTAATGTAATGAGTTACTTGTTCTTCTAGCCCAATTCTAAAGTTCCAGGATCGGAGTGCCAGGAGTGCACCTGCACCAACAAAGTGGACCCCAAGTCTGGTCATTACCAAATTGACTGTGGATTCATGCAATGTGACAAAGATTGTGAAAAGGTAAGAACTGGTATAGCTGCCGTGTCTGCTCACATTTCAAATATTTACCAAAAGTTGAAATACCATTGAGTACCTTAAACTTATTCAGTCAACAAGTTTTTATACTTTAATCGGCTGGTTTCCTAGACCCAGATTAAGTAATTAAGTAAACCTTGTCTGATTCAGAACTGCTGACAGATTAATCCTAGTCCTTGATTTAAAAAAAAAATCTCAATTGGAAGTGAGGCATCCGGGCGGTGAGGCATCTGTTCTTGAGTTATTCTATTCTATAGAGTCTACTGGGAAGGCCATCGGTTGTATTCACACTTTAATAACATGTAGAACTATTATCATTATCATTATTATTAGGTGTTGCCGCAAGTCACTCATGTGTTCCTCTTGTCCTGCAGGGATATGAGTACCAGGAGCCAGACTATTCCTCAGATGACTGCTGCGGTAAATGTGTTCAGACCCACTGTGTCCTCCAGATCAATGGGACCAAGCAGTTGTTGAAGGTAGGTAGCGGTTCTGTCAGTTTAACTGTCACAGATTAACTAAGAAGTAGCAAGTAGTTCTCTGATAAATATCTATATTGTTGTGTGTGTGTGTGGGGGGGGGGGGGGGGGGGGGACAAGCTTCCCCATAATGTGAGGACAGAGGAGTGCCTGCCCATCTTCCTAAAACCTCTGACACCCTACCTCTTTAAAGAGTGTCTTAAATAAATCCCAGTCCGCCCCACCCCCTACGATTGTGATATGTTGTTGTCTCACTTAGCTATCTTATGACAAATGCACTAATGTAAAAACGTTTTGGATAAGAGCGTCTGCTAAATTACAAACATTTGTGTGTGTGTGTGTGTGTGTGTGTGTGTGTGTGTGTGTGTGTGTGTGTGTGTGTGTGTGTGTGTGTGTGTGTGTGTGTGTGTGTGTGTGTGTGTGTGTGTGTGTGTGTGTGTGGTGTGTGTGTGTGTGTGTCCAGCATGGAGATACATGGTCAGCTCCTGGTGACAAGTGCCAGCAGTACAGCTGTGTGAAAAACGGTGATAGCTATCTGACCCAGAGCTCCAACATCCATTGCCCACCCTTCCAGCAGGCCAACTGCCAGCCTGTGAGTACAGTACAATACATAACAAGAACAGAAAGGCCAGCCTGTGAGTACAGTACACAACATAACAAGAACAGAAAGGCCAGCCTGTGAGTACAGTACTCAACATAACAAGAACAGAAAGGCCAGCCTGTGAGTAAAGTACTCAACATAACAAGAACAGAAAGGCCAGCCTGTGAGTACAGTACTCAACATAACAAGAACAGAAAGGCCAGCCTGTGAGTACAGTACAGTACTCAACATAACAAGAACAGATAGGCCAGCCTGTGAGTACAGTACTCAACATAACAAGAACAGAAAGGCCAGCCTGTGAGTACAGTACATAACATAACAAGAACAGATAGGCCAGCCTGTGAGTACAGTACACAACATAACAAGAACAGAAAGGCCAGCCTGTGAGTACAGTACTCAACATAACAAGAACAGAAAGGCCAGCCTGTGAGTACAGTACAGTACTCAACATAACAAGAACAGAAAGGCCAGCCTGTGAGTACAGTACACAACATAACAAGAACAGAAAGGCCAGCCTGTGAGTACAGTACACAACATAACAAGATCAGATAGGCCAGCCTGTGAGTACAGTACTCAACATAACAAGAACAGAAAGGCCAGCCTGTGAGTACAGTACACAACATAACAAGAACAGAAAGGCCAGCCTGTGAGTACAGTACAGTACTCAACATAACAAGAACAGATAGGCCAGCCTGTGAGTACAGTACTCAACATAACAAGAACAGAAAGGCCAGCCTGTGAGTACAGAACACAACAGAACAAGAACAGAAAGGCCAGCCTGTGAGAACAGGACACAACATAACAAGAACAGAAAGGCCAGCCTGTGAGTACAGTACTCAACATAACAAGAAGAGAAAGGCCAGCCTGTGAGTACAGGACACAACATAACAATAACAGAAAGGCCAGCCTGTGAGTACAGTACTCAACATAACAAGAACAGAAAGGCCAGCCTGTGAGTACAGTACAGTACTCAACATAACAAGAACAGATAGGCCAGCCTGTGAGTACAGTACTCAACATAACAAGAACAGAAAGGCCAGCCTGTGAGTACAGTACATAACATAACAAGAACAGATAGGCCAGCCTGTGAGTACAGTACACAACATAACAAGAACAGAAAGGCCAGCCTGTGAGTACAGTACTCAACATAACAAGAAAAGAAAGGCCAGCCTGTGAGTACAGTACACAACATAACAAGAACAGAAAGGCCAGCCTGTGAGTACAGTACACAACATAACAAGATCAGATAGGCCAGCCTGTGAGTACAGTACTCAACATAACAAGAACAGAAAGGCCAGCCTGTGAGTACAGTACACAACATAACAAGAACAGAAAGGCCAGCCTGTGAGTACAGTACAGTACTCAACATAACAAGAACAGATAGGCCAGCCTGTGAGTACAGTACTCAACATAACAAGAACAGAAAGGCCAGCCTGTGAGTACAGAACACAACAGAACAAGAACAGAAAGGCCAGCCTGTGAGAACAGGACACAACATAACAAGAACAGAAAGGCCAGCCTGTGAGTACAGTACTCAACATAACAAGAAGAGAAAGGCCAGCCTGTGAGTACAGGACACAACATAACAATAACAGAAAGGCCGACCTGTGAGTACAGTACTCAACATAACAAGAAGAGAAAGGCCAGCCTGTGAGTACAGTACTCAACATCACAAGGACAGAAAGTCCTGCTCACTGCATATGCTCTCGATTACCTACCTTATTGATAATTTTTTGATCCACAATCATTTTCATCAGATCCACAGTACAGTAGACACACTATACCAGTTTTCATTTGACAGAAATATTACTTCACTTATCCTAATACTAAATGTATTATGTAAAGAAAACGTTGAAACTTTTTTCTCCACAGGGTTCCATTCAGACCGCTGCAAACGGCTGCTGTAGAATTTGTAAGTATGAAAGTGAAATATTCAAAGCTGTCAACAATTTCATATCAGGATTGGAATATGATCAGATTCATGCATCATGAAACAACTGATATTCCTAATTGATCATGATTGAGAAGGAGAGCCACCTTGTAGTGAGTGGACTCAAACAGGTGCAGCTCTTTTTCATGGTCTTCACAGACGGTTCATGTATAATGGTGTGTCTCCCTCCAATACCAGGTGTGGAGAAGGACAAGGCCTGTAAGATAGGATCCATGAAGAGTTTCATCAACCACAAGAACTGCCAGTCTATTGAGGAGGTGGAGATGCCGTACTGTGAGGGATCCTGCAACACCTTCACCAAGTGAGTGTGGAAACAATGCAAATATCACCACCAAGTGGAGCCTCATAACAGCCACAACACCATGGGGAGGTTTCCACTATCCACTTTAAGCAGAGTGATGGACTGAAAATCATTTGAAATGAATCTCTATTGAACATGCTTCTTAGTCCAGGACTCGGTTTAATCTGGGGGGAACATACCCCCCATATTTATTTGTGTTTTGTGAAACATGTCATTTGTTGAGGTGTCTTTGTCTCTTGGGAAGTAGATGATCTCTTAATCTCTGTGAACACCTCTCTTTCACTCCCGTCCTCCAGGTACTCTGCGATGGCTGCGTCTCTGGACCACTCGTGTGCCTGTTGCCAGGAGTCCCGGTCCAGTAACCGCACGGTGGACCTACAGTGTCTGAATGGAGATGTGGTGCCCTACACCTACCTACACGTGGAGGAGTGTAACTGCAGACACAGCGACTGCCACAGAGCCATTAGGGTGCCTGTCCGTAAGACACGCAGCAACACGCTGGTGTAAATGGGATCCGTACTAATCCAGATGGGACGAGTCCAGCACCAATCCAATCCACTCGCTGTTTACTAAAGAAGACCCTGCTTCACATGGCTGTTATTTATCTAATGGCTTTGATTTATATGTCAAATGTAGGTTCAATGATATTTAAAATGTAGAAACTTATGCTTACTTAATTATGCTTACAAATTAAAATGCAACCCTTCAAATACTTATGTCCGTTGTTTGTTTTCTTGTAGAAGTCCATGCACCTTGTTAAGGAGAGATTTGTTTTATTAAGCTGTGAAACCTCTTTAGCCTTCTTCACACTGGCAGTTTGAAGTGATTCCCCCCCAAGAAATGTTGCATACCCAATTAGAATCTGTTTATTTTCCAACAGTTTGAACAGCCAAAAAGAATATGGAAGCAGATATTTCCAGCCACATTTCAAACCACCTTCGTAGGTCATGCGACTTGTGTCTGAGCGGTCCAATCTCGCTCAATTTGACCTCAGGGGTTTTTTAGACTGTTATTTGGCATATTGCTTGCTAGCTACTTTGTTCACAGTTTGACGAGTATGTTTGGTAGCTAACTAGCTTGTTAATCGTTTATAAACAAATTAGTAAATGTGCTAGAAAGCTGAACAGCTACCTAGCTAGCTAGTGGACGTGCTGTGGCTAGCTAAACAGCTACCTAGCTAGCTAGTTGACTGCTGTGGCCAGCTAAACAGCTACCTAGCTAGCTAGTGGACTGCTGTGGCTAGCTAAAAAGCTACCTAGCTAGCTAGTTGACTGCTGTGGCTAGCTAAACAGCTACCTAGCTAGCTAGTTGACTGTTGTGGCTAGCAAAAACCAACTTGTTTTGAAAGTTGGATAATCTTGTCCTTTGAGGCTTTAAAAGTGTTCTTACACTATGATTCTGAACGTTCAAAGCAACTAGGAAATGTCCAAGGCAGGCAATATTGTCACCTTAGCTTGCTACATAACTTCTGAGTGATAGGAAGCATGAGCGCCACCACCAATCAGCCTACACCACTGCTCACACATTACTAAGACAACTAGCATAGCCATGTCAGCAAATGACTGCTGTCTGAATACACACATGAAGGTGATTTGGTCACTTGTAACTGTTTAGACAGTCAGTATTCCAAAACAAATGTGAAAAACAAAACTGATCTGAGCATTAAATCCTGCAGTGTAAACAAGGCTTTAGCTCTTAGGTGGATGGTTGCTAGAGAGTCATCGCTGACATTATAATACAGAAATATATATTTGTTGTTTCATGTTTTATCATACAGTACTAAAGTAGTACTATATTTACAAGAGGTTAGGAATAACCCTGCAATCAAAAATTAACATCACGATATGGTCACCTAAAGGACGGTGTCATGGTCCAAGGACAATTTTAGCACTTTCTATCATGGTCCCCTGGATGGTTTTGTCTAGTTCCCGGTTTGTTTCTGGGGCCGTCACCTGATGGTTCCAAAAGAAACACACCACCCCTTGTTACTATTTTCTACAATGAAATAACACATGGAATCATGTAGTAACCAAAAAAGTGTTAAACAAATCAAAATATATTTGAGATTTGAGATTTTTCAAAGTAGCCTCCGTTTGTATTGATGACATCTTTGCACACTCTTGGCATTCTCTCAACCAGCTTCATGAGGTAGTCACCTGGAATGCAATTCAATTAACAGGTGTGCCATGTTAAAAGTAC
The DNA here is from genome assembly GCF_029448725.1 of Salvelinus fontinalis. Taxonomy (NCBI): domain Eukaryota; kingdom Metazoa; phylum Chordata; class Actinopteri; order Salmoniformes; family Salmonidae; genus Salvelinus; species Salvelinus fontinalis. The sequence goes on from NC_074669.1 coordinate 1,372,652, forward strand.
ATTTTTGGAATTTCTTTCCTTCTTAATGCGTTTGAGCCAATCAGTTGTGTTTTGACAAGGTAGGGGTGGTATACAGAAGATAGCCCTATTTGGTAAAAGACTAAGTCCATATTATGTCAAGAACAGCTCAAATAAGCAAAGAGAAATGACAGTCCATAATTTCTTTAAGACAAAACCATCAAGCGCTATGATGAAACGGGCTCTCATGAGGACCGGCACAGGAAAGGAAGACCCAGAGTTCCCTCTGCTACAGAGGATACGTTTATTAGAGTTACCAGCCTCAGAAATTGCAGCCCAAATAAATTCTTCACAGAGTTCAAGTAACAGACACATCTCCACATCAACTGTTCAGAGGAGACTGCGTGAATCAGGCCTTCGTCGTCAAATTGCTGCAAAGAAATCACTACTAAAGGACACCAATAAAAAAAAGAGACTTGCTTGGGCCAAGAAACACGATCAATGGGTATTAGACTGATGGAAATCTGTCCTTTGGTCTGATGAGTCCAAATTTGAGATTTTTGGTTCCAACCTCTATGTCTTTGTGAGACGCAGAGTAGGTGAACGGATGATCTCCGCAAGTGTGGTTCCCACCGTGACGCATGGAGGAATGATGGTTTGGGATGAGTTGGACCGTAGCGTGAAGGAAAAGCAGCCAACAAGTGTTGGAAAAGCATTCCAGGTGAAGCTGGTTAAGAGAATGCCAAGAGTGTGCAAAGCTCTCATCAAGGCAAAGGGTGGCTACTGTCATAACTCTCCTGTGATGATCTGAAGGATAAGGTTACAGTGGGTCTGCTCTACAGTGTGCTCTCTCTCGTAGAGGGGGAACGTCATGACTCTCCTGTGACGATCTGAAGGATCAGGTTACAGTGGGTCTGCTCTATAGCGTGCTTAGAGAGAGAGGGAAGTCGGCTGTTTTATGGCGGTCGTAAAATACGCTGCCTCGATGCTCTGTAGTGTTCGGGATTGGAATGTAAACTGTGGAACACAGAGAGACACTTGGACATCAAAGGTTTAAATAATTAAACAATATTTATATTTTTGAGAATGTGGGAGTGGTCCGTAGACACTTAGGGGACAGTCATGTTGAGTGTGTTTCATTTCGTGATCTCATGATGGACAGGAAACACACATTACTGTGTCTCTGGTTGTGTACACTTTATCAATTATGGGGTTTACATCTAAATGCTGTGAAAAGTACAGTGGGGCAAAAAAGTATTTAGTCAGCCACCAATTGTGCAAGTTCTCCCACTTAAAAAGATGAGAGAGGCCTGTAATTTTCATCATAGGTACACTTCAACTACGACAGACAAAATGAGGGAAAAAAATCCAGAAAATCACATTGTAGGATTTTTTATGAATTTATTTGCAAATTATGGTGGAAAATAAGTATGGGAGAACTTGCACAATTGGTGGCTGACTAAATACTTTTTTGCCACACTGTATATGATTAAATATGAAACTACTTGTGAAAAGATTAAATGTGGTGTTAGCCTTCTAAATGAGAGTACGGATTTTCATATGAAGTTCAACTGGTCAGTGGCCATGCCCCCGTGAGCCCAGCCATTACAGCAGGCATCATGGAACACCCCCTTCTTCTACTAAGTATAAAACCTCTTCTGACAAAATGTACATTAGATCAGAAAACAGGAAGCGTAGCTACACGTTGAAATGGTTGGCAACTCTACAAGAGTCAAAAACGCAGGGACAAGGTACCCACGTTGAAATGGCGAAGAAATCTACAAACTAAAGAACAATTATTCAGACTGCAGACTGCAAATACTTTAGTCTGGTAAATACATCCGATACTAAGAACATTCTTAAATGGTACTCTGACGTATCAATTCTAACAACCTACGACTTTGATCTCTGGTGGACAAACCAGAGGCTCCCTGTCAACTGACTATCCAGCAGACGGACCGGCGATTGCAGAGAGGGACAGCCAAAACATACACTCAGAAATATGTAAACTGCAATTTATTTTCGAATGAGCGGTTGTTCATGTTCAAAGTATTAGCAATTTCCATGAGTTATCAGCTATGAGTTTCCTGCTCTTGAGCGGTCCCCACCCCTTTCCTTTGTCTACCAAGCCGTCATATCGGTTTCGTCCGCTAGGGACTTTTTCTTTGTATCATGTAGTAACCAATGTGTGACTATTTGTGTGTGTGTTTATGCAATTCTGTGATTAAGTTAGTTAGTAAATAAATAATTAAACCAATTTGTATATCGCTGATTCATGATTCTATGCTAGGGTTCGTGCAGGTATCCAAGGGTTTGCGACGTTCAGTAATGAGACTGATGAGGTAAAATTCATTAATAAGTGACTGTTTTTATAAGATATGAAAACATAGTTATATTCAGGAAATTTAAACTCTATAAACAACATGTTCCCGTGGTGCCCTGACTTCCTAGTTAATTAAAGTTCCATGATTAGTTTAATAGCGTAATTAAATTACACAGAATTGATTTGATAATATACAGTTTTCACATAGTCAACGACACTACTTTGAAGAATCTCAAATCTCAAATATATTTTGTTTTGTTTAACACTTTTTTGGTTACTACATGATTCCATATATGTGTTATTTCATAGTTCTGATGTCTTCATTATTATTGTACTATGTAGAAAATAGTAAAAAATAAAGAGAAACCCTTGAATGAGTAGGTGTGTCCAAACTTTTGACTGGTACTGTACATGATTCCATTGTGAATGTCCTCAACCGCAAGGCTCTCCAGAGGGTGGTGTTGTCTGCACAACGCATAACCCGGGGGGAAAACTACCTGCCCTCCATAACACCACCCAATGTCACAGCACCCGATGTCACAGGAAGGCCAAAAAGATCATCAAGGACATCAACCACCCGAGCCACTGCCTGTTCACCCCGCTATCAACCAGAAGGCGAGGTCAGTACAAGTGCATCAAAGCTGGGACCGAGAAACAAAAAAACAGCTTCTATCTCAAGGCCATCGGACTGCTAAAGAGCCATCACTAGCTCAGAGAGGCTGCTGCCTACACTGAGACCCAATCACTGGCCACTTTAATAAATGGATCACTAGTCACTTTAAACAATGCCACTCTAAATAATAGGTTTACATATCTTACATTACTTATATCACGTGAATATACTGTATCTTATACCATCTATTGAACTTTGCCTATGCCGCTCGGCCATCGCTCATCTATATACTTATATGTACATATTCTCATTCCCCCCTTTAGATTTGTGTGTATTAGGTAGTTGTTGGGGAATTGTTAGATTACTTGTTAGATATTACTGCACTTTCGGAACTAGAAGCACAAGCATTTCGCTACACCCGCATTAACATCTGCTAACCATGTGTATGTGACCAATAACATTTTATTTTATTTGATACACACATAAACACACTCACACACCCCGACACATACACACACACAAACAAACACACACACACACACACCACTCACACACACCACATTTACCTAACTGAATAGGCCTATAAGTAAGCCTTGACGTAGCCAGAATGAGACATAGAACACTAGTTTTTCTCCTGTTTCTGTAGTGTGAGTCAGCTTGATGTACAGTACACCCCCTAGACAGGACACTAGTCTCTTTCCTGTTTCTGTAGTGTGAATCAGCTTAATGTACTAGTACATCCCCTAGACAGGACACTAGTATTTTTCCTGTTTCTGTAGTGTGTCTCAGCTTGATGTACAGTACACCCCCTAGACAGGACACTAGTCTATCTCCTGTTTCTGTAGTGTGAGGCAGCTTGATGTACCAGTACACCCCCAGGACAGGACGCTAGTCTATCTCCTGTTTCTGTAGTGTGAGTCAGCTTGATGTACCAGTACACACCCTAGACAGGACACTAGTCTTTCTCCTGTTTCTGTAGTGTTTCTGTAATGTTCCACTTTAGGGCTTACATAATGTGGTTGTTTTAAATTAATTTGTATAAGACTGGAATTGGATTGAAGGGTGAGAACTCAATGGCAGTTACATTTTTGAAATTGACCAAAAACCTTGTTCCCACCTGGAAAGAGCTGTCTGGTAGACAAGATTAAATTGACCCCAACTCTGTTTGTGTGTCTCCCGGATGCTAGGTACTCTGCATAGAAAAACACCTTGATGTCAGGAGATGTCTACCAGTAACAGGAAGGTGGAGATGGTCAGTACCAGATTTACGTTGACAAGTTTGGCTGCCATCACACTGAGTGTGACAAGCAGAACCCCTTAGGCTAGGCCTAGAAGAATATTGTTGAATTAACAATCTTTTGAAATGGCTGTATCAACTATCTTATTTACATTAAAGAGGATTCAAACAATAACAAATAGTTTATTTGTTTCATTTGTTTTTGTTCATTAAAAAAAAGAATGCCGCTTTAACTGCATGAAATATTTAACTAGGCAAGTCAGTTAAGAACAAATTCTTATTTACAATGATGTCATACCGGGGAAAAGTGGGTTAAGTGCCTTGTTCAGGGGCAGAACAACAGATGTTTACCTTGTCAGCTCGGGGATTCAATCCTGCAACCTTTCGGTTACTGGTCCAAAACTCCAACCACTAGCCTACCTGCCACCCCATTTATCTTAAGGGTAACCAAGGGTCTCTCTAACTATCTTATTGGCTACTTATAGACTACCTTCATCTCTACATTATTATAGACATGCATTTGTCTAGCTTTTCTATGCAAACATATTAAACTTAATTAAAAAGCATGAAGGCATTTTCTTTCGAGTTTTATTATTTGTTGTTTGTTGCAGGGATGTGTGACTTGTGTTGGAAATCATGGATTAAAGAACTAATTAAATTATAGCCTTATACCGAGTGGCTGCTAAAGGTCCTGATGCTTCTGTGCACGAGCATGCACTTTACAAACCGTCTCTGCTCTCTACTCCTTCAACTGTTCAGAGAACATGTTACTCTAACGAATGGTGCCTTTTTTAACAAAGTTAGATCAAAGCTGAATCAATGTCTGCAAGATCACATAGTGATAATATTGTACATTACAGAACCCAATGTAATAGCATAGTTTAACGTTACTGTAACAAGAAAAGAAACACATAAAAGATGTTAGGGTGATTGTGCAAATGGTTGCATTTTTCTCTCTTGTGGGGAAAACTAAACAGCGCGCACCACTAGGTAAAATATATTCAGATGACGTTTCAACAGTATTTTTTTTTGGAATTATCATTCATGATTGAGAGTGAGAAATGTGAGTTACAAACATAACGTAGATGTAAAGAAAGTCACACGTGCGCAGAACATGATTAGGATCTTCAGTTCTGCAGAAATGGGATCCAGGGGGGCGGGACGCGGCCGGCAAAATTATATAACTGCGTCTATTAAAGGGGCAATCCCGCAGTTCAAACAATAACAAATGGATCCACTTTTTAGAGAAAAAAATGGAGGGATGTGGCTGGAGAAATTAAACCACTCTCAAATGCATATACAAAGCTATAGATGCAAGGACTGACCAACGATGACTATACAGTGTTAGTTTACAAACAATGGAATAAGTTATATTTTTCAAGAATCAATGGGTATATCATCCATTCAAAAATCCGAAAATGTATGTAGCAATCGCAGATTACTCACTGAAATCTGCAACATTGATTACCTATTCCAATACATTGATGTCAAAAATTGCACAAGACAAAATTAGGCTACACAATATTTATGCACTCACCAACTATTTTTGATGAGCTGTTTCTATGCGGATGTTATTGAATGTAACCAACTGGCTACCTACCGGTCATTTCCAGAGATCCTCTCACTGACAGTAATCAAATACATCTATATTTTGTTTTACCAATTATATTTTCATGAATGTGTCTCTCATTTCAATATTTGGCTAATATTCACCTAAATATATTGAAACTATAGATGGCATTTTTAGCCAAACATATTTTTAGACTTCGCTTGTTGTTCCACCGGAGGAATTTGAATGTTGCACAATTTGGCAGCCGTATCGATGGAGGAGCACGAAGTACAAGTGGGCACAGTTTTATCATAAATATCGCGTTTAAATAACAATTGCACTTAAATAAATTGTATGCTTCACATCGGCACAACACGAAACCAATATATCAACTGTAACAGCGTTGGAGTTTGAGGTAATTATGATTGTTTTAGCTAACGTTACATGGACTTTTCTTGACAAGTCTGTCTCCGCGACTGAGTTAGCCAGCTCGCTACCTAGCTCGTTAGCATTAGCAAGCTCAACAATCGATACTCTGTCCTGTTTTGGTGTGTTGAAATGTACATATGCTAAGCATTTTTTAACTAACAGCTGGTTGTTAGTTGGGTGTATTTGCAACATAGTGTAGGGTGTCCAATTTAAAAACGCATATTTTGACCAATGGGTCAAATATGTTTATTGTATAGATGACACTCTAAGAAAACCAACGATGCAAACATGTCTCTATCGTAATCTGTTCAACATTTTGAGTTTGTACCTTTTTGTAAAATTACTAGAATTAGGGTGACTACATCAATGGAGGCCAGAGAAAAAAAGTGGTAAAAAAATCTGGATAATTGCATCGCGTGGTTTGGCTGGAATCTGTGCAATAATTACAGTAGGCTACTGGCTTCCTGGCAGGCTCACTTTCCCGTTGAACTAGTCATCTTTCTTATCGAATCCGCAGGACATAAGACTATATAGAGGTCAAATAAACAGGTAGTATTTATATATTTTAGAATACGGTTTTCATAGTAAATCGAAATTCCTGTTATTTTTCCGAAGATTACTCACAACAACAATCCAGTCTCTGAAATGTAAACGGAGCACTGAACGTATAATTTTACCAAGCATTTTATATTTAATTCAGCTCGTGTCATGCTAATTCAAATGTTTGCGACTCGCCGAAACAACTATGAAGACAACAACCACAAAATGGAAAATCCTCAAGTTTTTACGAGAAACCGTTAGAAACCTACGTCGATGTCAACAGTCACGGATGTAACGTTACTAGGTTACGAAATCCGACTTTTTGGATAAAATGCTAATGATATCTTAGAGAAAGACCCCACTGAACGATTCATAACATTTTAATCATGATATTTGTTATAAAATACCAAGACAAAGAGAAGTGACATTTCATCACCATAGCGTGTTTTAATCCACTAGACACTACATAGTCTTAGCGCAGACTTTCTAAACCCAGAGGCGCAACATCGCGAGAACCGGGAACTCTTGCAAAACAGACCAGGCCGAGTTTTGTGAAGTCAATGAGAGAAGTTAATTCTTGTTTTCTTTCTCCCATAAATTGTTAATTTTCTCAATCTAAAAAGGCACAACCTAGATTCGAGCCAATGGCTTAAGTATCAATCAATCAAATTGACGGTACAGTTGAAACCAGGGTTCATCTGTGAAGATAACACTTCTCCAGCGTACCTGTGGTCATCGAAGGTGGGCATTTACACACTGAAGTCAGTTACGATGCCAAACTACAGTCAGGTTAAGACCCTGGTGAGGACGACAAGCACGCAGATGAGCTTCTCTGAGACAGTTTGTGCAGATATTCTTCGATTGTGCACACCCACAGTTTAATAAACTGTCCGGGTGGCTGGTCAGACAATCCCGCAGGTGAAGAAGCCAGGTGTGGAGATCCTGGGCTGGCATACTGCCAAATTCTCTAAAATGACTTATGGTAGAGAAAAAACATTTAAATTCTCTGGCAATGGCTTAGGTGGATATCCCTGCAGTCAACATGCTAATTGCACGCATGCTAACGCTCCCTCAACTTGAGACAACTGTGGCATTGTTGTGTGACTAAACTACACATTTTAGACTGGCTTTTTATTGTCCCCAGCAGAAGTTGCTCCTGTGTAATGATCATGCTGTTTAATCAGCTTCTTGATATGCTATACCTGTCAGGTGGATGGATTATTTTAGCAAAGAAGAAATGCTCACGAACAGGGATGTAAACAAATGTATGTACAACATTTTAGAGAAATACTCTTTTTGTGCATATGGAACATTTCTGGGATCTTTTATTTCAGCTCAAACATGGGACCAACACTTTACATGTTGTGTTTTATATTTTTGTTCGGTGTATATATAGCTCTTTACCTTACCACTAATGCGCATATTCTACCCCTCTTCTCTCCCTCGCAGCCATGACAGCGTTGTCGGAGGAGGTGCTGCTGGTGGTGAAGAAGGTCCGACAGAGGAAGCAGGATGGAACCCTATACCTGATGGCAGAGAGGATAGCCTGGGGACCAGAGGGGAAAGACCGTTTCACCGTCAGCCACCTGTATGCTGATATACGTTGTAAGTTCAGAGTACCAGGCTACCGGCAGAACAGCTCGCACAACACTTTGGCTTTGGCTCAGTCTTGTGAAAGTCTATCTGTACTGCGCTGGCTACACACCCAACATGGTTTCTGTTTTTGGGGGGGGATTTATTTCACCTTTATTTAACCAGGTAGCCTAGTTGAGAACGAGTTCTCATTTACAATTGCGACCTGGCCGAGATAAAGCAAAGCGGTGCGACAGAAACAACAACAGTTACACATGGAATAAACAAACATACAGTCAATAATACAGTAGAAAAAAGTATGTATACAGTGTGTGCAAATGAAGTAAGATAAGGGAGGTAAGGCAATAAATAGGCCATGGTGGCGAAGTAATTACAATATAGAAATTAAACACTGGAGTGATAGATGTGCAGAGGATGAATGTGCAAGTAGAGATACTGGGTTGCAAAGGAGCAAGATAATTAAATAAATACAGTATGGGGATGGGCTGTATACAGATGGGCTATGTACAGGTGCAGTGATCTGTGAGCTGCTCAGACAGCTGGTGCTTAAAGCTAGTGAGGGAGATATGATTCTCCAGCTTCAGTAATTTTTGCAGTTCATTCCAGTCAGAGGCAGCAGAGAACTGGAAGGAACGGCGGCCAAAGGAGGAATTGGCTTTGGGGGTGACAAATGAAATATACCCGCTGGAGCGCGTGCTACGGGTGGGTGCTGCTATGGTGACCAGTGAGCTAAGGCGGGCTTTACCTAGCAAAGACTTGTAGATGACCTGGAGCCAGTGGGTTTGGCAACGAGTATGAAGCGAGGGCCAGCCAACGAGAGCATACAAGTCGCAGTGGTGGGTAGTATACGGGGCTTTGGTGACAAAGCGGCTGGCACTGTGATAGACTGCATCCAATTTGTTGAGTAGATTGTTGGAGGCTATTTTGTAGATTACATCGCCGAAGTCGAGGATCGGTAGGATGGTCAGTTTTACGAGGGTATGTTTGGCAGCATGAGTGGAGGATGCTTTAATTTGAAATAGGAAGCTGATTCTAGATTTAATTTTGGATTGGAGATGCTTCATATGAGTCTGGAAGGAGAGTTTACAGTCTAACCAGACACCTAGGTATTTGTAGTTGTCCACATATTCTAAGTCAGAACCGTCCAGAGTAGTGATGCTGGACGGGCGGGCAGGTGCGGGCAGCGATCGGTTGAAGAGCATGCATTTAGTTTTACTTGCATTTAAGAGCAGTTGGAGGCCACGGAAGGAGAGTTGTATGGCATTGAAGCTCGTCTGGAGGTTAGTTAACAGTGTCCAAAGAAGGGCCAGAAGTATACAGAATGGTGTTGTCTGCATAGAAGTGGATCAGAGAATCACCAGCAGCAAGAGCAACATCATTGATGTATACAGAGAAGAGTCGGCCCGAGAATTGAACCCTGTGGCACCCCCATACAGACTGCCAGATGTCCGGACAACAGGCCCTCCGGAACCAGGCGAGGCAGTCATTTGAGATTCCAAGGCTGTTGAGTCTGCCGATAAGAATATAGTGATTGACAGAGTTGAAAGCCTTGGCCAGGTCTATGAATACAGCTGCACAGTATTGTCTCTTATCGATGGGGGTTATGATATCGTTTAGGACCTTGAGCGTGGCTGAGGTGCACTCATGACCAGCTCTGAAACCAGATTGCATAGCGGAGAAGGTACGGTGGGATTTGAAATGGTCGGTAATCTGTTTGTTATTTTGGCTTTCGAAGACCTTAGAAAGGCAGGTTAGGATAAATATAGGTCTGTAGCAGTTTGGGTCTAGAGTGTCTCCCACTTCGAAGAGGGGGATGATCGCGGCAGCTTTCCAATCTTTGGGAATCTCAGACGATACGAGAGGTTGAACAGGCTAGTAATAGGGATTGCAACAATTTCGGCAGATCATTTTAGAAAGAGGGTCCAGATTGTCAAGCCCGTCTGATTTGTAGGGGTCCAGATTTTGCAGCTCTTTCAGAACATCAGCTATCTGATTTGGGTGAAGGAGAAATGGGGGAGGCTTGGGCGAGTTCCTGTGGGGGGTACAGTGCAGTCGATCGGGGTAGGGGGTAGCCAGGTGGAAAGCATGGCCAGCCATGATGCTGGAAAGGACAACGTGGAAATAACATTTAAGCACAGTACTGTGATAAAGGGGTAACGAGAGGTTTCTTGTTATGAATGGATTGTTTACATGATTAGTAGTAAGACCTGAGCCTTTTTTCTTTCTCCCAACCCTGTGCAGGTCAGAAGATCAGCCCAGATGGCAAGGCCAAAATTCAGCTGCAGTTGGTCCTACACACAGGGGAGAGCACCAACCTCCACTTTTCCAACGAGAGCACTGCCCTGAAAGACCGCGATGCAGCCAAGGACCTCCTTCAGCAGCTGCTGCCCAAGTTCAAGAAGAGGGCGAACAAGGAACTGGAGGAGAAGAACAGGTGAGGAACAAATTACATGGATCCCCTTAACTTTCTCGGTCACTGTGAAGTATTCACCAGAAACCAAACGGAACCAAACAGGTAGGGACTTACCTGAATTTGTCCATTTAGAAATACTTCTGTTCTCGTTGCACAACATTTTTGCAATGTTGTGTGACTAATGAATACACCCGAGATCTCCATAGTTTCAACATCACGGAAAGATTCCAGCACAATGCCACTTATACTTAACTAGATTGCAAAAGAAAATGCCAGCTAATATTTACTTTTGCTTCCTCTTAGAACGTTGTGGTCATGATTTCTGACTAGAAATATCTTATTGACTGTATGTGTGCTAAGTGAATAACCAACCGAAAGGCTGTTTGTAATGTATTGTTTTTGTCTCTAGAATGTTACAGGAAGATCCGGTGTTATTCCAGCTGTACAAGGATCTGGTGGTGTGTCAGGTGATCAGCGCTGAGGAGTTCTGGGCCAATCGGCTGAGCATAAACAACGTGGACCACTCCCTCTCTAACAACAAGCAGGAAGTTGGCATCTCGGCAGCCTTCCTGGTGAGCTCAGCGATAATGATGGCTGTGTCCAAAATGGCACCCTATTTCCCCCATGGGTTTAACCCATAGTAGTGCACTATAAAGGGAATGGGGTGCCATTTTGGACAAAGCTTTCCCATTGTCAAACTGTCCCAGTGTCCTATATCTGTCTGTCTTGCACATGGTGACACCAATCAAATGCTTTCAAATGTGTAGGGACTACTACAAAATTCTGGAGAAAAACACTGATTTTTTTTAGGAAACGGGGATTGTGGATGGATAAAGTCCTGTTGTTATTTCAGGCGGACATCCGGCCCCAGACAGATGGCTGCAACGGCCTGAGATACAACCTTACCTCTGACATCATCGAGTCCATCTTCAGAACGTACCCTGCAGGTGAGACACCTCGGCTTCTCTGTCATGGAAACCAATGGGAACGTACCCTGCAGGTGAGACACCTCGGCTTCTCTGTCATGGAAACCAATGGGAACGTACCCTGCAGGTAAGACATCTCGGCTTCTCTGTCATGGAAACCAATGGGAATGTACCCTGCAGGTGAGACACCTCGGCTTCTCTGTCATGGAAACCAATGGGAACGTACCCTGCAGGTAAGACATCTCGGCTTCTCTGTCATGGAAACCAATGGGAATGTACCCTGCAGGTAAGACACCTCGGCTTCTCTGTCATGGAAACCAATGGGAATGTACCCTGCAGGTAAGACACCTCGGCTTCTCTGTCATGGAAACCAATGGGAACGTACCCTGCAGGTGAGACACCTCAGCTTCTCTGCCATGGAAACCAATGGGAACGTACCCTGCAGGTGAGACACCTCAGCTTCTCTGCCATGGAAACCAATGGGAAGAGTTGAAAACGATGTTGTCACTACACCTACTTGGTGGTTGACCCGTAATGATTGGTCGTGCGTGCTAGATGGGACTCTGTTCCCTGTTGGAATACCTTTCCAATAAATGCATGCATGACTAAGTTGCTTTGGATTAAAGCGTCTGCTAAATGGCATATAATTATATTTATATTATATACACTGAGTGTACAAAACATTAGGATATTTCTAATATTGAGTTGCACCCCATTTTGGACTCAGAACAGCCTCAATTCGTCTGGGCATGGACTCTACAAGGTGTCGAAAATGTTCCACAGGGATGCTGGCCCATGTTGACTCCAATGCTTCCCACAGTTGTGTCAAGTTGGCTGGATGTCCTTTGGGTTGTTGACCATTCTTGGTACACACGGGAAACTGTTGAGCGACAACCCAGCAGCATTGCAGTTCTTGACTCACTCAAACCGGTGCACCTGGCACCTATTACCATAACCCGTTAAAAGACACTGAAATATTTTCTTGCCCATTCACCCACTGAATGGCACACATATACAATCCATGTTTCAATTGTCTCAAGCCTTATAAATCCTTCTTTATCCTGTCTCCTCCCCTTCATCTACACGGATTGAAGTGGATTTAACAAGTGACATCAATAAAGGATCATAGCTTTCACCTGGATTCACCTGGTCAGTCTGTCATGGAAAAAAGCAGATGTTACTGATGTTTTGTGCACTCTGTGTATGTAACCTTCGAATGCAGCCTTCTTCACTTGGTTATCCCTGATCAGTAAATGATTGGATAAGGGAAGGTATCCAACCAGATCAGTGATTACATAAAATAAGGAGGAAGGATGTTTGTTTTTTAATGTATTCAAACGGGGCCATGTTGTTGTTTTTTGCCTCACACCAGTGTCCTATATTGTCCTGTCGTTGACAAACTTAACGTTTCCTTCCCAGTGAAACAGAAGTACGGTGAGAACGTTCCTCATGACATGACAGAGAAGGAGTTCTGGACGCGGTTCTTCCAGTCCCACTACTTCCACCGAGACCGCATCAACACGGGCCTGCAGGACATCTTCTCCGAGTGTGCAAAGCAGGACGAGAAGGGTACAAACACTTCTCACTTGGAGGAGAGCAGTCAATGGGCTTATAGTCTTCTGGTTCAGAAAATAATCTTATTTTTTGTTCATAGAGATAAGGGAATGTCTACTCACTCCCTGGATTTGACTTCTTTTTTTTGTCCAGCTCCTTCTATTATATTAGTTGTGTGTAAAGCCTCTACCATCTACACCTAAAGCATATTGCAAGAGAGTGATACCAATATAATGATGCTGTAATGATTAGTATCAGTTTAATGCTGTGCCTTTCCATATTCTGCAGGCCTGAAGTCCATGGTGTTCCAAGGAGTGAAGAACCCAATGGTGGATCTGTTGTCACTGGAGGACAAGTCGTTAGATGAGGTGATGATACGTTATTGGGCACTTTACACCATTAGGAACCAAAAAGGATCTACCTGAATTCATCCAAAAGAAACTCTTTATTTAAAAAATAAAATAAAATTGCAACGATTTTTGCAAATGAATACATCCCTACAATTTACAATCCAGTGTTTCTACAAGCAGATTAGTCTCCTCAACGTGCTCAATTTCCACATTTATTTATTACAAGATTTAGTTAATGATTTGTCCCAAATACAAAGCTTTTAGTTTTTGAAATATTTGGAACTACCCTTTTTCTTGGCACCCACTCTGAAACTGACTGCAGCTCTTTGTTAATTGTTACAGTCAATTAAGTTGCTGTGGTAGCTGACGTGTATAGTGTTGAGTCACCGGCATACATAGACACACAGGCTTTACTCAGAGCCAGTGGCAGGCCGGTCATTGGGGAAGATTTTAAAAAAGTACGGTGCCCAGACAGTTGCCCTGTGGAATGCCTGACTCTATCTGGATTTTGCAGGAGAGGCTTCCATTAAAGGACACCCTCTGTGTTCTGTTAGAAAGGTAACACTGGTTCATTCTTTTTGTGCCGTTTTCACAACCCAGTTTATAATCTTGGGACGCCACAAAATCCAGGTGGTATTTTGTTGAATGTCGGAGAGGTTGTGAGCATTCATTCACCTTCTAATGCTGCTTGCCAGCTCACCCGACAATTCTTAACCTTTACCCTCCAATTCTTAACCTTTGGGCCTCCCGAGAGGTGCAGTGGTCTAAGTAGCTGTGCCACTAGAGATCATGGTTCGAGTCCAGGCTCTGTCGCGACCGGGAGACCCATGGGGCGGCGCACAATTGGCCCAGCATCCTCCGGGTTAGGGGAGGGTTTGGCCGGCAGGGATGTCCTTGTCCCATCGCTCTCTAGCAACTCCTGTGGCGGGCCGGGCGCAATGCATGCTGACACGGTCGCCAGGTGTACGGTGTTTCTTCAGACACATTGGTGCTGTTTGGTTCCGGGATAAGCGGGCGTTGTCAAGAAGCGGTGCGGTTGGATTGTGTTTCAGAGGACGCGCGCCTCTTGACCTTCGCCTCTCCCGAGTCTCATCGCTGCAACTCCCGTACAGACAAGCCTGTAACTACCAATTGGAAACCCCGAAAATGGGGAGAAAAAGGGAAGAAAAAAAATCCCTTACTCATAAGGTGGGAAACAGTTGGTCCTCTGTTGGGAGAGCAAAGGGTTGTGGGTTTGATTCCCGCTGGGGCCACCATATGTAAAATGTATGCACATATGACCAGGTGTCTTTGGATAAAAGCTTCTGCTAATGGTTTATTATATTATTCAGTATGTCCTCTCTCCAGGGTTATGGGACTAACTCCACCTTCTACGTCCAACACTAATCACTGTCCTCTCTCCAGGGTTATGGGACTAACTCCACCTTCTACGTCCAACACTAATCACTGTCCTCTCCAGGGTTATGGGACTAACTCCACCTTCTACGTCCAACACTAATCACTGTCCTCTCTCCAGGGTTATGGGACTAACTCCACCTTCTACGTCCAACACTAATCACTGTCCTCTCTCCAGGGTTATGGGACTAACTCCACCTTCTACGTCCAACACTAATCACTGTCCTCTCTCCAGGGTTATGGGACTAACTCCACCTTCTACGTCCAACACTAATCACTGTCCTCTCTCCAGGGTTATGGGACTAACTCCACCTTCTACGTCCAACACTAATCACTGTCCTCTCTCCAGGGTTATGGGACTAACTCCACCTTCTACGTCCAACACTAATCACTGTCCTCTCTCCAGGGTTATGGGACTAACTCCACCTTCTACGTCCAACACTAATCACTGTCCTCTCTCCAGGGTTATGGGACTAACTCCACCTTCTACGTCCAACACTAATCACTGTCCTCTCTCCAGGGTTATGGGACTAACTCCACCTTCTACGTCCAACACTAATCACTGTCCTCTCTCCAGGGTTATGGGACTAACTCCACCTTCTACGTCCAACACTAATCACTGTCCTCTCTCCAGGGTTATGGGACTAACTCCACCTTCTACGTCCAACACTAATCACTGTCCTCTCTCCAGGGTTATGGGTCTAACTCCACAGGGCCTTCTACGTCCAACACTAACAAGACAGTGAAGGAGAACAGTAACTCTGCCATAATCAAGAGGTTCAACCACCACAGTACCATGGTGCTGGCAGCAGGCTCCGGAAAGAAAGCGTGAGTTGACGATTGAGTACATTCTCAAAAGTGATCATCTCTGTGTTTTCACTGCAGACCCGTGTGCTAACCTAGCGGTCTGTCTGTCTTCATAGGGATGCTCCTAACGGTCAGGCCTGTGAGACTAGCAGTACAGATGGAAACTCTAGGGATTCAGACTTATTCCAACCACCCATTAAGAAGGTACGATAATATCTCTGTTATTGTGAAGGCAAATCATACTAGATAAAGGCTTGTTTAAGCTCTGGGCTTTTATAAATATACTGAACAAAAATATAAATGCAACATGCAACAATTTTTCTACGATTTTACTGAGTTAAAGTTTTATATAAGGAAATCAGTCAATTGAAATAAATTCATTAGGCCCTAATCTATTGGTTTCACTTGACTGGGAATACAGATACCTTATTTTTTAAGTAGGGGCGTGGATCAGAACCACCATTTGCCTCATGCAGTGCATCATATCTCCTTCGTATAGATTGATCAGGCTGTTGATTGATCAGGCTGTTGATTGATCAGGCTGTTGATTGATCAGGCTGTTCTACTCTTCAATGGCTGGGCGAAGTTGATGGATATTGGTGGGAACTGGAACGTGCTGTTGTACACGTCGAACCAGAGCATCCCAAACATGTTCAATGGGTGACATGTCTGGTGAGTACGCAGGCCATGGGAGAACTGGGACATTTTCAGCTTCCAGGAATTGTGTATAGATCCTTGCGACATGGAGTCGTGCTTTATCATGCTGAAACATGAGATGATGGTGGCAGACGAATGGCACGACAACCGGCCTCAGGATCTCGTCACGGTATCTCTGCATTCAAATTGGAATCAATAAAATGCAATTGTGTTCGTTGTCGTTAGCTTATGCCTACCCATACCATAACTCCACTGCCACCATGGGGCACTCTGTTCACAATGTTGATATCAAAAAACTGCCCCCCCTCCGGTTAGACGTACTGCCCAATTCTCTAAAAAAGACATTGGAGGCGGCTTATGGTAGAGAAATTAACATTCAATTCTCTGGCAACAGCTCTGGTGGATATTCCCGCAGTCAGCATGCCAATTGCACGCTCCCTCAACTTGAGACAGCTGTGGCGTTGTGTGACACAACTGCACATTTCTTTAGTGGCCTTTTATTGTCCCCAGCACAAGCTGCACCTGTGTAATGATCATGTGTTTAATCCGCTTCTTCATATGCCACATCTGTCAAGTGGATTGATTATCTTAGCAAATGAGAAATGTTCTCAAACAGGGATGTAAACAAATTTGTGCACAACATTTCAGAGAAATAAGCCTTTTTGTGCATATGGCAAATTTCTGGGATCTTATTTCAGCTCATGAAACATGGGACCAATACTTTATATGTTGCATTTATATTGTTGATCAGTATATACTGTATTTTCTAGCTGTGAAACATGGGACCAACACTTCACATGTTCTGTTTATATTTCTGTTCGGTGTACATTATGAGCATTGACACACAGTAAAACGCATTCATCACTCTGCCCATGCTGCGGCTATAGGCTCTTACCCTTTATGATGGTACAGAGAGCAATACAATGTGCTTCCTTTCCCAGAAGAGTTGGCACTTGTTTTGTTATTAAAGCTGTGGTGTATTTCAGGTGAAAATACAAGATGTCATAGAGTATGAGGACCTTCATAGGGAGAATGGGAAGAAGACAGTCGCTCTGAACCTCAAGAAGTCTGACAGGTGGGTTCTATATCACTGAGTGGGTGCTCTGCTTTCTCTCTGGTGTGGTTGTTCATGGACACCATACTTTGGAACTAGTGTGCTCTGGCTCGGCTCTCTGGCCCTCTGGCTCGGCTCTCTGGCCCTCTGGCTCGGCTCTCTGGCTCTTTTTAAATGAATGTATCTAAATTGTCGACTGTGTTCTCTCCAGGAATGGAGTCCAGTCGAATTGAAGTCTGTGAATTCAGGAAGTAAATTGAAATTCCAATTCAATAATTGAAAAAAATGATCCAATGATTTCTCAATAAACTGAAAAGTAGAAGCTATTTAATTCTACAGTTCAATTTATTTATTTTTTAAATCACTTCCTGAACTGACTGCCTTATATTCAAATTGTATTCAATTTATATAGAATTATGTTCAAATCCCGAGTGGCGTAACAGTCTAAGACACTGCATCTCAGTGCTAGAGCGTCACTAAAGACATCCTGGTTCAATTCCAGGATGTGTCACAACCGGCCGTGATTGGTAGTCCCGTAGGGAGGCGCACAATTGTCCCAGCGTCGTCCGGTGTAGGCCGTCAATGTAAATAAGAATTTGTTCTTAACTGACTTGCCTAGTTAAATAAAATAATAATTGACCACCACCCTGGTTCTCTACATACACTTTAGTGATGGGAAGAATGGCTCTTTTTACAGATTATTAGATTATCATTTTTTTTAAACCTTTATTTAACTAGGCAAGTCAGTTGAGAACAAATTCCTATTTACAATGACGGCCTAGGAACAGTTGGTTAACTGCCTTGTTCAGGGGTGACAGAATTTTACCTTGTCAGCTTGGGGATTCGATCTAGCAATCTCTCGGTTACTGGCCCAACGCTCTAACCACTAGGCTACCTGCCGACCCCCGTCGTTCAGTCCCAAAAAATTCTCATTTCGTTCATTTGAGTTAGTAATGGCTGGTGAACGATAAACTCAAAACTGGAGTCATGATTCTAAAAGCCTCTCGTTCACATGGTCTCCACCATAAGGGGGATTACCGGAGCTGCCATTACCGGAGCTGTGACTGGTTTTGGTTCTACAAAGCTGTGTCCATCATACCATTCGATAATCAATGAATTTCCTTCATTCTTGCACCATGCGATCAATGATCAGTTCTAATCGTCTTTTTCTTCTCTGTGCTGCCTGCAAACATAATCTATTTCTCCTCACGCCAGTTGTTGGTTCGGGGCACGTCTCCGGAGCCTCTCGGCGCGTATTAATCCCTCTGTAGAATTCATTGCGGCCAGCAGGTCAAAAGAACGAATAAAATGAACGAGTCAGTAAAAAGAGTCGTTCAAAAAGAACGAATCATTCGCAACTAAAAAAATCACTAATAGTCTCATTGCTTACTAGGTCTTGTCCAATCAATTTTGTAACTACTCCCTCTTCTAATCAGGGCTGATTGGAAAAAGCTGTTCAAAAGAGGACATTGTATTATTTCTTTTGTACTCGTTGACGAAGGCCATGCAGATGAAACGCCTCTTTAAAACAAAAACAAAAAACATTTTCTATTGAACATACCATACAATTTTTATTAATTATATGAAGAGTGCCTTGGTCCTTATTTATTTTTGATAACTCATGGTAATGTTGTTAATTACCTCTCTGTTCTTGCAGGTACTCTCATGGTCCCGTGCCTCTCCTGCCCCAACAGTACACCACCAGTCAAGACATCGTCAACTCTGTCAACTGTATAAAGCATGAAATAGCCAGCTACAGGCCCTGCCTTACTCAGGTTAGATACCCCTCTGTTTCTCCACTAATCTCGGGAAACCCAGAACTAAAAACTTGCGTTATTGCGTCAGAGGCTCGTTTTTTTTAAGGTTCTAGGCAGGAGAGGTTTAAAGTATGTTTGTTGTTGAAATCTGTTTTTATATTTGTTCTAAAGGTCCTTTTTTTAACAGTCGTAATCCTCCCTTTACAGGTGATGTCCAGCAGCACAGCCAGTTCTGCCATCGCTGCCCTCTCCCCAGGGGGCGTTCTCATGCAGGCATTAGCACAGCAAGCCATTAACCGTGAGTTTTTACTGATGCCCGTTAGTTCAGGTTTATTTACCTAATGAATAGTCCTGTCGGCCCCGGGCCAGTCAGTCATCAACACAGATGTTCTCCTATGTTATTGCTTCTGTTTCCCTGGTTACAGAGATGGTTCCCAACGACGTTCAGGAGGAGCTGAAGCATCTGTACACGGCTGCTGGGGAGCTGCTGAGACACTTCTGGTCCTGTTTTCCTGTCAACACACCTTTCCTGGAAGAGAAGGTGACTACTGCTTGAAGGGGGCAATCTGCAGTTCAAACAATAACAACAAAACCTGCCCCGCCACTGTTTTGATAAACAGTTGAGGAATATTGCTGGAGAATATGTAAACCACTCTCAAAGCCTTTGACCATCCATCTACTGCAACCCTCAGTCTACAATCGCGTGGGTTGTCAGTAGAGCAGACGCCGAGTACCGCGTCGGTCTGCGGACCCCAAATCGATCCAAATGTAGCATGCATTGGTCAGAAAATAGATTCAAACATTAGGAATTTGCTGATTCACTAATGTTTTGTTCATATAACTTTTTTTGGGGGGGGGGGTCTTCCCGAAGATGTTTAATCTTTTGTGACAACTGGTGCGTCCCCTCCATCGGTGTGGAACTAAGCATTTAACTGTGTTGTCATTGATCTACAAGTCATTTTGCAAGCCGATCAACCCAAGGCAATATCAGTAGCCTAATGTAAACTGTGCACAGTGCTCAGCATCGCACGCTTACCAATGCGAGGTAGACAACCTGATCTTACACATCTCCACTGCACCTTCAGCATTCAAAATGGTCGAAAAAGAAAGTGTGTTTTACTAAGTAAAAGTAGTAAAGTTACCTGAGAGACAACTCATCTGGCTATAGGTTACCTGCCAAATGGGGTTTACAATAGATAGACAACTCATCTGGCTATAGGTTACCTGCCAAATGGGGTTTACAATAGATAGACAACTCATCTGGCTATAGGTTACCCGCTGAATGGGGCTTACAATAGATTTTATTTTATTTGTTCAGGTTCACCCATCGACAATCGTTTTGGTATTTTTTTGCATTAAACAATAGGTGTATATGGTCATTTTTAGATGTACATGGTAAAGTTGATCATTTTCATAACGAGGACAGCGATCACTTTGCAAGGCGTATTGACCAAAACGAAAGGAGAAAAGATCAGTAAACTTCCAAACGGTTAAATCGATTCTGTTTTGAGATGGGTTATAAACTCAGTGGTCAGTTTATTAGGTACACACATCTAGTACCGTGTTGGTCACCCCCCCCCCCCTCCCGTTAGCCTCCAGAACAGCTACAATTATTTGGGGCGTGGTAACGTTGATCAATTGTTATCAAGCGACCTAACGTGTTCCAGGAAATCATTCCCCACACCGTTACACCACCAGCCTGTAGTGTTGACACCAGGCAGGATGTGGCCTTGGACTCAAATCCTGACTCTGCCATCAGCATGACGCAACAGGAACTGGTATTTGTCACAACAGGAACTGGTATTTGTTGGCCCAGGCAATGTTTTTCCCACTCATTCGTGCGGTGTTGGTGATCGCGTGTCCACTGGAGTCGCTTCTTGTTTATAGCTGGTAGGAGTGGAACCCGGTGTGGCCTTCTCTGCTGTAATAGACCATCCGTGACGAGGACCGTCAAGTTGTGTGTTCCCGAGATGCCGTTCTGCACACCACTGTTGTACTGCGCCTTTATTTGCCTGTTTGTGGCCCGCCTGTTAGCTTGCATGATTCCTGCCATTCTCCTTCAACCTCTCTCATCAACGAGCTGTTTTTCACCCACAGGACTGCCGCTGACTGGATGTTTTGTTTGATTTGATTTGTTTGTCTCACCGTTCTCTTTGTAAACTCTAGACACTTTCGTGCGTGAAAATCCCAGGAGGAACGGCCGTTTCTGAGATATTGGAACTGGGGATCAAACAACGCTAGGTCACTTAGGTCACACTCGTTTTGCCCATTCCAACGTTCAATCAAACAGTAACTGGATGCCTGTCTGGCTGCTTTACATAGCAAACCACGTGACTCACTGTAGGAGCAAACTATTGTTGTGTACGGGGTGGTGTACCTAATAAACTGGCTCTTGAGTGTATGTATAGTCATTGTCTATGTAATAGCTAATTTATAAACTATAAATATTGATACATTTACTAGCGTAAAAACTTAATCTGCAAAAATGACAAGTTAATTAGTGGGTGATGGTGATTTCAGAATCAAAGTGGTCGCACCACAAAACACAGGCTACATTGCCCCCCCCTAATCTGACAGTGGTAGTTGTCTAGTCTCCTTTATGGCCCTACTCTGGTAGTGTGGTGGTAGATGTCTAGTCTCCCTTATGGCTCTAATCTGATAGTGGTAGTGGGGTGGTAGATGTCTAGTCTCCATTATGGCTCTAATCTGATAGTGGTAGTGGGATGGTAGATGTCTAGTCTCCATTATGGCTCTAATATGATAGTGGTAGATGTATAGTCTCCTTTATGGCTCAGATCAGGTGCCTACATAGTACATACATCATTTACACACAGTCTCACACAGTCTGCTCAGGCAGAACCAGCCCACCCACACACACACAGCTAGCTCATTTGGATCCAGCCCAGAGGCCCAGCTCATGAGCTCCCAACTGCAGCAGATTTTAATGTAGAATGGAAAATGTATGTGTTTATGCAACAAATGTTAGCGTATCGAATCGTATCACAATCAATTCGTTCTCTAATCAAACCGAATTGCACCAAATTGTTTAAAACTAAAACGTATCGTTCCTGTATCGGAGCCCGTGTGTCTAGATGCGTATCGTATCATCTTGAAAGAGAAAGATGCGCATCCCTCGTTGTCTGTCGTTGGGGTCATGGGGTCAATCTATGAATTTGAGAGGGGTTTCAGTCTTACTACTCTATCTATCATCTCTATAGCAACAAGTGAAGGCTATTTTGCAGAAGAAAAAAAAAACATTTTGACTCTGCTGCCATTGACTCTTACATGTCTTTTATCCTCTGTGTGTGTCAGGTGGTAAAGATGAGGTCCAACCTGGAGAGATTCCAGATGACCAAGCTCCGCCCCTTCCAGGAGAAAGTCCAGCGTCAATACCTGAGTACTAACGTAAGGCCCCGCCCACAGACTCATTATTTACATCGGGTAGCTAATAGTGGCCCTATCTAGAGACTCATTATTTACATCGGGTAGCTAATAGTGGCCCCGCCTAGAGACTCATTATTTATATCGGGTAGCTAATAGTGTCCCCGCCCACAGACTCATTATTTATATCGGGTAGCTAATAGTGTCCCCGCCCACAGACTCATTATTTATATCGGGTAGCTAATAGTGTCCCCGCCCACAGACTCATTATTTATATCGGGTAGCTAATAGTGTCCCCGCCCACAGACTCATTATTTATATCGGGTAGCTAATAGTGGCAGAGTCGGTAGAGGTCCTGTCTGGATCAGTCGGTAGAGGTCCTGTCTGGATCAGTCGGTGGGGCACGGTGCTTGCAACGTCAGGATTGTGTGTTCGATTCCCACTGGGGCCACCTGTATGCATGCATGACTAAGTCGCTTTGGATAAGTGTCTGGTAAATATTATATATAATACCATAGACTAACCTTTTCAAAGAGAACCTTGCATACTGTCTACAGAGTGTGTCTTTATCTGTAACCCTTGTGAGAGCTCTGGTACATTATTTCTTCATCCCCTCAGAATATGATGCCTTTGTTTTTAAATCTCTCCTACAGCTTACTGGTCACCTTGAGGACATGTTTCAGATGGCCTACAATAAATTCCACGCCTGGCAAACACGTCGGATGATGAGGAAAACCTGAGAGGGGAGAAACGCATGGCTTTATCAGAGAGAATGGAAAGAAGAGCAAGATGACAAAGAATGAATGAACGAGTACAAGATGGATGGACAGACCTTATTCTACCTACCAGGCTGTTGTGACAGAGGAGAGACAGACGGCGTAGACGGCACCCCCAGGGGTGAGATGAAGATTCAGACGGGTGCTGCTGTTAGCCTGCTAACACCCCACAGGTCCAGCAGACAGACTGACACACTCACTGGGTCTCAATCACAAATTACTCTTATTAGTTTCTTTGTTTCTTTGCGTTTTCCTCCGTGAATGGGATTCATGGGAAGATGTTGGGGTCATGACTCTCCGCTATAAGGTTTGAACAAACATAGGCAAGCTTTTTTTTATTTTAAATTTGTATAAAACGACCAAACTTCAGACAGGAAGTCAAAAAAGGAACTCAGGAACTGAACAGACTATGTTAAATAACAATTCATTTTTATAAGCAAAAGGACTGTGTGATGTGAAGCTTAACTTAATGTGAGATGCTCTCAGTACAGAGACTGAAAGATGGAGAGCTCAGCACAGATACCACGCCCTTTCTCCAGTCCTCCCAGGCCTTTTCCCGGGAGCTGAGAACCGGGCCCAGGGAACCTGTCTGTACAGTGGAGGCTGGCTGGCAGGCAGGCAACTGAATATAGCAATACTGTAAAGACATTTGTCTACCGTATGGCTACGTCCCATAGGGCACACCTATTCCCTAGATGGTGCACAGCATTTGACAAGGGCCCTCGGAGCCCAATTGGCCCTGGGTCAAAAGTAGTGCACTGTATAGGGAATAGGGTGCTATTTGAGATGGTGACTCTGCCCCCAATCACACTTTAAAACTGCACTGGTATGTAATGTCTGTTCTGTTTCTAGCTGCACTGAAGACAAACTGTCTGGATGTTACTCAAACATTAAAGTGAAATATATTAATGTTTTTTTGTTTATTCTGTCTTGACTGGTTTTTAGCTTGTTTCTTTGTGTGTTTTAGTCGTTGGTGAGGCTGTTGTATATCATCCCCTAGGATGATGTTGCCCCTAGACACTGATCTGAGGTCATTTTTGCTTTTCCCCACTAATGGTTAAGGTTAGGGGAAGCTGATCCTAGATCTGTACCTAGGGGGAAACTACACACCCCAGAGCTGTGTTAAACCAGAATAATTACATGTAGTTGTTGTCTCAAATTCTTCAGAAATGCCCATCTGTCAGAATGAAGACTACAGTAGGCTCTCTATCGTAGCCTGGTTATACCAGAGTGAATGTGCTAATTGTGTTCAGTCTGGTGGTTTAACCAGGCTATGGGCTCTCATCAGGGCCGTATTCACAAACTGAGTAGGAGTGCTGATCTAGGATCAGATGTATTATCTGAGAAAGAAGGAACCCACACACTGCTCTTGCTAGAATCGCTGCTCTTTATTAAACTTCAGGTATCCGTCAGAGCAGTGTGCGGATTTCTTTATTTTTTTCACATGTTATTCAATTGTTACCATGCACCTGCAAATAAATATAGCTAGGATGTGCGAGTGCCTTTTTGAATTTTGATTCATTATGACCTAAAAGGCAAACTGAGCCTACATCAGCACTACTATTCTGAGAGGCTTTATGAATCAAGAGAAAATAAGCTCTGTAAAGCAGTGTTTCTCTCATGGTGCTTTGAGTTTGGGTTAACATTTGACAGCCTCTTTGTCGTAGAGATGGAACAATATTTTTGTCTCATGTTCTTTTTTGATATCATCTGGAGGCCTGGAGGAATCCGGTCTGTGCAATCATTTCATTCCTTACATCCAAAATGGCAGTCGGGCTCCCGAGTGGCGCTAGAGGTGTCATTACAAACCCTGGTTCGATTCCAGGCTGTATCACAACCGGCCCGTGATTGGGAGTCCCATAAGGGGTCGCACAATTGTCCCGGCGTTCGTCCGGGTTTGGCCTGTTCTTAACTGACTTGCCTAGTTAAATTTAAAAAATACAATTCCCTACATAGTGCACTACTTTTGTCTGGAGTACTATGTAGTGCCATTTAGGAAGCAACCCTATCATCTCATGTTAGTGGGCTATTTTGGTGTGTGCTGCAGAGGATGTCTTGGGCATTTTCTCATGTTTCAATCAATAGAGGGTTGCTAATGGACTGCACCACTAACCCAACACTTGCCTATGAAGTGTGCCTGCGCCACTGAAAGTAGTGCACACTCACAGAAACAAGATGCGAGGGGGGGGGGGGGGGTTCAATTTCCATGAACCTAAAACACAGATTTATTATGAAGGTCTACATGTATTATTATGCACAGTGAACTAATCAGCCATGTCTTATTCTACACACTGACAAACCATCACGCAGGGTTTTTATTTTTGCTGACAAACGAATGATCATGGTTACATTCATTTAAGAACTCGTGGATTTAAACATGTCAAATAACATTTTTGGTACTGAACAGTCTAGTGTAGTAGGGACACACCTCCTTGAAAGACTAGTACCAGTCAATTCTGACTTTTCAGGAAGTGTCCCACCACAACCGTAGGCGGAGGAGTCGACAGTTCATTCTAGCTAGAAAGTAAACAACTAACGTTAGACACACGGCTAAGGACATGAACTGATAGTAACTGTGTATCACGAAGATTGGATCGCGATTTAAACAGCGGGACTGTAATGCCTGGTAAGTTTGTCACAAAACTAAACAAACGATTGCCTAGCCGTTAACGTTAGCTCGCTAACTTTCCCTAACCCATGCAAGTGAGACCGCTGGTTAGCTTGCTAATTAACGTTACCTATCAAACAACAATATTTGATAATGGACAATGGTCAGTCAGACACAAAGCTGACTATTCAAAACAAATAAACGGAACTTAGTTTGCGTTTTTCCACATTAGATAGCGAAGATATGCGATTTTCCATTGTATCTGGGGATTGTGGAGGCACTTTCCCACTACGCAGGGTCCCGTGATGCCCAGCCATCGTTAGGTCATTTATTCATACTACCTACCGACCCCCAAAAGTTTACAAATGCCTTCAAATCAAGCCAAAACCAGTTACTTTCAGATGGCCAACTAAATTCAAGCGCTGTTGACTAAGATATACAATGTAAAGTGAACAAACCTAACTTAGTTTACACAGTTTTCAGCAGCAAGTATTACTTTCATTATCTAACGTTAGCTGTGACAACTGGCTGCATTGTCGGAATGTGAACGTTTGTTGTCAAGTTCTTTGCAGTGAGCTAGCTGTCAGATGGTGGTTCAAAGTCAAAACCCTTTAGCTTAGGTTCAGAGATTAAACTTTTTTTTGGTTTGCTGATCATACATTTTCTCAAAAGGTTTTCCCTAATATGCATTAGTGCTTTTTACAGTTACCTTTTTTTTTAACTCTTGGTAGCTGGTGGGGGAAAGTGGAGTCATGATGTTTCCATTTGAGAGGAGGATGGTGAGAGTCATATGACAGAAGGCAGCTGAGGGCTGGTATGTCCCTATAAAATGTCCCTTTGCGGGAAAACGCAGACGGAATCCAGACAAATTAAACGGGAATTAAACAATATTCAAAAATGTATTGAACTTAGTAGGAAATAAACAATGTATTTAACTTATTGGAAAATGCATCAGTGACTCGTATTTTCCTGCAACTTTCTGAAACTGCTCAGGAATGCTCCTGTCTGTCCGTTATTACAGAGGACAATTTGGACGGGTTATATATATTTTTTATTCCCCAAACTGTCCCCTGTAATTATTTTTTGTTTTCATAAAATTGACAGTTATGACGGAAGCCTGGAGTTGTTTTTTTTTCTAGGCGTGAAGATATTTAAATAAATCCAGGCGCTAACAGGCTGCTGCTACACTGATAATTCGACCCCTAATTTTTCCCTCTCAAGTGTCTAAACCATACCAAACCATCTTTGGTATAGTGTCGCAATAATGTTTGAATTGAGGAAGTGCGATCATAATCATTTAGTTATTTTAGTGATCCGCAGTACTTCCTAAATGCCCCCCAGCCTTCAGAGGTGAGCTAAACATTGCAGCTGCACTTGAGATGCGTTTTAAAGGCTATGGATGACAAATGTAATTTATCATTTCTAAACGTTTAGGTCAGTTGTATGATGCTTCGCGATCTATTAATAGCAAGGGTTGCATTAAATATGCGCAATATTTTTTACTGATGCGTTTGGGAATATTCATACGCACAAAACAGAAACAAAAGCATTCACTGTGAAAGTTGATACGTGTAGGCCATTCATGTATAATAGTTCATGCGCAGCACTTCGTTCATTTTATCGAATCAGTTACTGTTTTCTTGCTCAAACCGGCGAGCAACACCTGTCAAACTCAGACATTTCTCTCAAAACACACGGATGTCAATTCGCACGGGACTAGTATTATCAAAGGAGCTTGGAGTTCGCCCCAAAAAACTGTAGGTTATTCAGGCTGGAATTGTTACTCTCCTGCCATGTGAAAATGACTGCCATGGCAGATTCGGACGGGATTTAAATAACAGATGTGGTGTTTAGTGCTCGTGCACATAATTACATTACTCGACCTCCCTCAGTAAAACTAATCCCGGGATGGGATACATTTTACCGGGCAGGTCATTTAGTAATGTGTACGAGTACAAACCACATTCGTCATTTTAGTCCCGTCCCGAATCTGCCATGACAGTAATTTGTACTATTATCCCAGCTCTAAAAACCCTACAGTTTTTCGGCAAACTCCCAGGTCCTCTGATAGTACTTATCCCGTGCGAATCGTCATCCAAGTGTTTTTGAGGGATATTACAGATGCTGCACACAATTTGTGTAAAAACATGGGAACAAATTGATGCTTAAAACAAAGCGTTATGTAGGCAGCCTACAGATGAATGATCTGCTTTGTCACATATCTAGTGCCATACTTCTCTTATAAAAGATGAAGTGGACGATATTGTGCCAATGAATTGCCAAATGCGTCAGTTAATTAAATGTCTGCATAGGTTACAGACAGTTCATGATTCTTATTGATATGCATTATTATTTTTACTTTCTCCGACATGAATGCCAATATTAGGCTATCCCTAGACATGTCAAATATCTTCACGCATAGAATAGCATCCAGGCTTCCGTTATTAACGGTCCATTTTGAATTAGGGAAAACACTTTTTATTTAACTTTTATTTAACCAGGTAGGTCAGTTGAGAACAAGTTCTCATTTACAACTGCGACCTGGTCAAGATAAAGCAAAGCAGTGCGACAACAACACAAATTACAGGTACATGCTGGAGTAATAATTACATAATAATACTAGTCCCGTGTGATTAGGGTTTAGGGTTCATATCTAGCGGATTGCTGTCATGATTATTTGCATCAATTCAGTGGCCGTTTCGTTTAGCAAACTGCAGTCACTTGAGCACGACAGTAACACCGATCTCTGATTGGTGCCGCGTACAGTGTTGCCATGTTCGCAGTTTTCCAGAATTTTGAAAAATATGTCGCAGGGGAAAATGTATGGGTTGCGGGTTTTGGGGCTATTTTTAAGTTGCACCGCGGCCGCCATGTAATTTCTCTTTAAAATGTGTGTATATATATATATAGATTAGTAAACAGACACTTCACAAGTCCTCAACTGGCAGCTTCATTAAATAGTACCCACAAAACACCAGTCTCAACGTCAACAGTGAAGAGGCGACTCCGGGATGCTGGCCTTCTAGGCAGAGTTCCTCTGTCCAGTGTCTGTGTTCTTTTGCCCATCTTAATCTTTTCTTTTATTGGCCAGTCTGAGATATGGCTTTTTCTTTGCAACTCTAGAAGGCCAGCATCCCGAAGTCGCCTCTTCACTGTTGACGTTGAGACTGGTG
The DNA here is from genome assembly GCF_029448725.1 of Salvelinus fontinalis. NCBI lineage: Eukaryota > Metazoa > Chordata > Actinopteri > Salmoniformes > Salmonidae > Salvelinus > Salvelinus fontinalis. The sequence continues at coordinate 1,401,745 of NC_074669.1, forward strand.
TTTTGTGGGTACTATTTAATGAAGCTGCCAGTTGAGGACTTGTGAAGTGTCTGTTTCTCAATCTATACACTCTAATGTACTTGTTCTCTTGCTCAGTTATGCACCGGGGCCTCCCACTCCTCTTTCTATCCTGGTTAGAGCCAGTTTGCGCTGTTCTGTGAAGTGAGTAGTACACAGCATTGTACGAATTGCGTCGTGCGTAAGAACATCCCTTAGCCGTGGTATATTGGCCATATACCACGGCTAAGGGATGTTCTTACGCACAATGCTGTGTACCAGTTGGCCATATACTGGCCATATACCACACCCCCTTGTGCCGTATTGCTTAATCATAGCAGTCAAACAAGTTACATTGACATTCATTGATGGGAAACGATCTAGCGAGTTTAATTAAGGCAAATGATCTTTTCTCTTGCGACATTCAAATACATCTCAATAGTTTTTTTTTTTTTAGAAAACCGAAATTTGTTTCTAACGTCGTTACTACGATATTCCTTCTTAATTGGCTCGATAACGTTATGGAAAAAGGGTTTATTGTATAAATATGTCAGTTCCTCTCTGGGCTATTTTTCAGGCCTTCTGGGACAGGTTTTGGGCTACAAATGTTAGCTAGACCTGGCAACTCTGGCCGCATGCACACTTGTACCTACACACACAATGCACCATGCAACATTTCTTCAATTCCCCCCCCCCCCCCCCCCCCCCAGACCTCAAAATTGGTCTCCTGATGTGGTTTAAGCATTGTTGTCGACTTTGAACGTCCAATGTTGTTTTGTATTTTTATTTAAATAGTGTAATTTTGAGGAAGAACTGGGATAAACAGATTGTATAGGGCCCTACACTAGGAAGTTGAGGGCACCTGAGGGTTAGCCAACTCTAGGCGGCCGAGGCTTAGCCGACTCTAGGCGGCCGAGGCTTAGCCGACCCTAGGCGGCCGAGGCTTAGCCGACCCTAGGCGGCCGAGGCTTAGCCGACCCTAGGCGGCCGAGGCTTAGCCGACCCTAGGCGGCCGAGGCTTAGCCGACCCTAGGCGGCCGAGGCTTAGCCGACCCTAGGCGGCCGAGGCTTAGCCGACCCTAGGCGGCCGAGGCTTAGCCGACCCTAGGCGGCCGAGGCTTAGCCGACCCTAGGCGGCCGAGGCTTAGCCGACCCTAGGCGGCCGAGGCTTAGCCGACAGAGGACTAGCTGAGCTGCATCTTTACAATTTACACAGGATGATACATTTCTCCGATTAAATAGGGCTGGCTACAACATAACAATGTTTTGTCTTAGCATTGTGTATGACAGAATGACATTTTGACATTGTCACCAAAGCCCCATACACTACCCACCACTGCGACCTGTACGCTCTCGTTGGTTGGCCCTCGCTTCATACTCGTCGCCAAACCCACTGGCTCCAGGTCATCTACAAGTCTCTGCTAGGTAAAGCCCCGCCTTATCTCAGCTCACTGATCACCATAGCAGCACGCGCTCCAGCAGGTATCTTTCACTGGTCACCCCCAAAGCCAATTCCTCTATCTACCTCATCCCCATACTGTATTTATTTATTTTTCTTACTTTTTTGCACCCCAGTATCTCTACTTGCACATTAATCTTCTGCACATCTACCATTCCAGTGTTTAATTTCTATATTGTAATTACTTTGCCACCATGGCCTATTTATTGCCTTAACTCCCTTATCTTACCTCATTTGCACTCACTGTATATAGACTTTTTGTTTTCTTTTTTCAACTGTATTATTGATTGTATTTTTTGTTTATTCCATGTGTAACTCTGTGTTGTTGTATGTGTCGAATTGCTATGCTTTATTTTGGCCAGGTCGCAGTTGCAAATGAGAACTTGTTCTCAACTAGCCTACCTGGTTAAATGAAAAAATAACAAAAATAAAATGTTGGTTTGATTAGACTGTGCTAGTCAGTCTTCTAGAAAAACTTTTTCTATGGCCCCTAGACCAAGCTTTTTACAAAATATGTTGCTTAAGGTGTGCTTGTGTGTGTGTGTGTGTGTGTGTGTGTGTGTGTGTGTGTGTGTGTGGGGGGGGGGGGTGTCTGGTACTGTGACAGCAGGAAATAAAACAATATATTCTCTCTCCCTCATTTCCTTCCCCCTCTCTCCTTCTCTATCCCATTCTCTCCTTCTCTCTAAGCTGGTCAGGACTGTAACCATGCCCATGTTACCTGTAGTGCCTGAAGTCCAGAGTCATGTGCTGGCTGAGTTTGACTGTCTGGAGCCCCTGCTCTCTGCCCTCCGCCTGGACTCTGGCAGGCTTAAGGTAGGTCACGCATGCACGTTATTATTAGTTGAGAAAAGTTTACAGGTTCGACTCCAAAAATTAAATTGATTTGTTGAAGGATGAGATATCAAGTGGATTGTAAGGTTTTTATTTAAGTCAGTTAAGAACAAATTCTTATTTACAATGACGGCTTACCACAACAGTGGGTTAAATTGCCTTGTTCAGGGGCAGAATGACAGATTTTTACCTTGTCAGCTCGGGGATTCGATCTAGCAACCTTTCGGTTACTGGCCCAACGCTCTAACCACTAGACTACCTGCCGCCTCTAGTGTATTGAATTTAAAAAATAAAATTACTTTCCAGCTCCTGTGAATAGTTTGTTTTAGTCTGATTAATCAGTCTGTAATACACAATTGATATATATACAGGCTGGCACGTTGGAGTGCAAAATCGTGTAAATGTTCGTTACAAGCCAGAATGTTGAATTTACATTTGAACTTATTCTACTGGTTGTCTGTGTGGTTTGTCCTTCAGCTGTTCGAAATTTGAGACAAAATATGTAGAAATATGTTTGTATTTCCGATCTTCTGTGACGTAAACACTAGCACAATATGTAAACGATAGCACAATATGTAAACGATAGCAGACAGCACGATATGTAAACGGTAGCACAATATGTAAACGATAGCACAATATGTAAATGGTAGCAAACAGCACAATATGTAAACGGATAGCAAAATATGTAAACGGTAGCACAATATGTAAACGATAGCACAATATGTAAATGGTAGCAGACAGCACAATATGTAAACGATAGCACAATATGTAAACGGTAGCACAATATGTAAATGGTGGCAGACAGCACAATATGTAAACGATAGCACAATATGTAAACGATAGCAGACAGCACGATATGTAAACGGTAGCACAATATGTAAACGATAGCACAATATGTAAATGGTAGCAGACAGCACAATATGTAAACGATAGCACAATATGTAAACGGTAGCACAATATGTAAATGGTGGCAGACAGCACAATATGTAAACGATAGCACAATATGTAAACGGTAGCACAATATGTAAACGATAGCCCAGTGTAACCCAACCACAGACCGAAAGTTGCTCGCTGGCAGTGGCAAACCTACCGGCTCTCTAGAAAGTTGTAAAAAAGTTGGGCAAACAATACCTTCCTGTGGATATTTTGTCTCAAATTTCGCACAGACAACCGGTAGAATACATTTAAATGTATTTTTTTTTTTTTTCAACATTCTAGCTTGTAAGGAACATTTACACTCCAATGTGTCAGGCTGTATATATCAATGAATTGTTTATTGAAGCCTGATTTTAATCAGACTGTGTTTTGAAAACCCTCTCTTGTCTGTCAGTGCACCTGCCTGGCAGTATCGAGGAAGTGGCTAGCTTTAGGAACATCAGCTGGAGGGCTGCACCTCATCCAGAGGGAAGGATGGAAGCAGAGGCTCATCCTCACACACAAGGTAGCGTATATAATGTTGTCGTCTTCTCCCTGGTAATACAATTCAATAATAAACGGCTTGACAGGATATATAAGACCAGTTTGTTGTTGTTGTTAGATAGATACTGTACATACTCCTGTTTTTAAGAACTTTGCACGAGCGAGCCAGAACAGCACACCTCCTGTTTCTGTAGTGAGGCAGCTTGATGTACCAGTACACCCCCTAGACAGGACACTAGTCTATCTCCTGTTTCTGTAGTGTGAGGCAGCTTGATGTACAGTACACCCCCTAGACAGGACACTAGTCTATCTCCTGTTTCTGTAGTGTGAGTCAGCTTGATGTATCACACTAGTTTGTCGCAGGGCCTTACCCATAATCCATCTCCTTAATTCTGTGTGCCAGGTCCCATTTTTCCTGTCTTTGGTATGACTCGGCCAGGGATCAATAAGTGTACTATTTCTTCTATTCCAGGAGGGATCTATCACTCAGGTGTCATGTTGTCCACATGATGAAGACTTTATTGCTGTGGCAACAAGGTCAAAAAAAATGTTTTAAAAATAACTCAAAGCATAGAAATCAATTTTGAAGTTCACATGTTTACTTACTTTCAGTGACTTCAACTACTTCAATAAGTAAGTGTCAGGCTTTTTGAGCTTGCTTTCCTGTCTGTCTGCCTCCCAGTCTGCCTCTCTCTCTGTCTTTCTCTGCATGTTGGAAGTCAGGACCTGGTTGTAGATAAACTAGGGGTAGATTTGGGATGCAAGGTTTTCTCTCTCTGTGTGTCTCAATCACGGTCTGGTAGTCTAGGTGTTAGTACTATACTACTGTCTCTTGTCCTCTAGTCAGGGTCTGGTAGTCTAGGTGTTAGTACTATACTACTGTCTCTTGTCCTCTAGTCAGGGTCTGGTAGTCTAGGTGTTAGTACTATACTACTGTCTCTTGTCCTCTAGTCAGGGCCTGGTGGTGATCTGTCTGTCTGTCCACTCTCAGTCAGGGCCTGGTGGTAGTGTGGGAGCTTCAGCTGGAGCGTCGTGGCAGACCAGAGAGGGTCAGTGTTTCCTGGGAACACCGTGGCCAGACGGTCACCTCTCTCTGCTGGGACACCGCAGCCCTCAGGGTGTTTGCTGGGGACAAGGGGGGCAAGGTGTCCTTCCTCCGCGCTGGATCCTCCAAACTCGGAAAGGTAGTGGGAACTCACCGTTGGGTTTTATTTTGGGGAGGTGAAAGTTATATTAGCCTGGTCCCACCTCTATTTGTGGTGTCATGCCACCTCTATGGTCTTTGTCATGCCAACTCCTATGGTCTTTGTCATGCCAACTCCTATGGTCTTTGTCATGCCAACTCCTATGGTCTTTGTCATGCCAACTCCTATGGTCTTTGTCATGCCAACTCCTATGGTCTTTGTCATGCCAACTCCTATGGTCTTTGTCATGCCAACTCCTATGGTCTTTGTCATGCCAACTCCTATGGTCTTTGTCATGCCAACTCCTATGGTCTTTGTCATGCCAAATGTCTGGCATGAGAACACTGGTAATGGTTGGCTGTACAGCAAACATCTGGCACCAAGCTAGGAATAGCTACTGCACTCAATATAGCTACTAATAGCTACTGCACTCACGTAATTAATTGATTATCAGGTACAGTTTTTTTTTCCCCGTCCCCATTCCCGTGATCTATTTACAATCTCCATCTTACTTATCCTGTCTATTCCCACGATCCTTTGTTCTGTGTTGTCCAGGGCTCAGCGTTTGTGATCTTCCCCATCCAGACCATCACTACTGTGGATTCCAGGGTGGTTCAGCTGGGTTATCTGGACGGACGACTACTTGTGTCCTCTCTCAGCCGCTGCTACCTCTGTGACACGGAGAGGTGAGTGTGGGGATGTAACTGGGGGCAGTAGGCCGCCCAGATGTTACAGAAGTGTTGTGGAAGCATAGAAGAAGATATTTTTTTATATTTAATATAAAAAATATAAAAAATTATTAACATTTTAATATTAGTGTGTCATATTATCTGGTCAATGTCTCAGGTTTGGTCTATAAGGTTTAAAGTACGACCCAGTTCCTCCTCTCACTATCCACAGGGAGAAGTTCTGGCGTGTCGGTAACAAGGAGCGTGATGGGGAGTACGGAGCGTGTTTCTTCCCTCTGAGCCGTGGCGTGACTGCTGGCCAACCTCCTCTGCTGTACTGTGCCAGGCCTGGGTCTAGAGTCTGGGAGGCCAGCTTCAGTGGAGATGTCCTCAGCACGCACCAGTTTAAACAGCTGCTGGCCGTACCATCTGTACCTCTCATCAGCTACAGGTGTGTGTACGGTGGCCTTCAGGAAATATACCCTTTTGACTTATTCTACATTTTGTTGTGTTACAGCCTGAAGTCAAAATGGATTAACCTCTCGGGGATCGATCGAGACAGCCAGTGAAATTGCAGGGTGTCAAATTCAAACAACAGAAATCTCATAATTAAAATTCCTCAAACATACAAGTATTATACACCATTTTTTAAAGATAAACTTCTTGTTTATCCAGCCGCTGTGTCCGATTTCAAATAGGCTTTACGGCGAAAGCACACCATGCGATTATGTTAGGTCAGCGCCTAGCCACAGAAAACCATACAGCCATTTTCCAAAGAAGTAGAGGTGTCACAAAAGACAGAAATAGCGTTAAAATTAATCACTTACCTTTGATGATCTTCATCTGATGGCACTCCCAGGACTCCATGTTAGATAATAAATGTTAATTTTGTTCGATATAGTTCATCTTTATGTCCAAATACCTCCTTTTTGTTTGCGTGTTTAGTCCAGTAATCCAAATGCACAAAGTCCAGACAAAGTCAAAAAAGTTCCATTAAAGTTCGTAGAAACATGTCAAATGATGTATATAATCAATCTTTAGGATGTTTTTATCATAAATCTTCAATAATATTCCAACCGGACAATTCCATTGTCATTAGAAAGGAAAGAGAACGAGCTTCGCACTCATGCGCGAGACTAGACTAATGTCTTTCAGATCCCCTTTCACAATACAAGCCTGAAACAACTTCTAAAGACTGTTGACATCTACTGGAAGCCTTAGGAAGTGCAATCTCACAGACACAGGATATTGGATAGGCAATCACTTTAAAAACTACAAACCTCAGATTTCCCACTTCCTGGTTGGATTTTTCTCAGGTTTTTAGCCTGCCATATGAGTTCTGTTGTACTCACAGACATCATTTTAACAGTTTTTGGAATCTTTAGAGTGTTTTCCATCCAAATCTACCAATTATATGCATATCCTAGCTTCTGGGCCTGAGTAACAGGCAATTTACTCTGGGCACGCTTTTCATCCAAACTTCCCAATGCTGCCCCCTATCCCAATGAAGTTAAATAGTTTTTCGTTTTTTTAACCCATCGACACACAATACCACATAATGACAAAATGAAAACATGTATTTTGTTTTATTATTTATTGAAAATTAAATCCGGATATCTAATTTACATAAGTATTCACACCCCTGAGTCAATACTTCATAGAAGGACCTTGGTGGCGATTTACAGCTGTGTCTTTCTGGATAAGTTTAATAGTTTTCCAAACCTGGATTGTGCAAGATTTGCACTTTATTTATATTTTCATTCATCAAGTTGATCATTGCTAGTCAGCCATTTTCAAGTCTTGCCATAGATTTTCAAGACGAGTCCAAAACTGTAACTAGGCAACTCAGGAACAATCAATGTCGTCTTGGTAAGCAACTCCACTTTTTTTTACCCATCTACCAATAGGTGCCCTTCTTTGTGAGGCATTGAATAACATCCCTGGTCTTTATGGTGGAATCTGTGTTTGAAATTCACTGCTTGACTAACATGCTGACCAGACCGGACACGTCACATGCGCGAGCTTGGCAAAATAAATGTAGAAATCCATGTTATTCAATTATTGCACCCACACTGCTTGCGCGCGCCAACGAGCATCTGGGTTTACAAGGGCTAAAATAGAAGTCATTCCTATTTCTGACGGAGATCGCGCTGAAAGTCCTGCCTCTCCCATCTCCTCATTGGTTTATAGAAGCAGGTACCCACGTGCCATCTCCTCATTGGTTATACCCACGTGGGTGATTGAAAGACGAACTGTTTTGCCTGTAGTCGTGGTAATACTATGAACAGTTAGATGCGATCACCATATAAGTTCAACGATGAAAAAGCCTGGAAGGAGGATAGATGACTAGAAACGATTTGGTTGGCCGTTTTGTGTGTGGATTAATTTGTCGGAGTAGAGGACCTTGGGCAGTTCAGGTAAAATAACAACTCAATGTTTATATCCCAGGACAAATTAGCTAGCAACAGCAAGCTAACTAAATAGGACAAATTAGCTAGCAACAGCAAGCTAACTAAATAGGACAAATTAGCTAGCAACAGCAAGCTAGCTAAATAGGACAAATTAGCTAACAAGTGCAAGCTAACTAGCCAAATTGCCATACATGTTTAATGCTTTTTGACCTGTCCCCAAATTAATGTCATTGGTTCAGAGTTTGTTTTAATATTTTAACCTGTGTGTCGTGATCGCGTTTGGTGTGGGGGGACAAAATACATTTATGCTTGATAGCACACGATGGCGCACGCTCGCAGCTGGTTTGGGTTCTGTGTAAGGGACCTTAGAGATGATTGTATGTGTGGGGTACAGAGATGAGGTAGTCATTCAAACATTGTGTTATACACTATTATTATTGCACACAGTGAGTCCATGCGACGTATTATGTGACTTGTTAAGCACATTGTTACTCCTGAACTTATTCAGGGTTGATATAACAAAGTGGTTGAATACTTATTGACTCAAGACATTGCTCAAAATATAATTCCACTTTGACGTTATTGGGGTATTGTGTGTAGATCAGTGACCTAAAAATATTTTTTACATTCAGGCTGTAAGAACAATGTGCAAATGTGTGTGTGTGTGTGTGTGTGTGTGTTAACTTCTAGGTCTGAGAATCTAGGGTGATTGACTCATTGTAAGCACATTGTAAGTTGTAAGTACATTGTAAGCTAATATATACAGTACTAGTCAAAAGTTTGGACACCTGCTCATTCTAAGGTTTTTCTTTATTTTTACTATTTTCTACATTGTAGAATAATAGTGAAGACATCAAAACTATGAAATAACATATGGAATCATGTAGTAACCAAAAAAGTGTTAAACAAACAAAATATATTTGAAATTCTTCAAATAGCCACCCTTTGCCTTGATGACAGCTTTGCACACTCTTGGCATTCTCTCAACCAGCTTCATGAGGTAGTTACCTGGAATGCATTTCAAGTAACAGTTCAACTATTTGCCCAAGATGGAGAGTGATGGAGTGCTGCATCAGATGCCCTGGTCTCCACAATCCCCCGACCTCAACCCAATTGAGATGGTTTTGGATGAGTCGGACCGCAGAGTGAAAGAAAAGCAGCCAATAAGTGCTCAGCATATGTGGAACTCCTTCAAGACTGTCGGAAAAACATTCCAGGTGATGCTGGTTGAGAGAATGCCAAGACTGTGCAAAGCTGTCATCAAGGTAAAGGGTGGCTATTTGAAGAATCTCACATCTTTTTTTGGTTACTACATGATTCCAAATGTGTTATTTCATAGTTTTGATGTCTTCACTATTATTCTACAATGTAGAAAATAGTAAAAATGAATAAAAACCCTTGAATGAGTAGGTGTTCTATAACTTTTGGACAAATAGCTAGCATTTCGGTAGCACGACTGGGTAAGACACTTCAGGAGGGCGGTCACGTGTTTACGAGGCAGAGGTCCTGGGTTCGAGCCTCTGTATGAACATAAGGAAGCTGTACTCGCTTTAAAGCCGTGTGACGTCCTTTACACTAATTCTGTTTTTGTTGTTGTTTTTTTTATCTGCAGAAGTGAGCCCCATTACAACCCAGCCCAGAAGAGTTCCCAGTCAATAGCCTTCCCCAGACTGTTATACTTTGGGGATCAGAACCTGCTGACCTGGACAGACTCGGCTATCTATGTCTTCACTCCTCAGAGTGGCCAGGTACTGCTGTGGACCGAGGTCAAAGGTTAGTAGCAGTAGCTTTAGGTAGTAGTTCAGCATTCTCCAATAACAACAAACTAACTACACTGACCAAAAATATAAACGCAACATGTGATGTGTTTGGTCCCATGTTTCATGAGCTGAAATAAAAGATACCAGAAATATTCCATACGCACAAAATTTTTATTTCTCTCAAATGTTGTGCACAAATGTATTGACATCCCCTGTTAGTGAGCATTTTTCCTTTTTTTTTTTGTCAAGATAATCCATCCACCTGACAGGTGTGGCATATCAAGAAGCTGATTAAACAGCATGATCATTACACAGATGCACCTTGTGCTGGGGACAATAAAAGGCCACTCTAAAATGTGCAGTTTTGTCACACAACACAATGCCACAGATGTCTCAAGTTTTGAGGGAGCGTGCAATTGGCATGTTGACTGTAGGAATGTCCACTGCTTCTTTACCTGTGGGATTGTCGGGTGAGGAGTGTGTGTAATGACTATTTCTGTCTGTAATAAAGCCCCATTGTGGTGAAAAAGGCATTCTGATTGGCTGGGCACCCATGGCTGCACCCCTGCCAAGTCATGTGACATATATAGATTAGAAATCGTTGCATGTTGCGTTTTTATAATTTAGTTCAGTATATGTTGTATTTGAGTGTACATTTCAGATCTGTGACTATTTATGTCTCTAGATGTTTCTAGATGTTTCTCTACTACCCTTCGGTTAAAAAGCCAAAAAGATGAATTAATGATCTGAAAAGAAAATGGAGACGCTCAATTATTTTTCTTTTTTTTTTTCTTCAGACGTGGTTGAGATAGCGGTGTACCGCAACGAGGTGTTCTGTCTCCATGGTGACGGCCGCTTGTCCCACCTCTCGCTGTTGTCTGTGGAGCGGTGTGTCGACAGGCTGCTACGCAGGGAGGCGTGGTCTCTAGCGGCCACGGTCTGTGTGATGTTCCAGCATGCGATCGCCCCCAGCAAGGTGAGACTCGTATTACTGCGGGTCTTATGCAGCTTATAGTTCGAATCAAGAGTTAGACTCTTTATTACGTTGTATTTATTTATTTATTTTTCAGCTGGTTTCACAATGCCAAAATGTCAAACTAACAAAAAGTTCCTAAACAAAACCACATATCCATGCAAGCATTTATTTATTGGACAAAAAAAAATGCTCATGTTAAATCCATGTATGATTATCATGAAGCATCACTTGTGTGTCCCAAACTTCATATTCCTTTCGCTATTGGTCTTCCAACCACATGCAGGAGGAACCGGCCTCTCAGAGCCGGCCCGCCCATTAGGCAGAATTAGGCCTTGATCTACCACATTCATAGACTCTAACTGCTTTAGCACCTATTGACGATAGTGTCTTCCTTACAGAGGGCTTTTTGTTAAGAGCCCAGACACGCAGTCTGAAAAGTTAACACGCATCCCTTGCGGTACCGTTTTGGAAACATGGTGACTATATCTTTCATGTCAGCCAGGAAATATATATATTTTATAAATGGTTAAATTGGTACACATCTTAGGGTTAGTGTTTCCCCACACGGCCATATCTTCATGTTAAAGCGTTTACTGACAGACGGGAGACAAACGAGACCACCTGGGATAATTATCTAATCTAACCTGCTCTGAACACCTGTGTGTGAATTTAACTCAGGAAGTGTAGTTTAGTAGGATGGAGGCTCCATAGCTGTATGGATCTGTAACTGCTGTAGGGAGAAGGCAGAATGGCTGAGAGATGCAGGGAGGAGGCAGAATGGCTGAGAGATGCAGGGAGGAGGCAGAATGGCTGAGAGCTGCAGGGAGAAGGCAGAATGGCTGAGAGATGCAGGGAGAAGGCAGAATGGCTGAGAGATGCAGGGAGAAGGCAGAATGGCTGAGAGATGCAGGGAGAAGGCAGAATGGCTGAGAGATGCAGGGAGAAGGCAGAATGGCTGAGAGATGCAGGGAGATGCAGGGAGATGCAGGGATAAGGCAGAATGGCTGAGAGCTGCAGGGAGATGCAGGGAGAAGGCAGAATGGCTGAGAGCTGCAGGGAGATGCAGGGAGATGGCTGAGAGCTGCAGGGAGAAGGCAGAATGGCTGAGAGCTGCAGGGAGATGGCTGAGAGCTGCAGGGAGAAGGCAGAATGGCTGAGAGCTGCAGGGAGATGGCAGAATGGCTGAGAGATGCAGGGAGAAGGCAGAATGGCTGAGAGATGCAGGGAGAAGGCAGAATGGCTGAGAGATGCAGGGATAAGGCAGAATGGCTGAGAGCTGCAGGGAGATGCAGGGAGATGCAGGGATAAGGCAGAATGGCTGAGAGCTGCAGGGAGATGCAGGGAGAAGGCAGAATGGCTGAGAGCTGCAGGGAGATGCAGGGAGATGGCTGAGAGCTGCAGGGAGATGGCTGAGAGCTGCAGGGAGAAGGCAGAATGGCTGAGAGCTGCAGGGAGATGGCTGAGAGCTGCAGGGAGATGGCTGAGAGCTGCAGGGAGAAGGCAGAATGGCTGAGAGCTGCAGGGAGAAGGCAGAATGGCTGAGAGCTGCAGGGAGAAGGCAGAATGGCATTAGCCCACGCCAATGGAGACAGCTAGTTCCACATACATGTCACTACCTACACACCACCACCAGTAGGTCACATGTCAGTACCTACACACAGCCAGTAGGTCACACGTCACTACCTACACACCACCAGTAGGTCACATGTCACTACCTACACACCACCAGTAGGTCACATGTCACTACATACACACCACCAGTAGGTCACACGTCACTACCTACACACCACCAGTAGGTCACATGTCACTACCTACACACCACCAGTAGGTCACATGTCACTACCTACACACCACCAGTAGGTCACATGTCATTACCTACACACCACCAGTAGGTCACATGTCACTACATACACACCACCAGTAGGTCACACGTCACTACCTACACACAGCCAGTAGGTCACATGTCACTACCTACACACCACCAGTAGGTCACATGTCACTACCTACACACCACCAGTAGGTCACATGTCACTACCTACACACCACCAGTAGGTCACACGTCACTACCTACACACCACCAGTAGGTCACATGTCACTACCTACACACCACCAGTAGGTCAAAAGTCACTACCTACACACAGCCAGTAGGTCACATGTCACTACCTACACACCACCAGTAGGTCACACGTCACTACCTACACACCACCAGTAGGTCACATGTCACTACCTACACACCACCAGTAGGTCACATGTCACTACCTACACACCACCAGTAGGTCACATGTCACTACCTACACACCACCAGTAGGTCACACGTCAGTACACACAACCAGTAGGTCACACGTCACTACCTACAACCAACCAGTAGGTCACACGCTCATGGCTCTGTATAATACTGTACGTTTCCTTGAATTTGTTCTGGACCTGGGGGCTATGAAAAGACCCCTGGTGGCATGTCTGGTGGGGTAAGTGTGTGTGTCAGAGCTGTGTGTAAGTTGACTATGCAAACCATTTTGAATTTTCAACACAATGTTTCTTGTAAAAACAAGAAGTGATGCAGTCAGTCTCTCCTCAACTCTTAGCCAAGAGAGACTGGCATAGTATTAATATCAGCTCTCTGATTACAATGAAGAGCAAGACGTGCTGCTCTGTTCTGGGCCAGCTGCAGCGTAACTAGGTCTTTCCTTGCAGCACGCAACCACACGACTGGACAATAATCAAGATTAAACTAGAGGCTGCAGGACTTGCTTTGTGTGATGTCAAAAAAGCAGAGCATCTCTTAATTACGGCTAGACCTCTCCCTATCTTTACAACCATTGTATCTATATGTTTTGACCATGACAGTTTACAATCTAAGGTAACACCAAGTAATTTAGTCTCCTCAACTTGTTCCACAGCCACACTATTCATTACCAGCTTCAGCTGAGGTCTAGAACTTAAGGAATGATTTGTATATCCGCCGTGCTCATTTGTTTACCGTTCCCAGGCCAGGAAGTCGATTCCCATCGACCGACTGGATCACCTGAGGTCACAGCTCAGTGTGACCACTCACCTAGATCTGATTGGCCAGCTGGAGGAAGTGGTCGCCAAGCTGGAGCCTCTAGACTCCGCCTCCAGCAGTCGCAGGAGCAGCATCTCCTCTCATGTGAGTCTGTCCGGAGGTGCAGTTTGTCCCTATCAGGACACAGTAGTTCTCAACTATTAAAGGTAGTTGACGAGATGTTCAGTATAACTTCATTTGTATAGTGTCTACATAAAGACACTTTTATAACCCATACACAACACATACATACATAACAAGCAGTGCGGGACGTAAGCCTTTATGTCCTTATGAATGTGTTATGAAGTCTTTGTTGGTACCCTCAATCTATTCTTTATTCAGGAGAGCTTCAACGTCCTGGACTGTGGCATCTACCGTGTCATTAGCCGGCGAGGCAGCCAATCAGACGAGGAGACCAGCTCCCTGGTCAGCCAATCGATGCTTGAGGAGGAGCGGTTGAAGGAGTTTAGCTTCGTTCAGGAGGAGGAGCAGCAGCAGGGGGCGGAGCATGGTAAGAGACAGGTGAAAGGTCTGTTTAATAACCCACCAATACCAGCCCTGAGGAAGTTCTCTAAACAAAATGGGGGAGGGAAATACCAATGTTTTGTAGCATTACGGTGGCGCGATTTCATTTTGTACGGCGAAGTCAAATGTGAATGAAACTACTGTATAATAAACCCTTAATAGCATTACGGAGCAGACCCTTTTTTTTCAATGTCAGACTAAAATAACATACCCAAATCTAACTGCCGGTAGCTCAGACAACTGAAGCAAAGATATGCGTATTATTGATACTATTTGAAAGGAAAACACTTTGAAGTTTGTGGAAATGTGTAATTAATGTAGGAGAATATAACACAATAGATCTGGTAAAAGATAATACAAGCGCCTCCAACAACACATAAAACATCATATAATTCTGCCCCACAAAAATTATGACAAATGCTTTTAACTAGTGGGATAATGGGCTTTTTTAGGGTGAGTGGTGCTGATGCTGCCCTGTGGTAAGCAGTGCCCACTTCGTCAAAGGCAGGGGCGTTAAATATGTTGCTTGTCCATTCCCAGCATGCCTCTCTCCAGGGTGCTGTTGGAGAGGCTCAATGTAGCAGATATAAGCTAATGGTATAGATAATATAACACATTAGATCTGGTCAAATATAATACAAACAAAAAAACATGCGTTTTCTTATTTTTTTGGGGGGGGCGTCTTCGGCGTCGTCTTTGAAATGCAAGAGAAAGGCCAGACAGTGATGTGGGATTCTAGGTGCAATTTAGACGTTGTCCGCAAGATGGCAGTTGTGTCTGTGCAAAGTTTCAGACTGATCCATTGAAGAATTACATCACTACACAATATTTTGTCAGCCAGGTGTACTTCACGAGTCTGCCCAAATGTCCCGAATTGGTCAATTGATACATTTTCAAGTACATAACTACAGAGAACATACAAAAATGCTATGGTAATAAAAAAATATATAAGTTTACACACTCCCAGGAATGTCATACATGATAGATAATTAGCTTCCCTACAGAAAAAACACTAACCTTTACACATCAAGATGGCCGGGCGGGTGTGGAGCCAGAGACAGCAGCGGGGTCAAACTGTAGAACCCAGTTCCTACATTTGAATATAAAAATGGATTTCATCAAATAAAACTACGCTACATTTTATCTCAGGATGACAAATCAGAGCAAGATTACTGAATGTAAGTTCATTATTTACCTTCAGAGGTGAATGTATCAAACCAGTGTCCGTGATAAAAGGTGTTTTGTTGTTGTGCACTCTCTCCTCAAACAATAGCATGGTCTTTGTTCACTGCAGTTAGATTAACAAGAAGTTAAACTTTCTACCCATATAAGTCTTTCCCGCAAAGTTGGCTGTTTACAACGTCCTTCTAGTCACATTATCGCATATTGAACAACAACTGTCCCGGTTTAGGGACACCGATTCAGTAGTATCATCCTCTACATATTACCACATCATTTTTTGGGGGTGTTTATTGTCATCTTATTTATATTTTTGGGGGCCAGTGGTTTTGTGCACTTTTTTTACAGCATCGGCTGCTTGCGTTCTCTCCTCTCATCCTCCCTCTCATCCTCCCTCTCCTCTCATCCTCCCTCTCCTCTCATCCTCCATCCCTCCATCCTTTCTTCCTCCAGATCCCCAGAGCGGTGGTAGTTTGGAGGTTACTGAACCCAGCGCTAACCACCAGTTCCACCTCCCCCTGTCATTCCGCCCCAAACACTCCCGCATCGCCCTGCAGGCCGTCAGAGACAGGTGATACATCCATCTACAGAGCCTAAAGAAGCCTCTGTGACGTGATACTGAATATATATCTTTTTTTTAGTCCAATGCTATGGTATATTCATTTAGCTTAGCCTTTATTTAACCAGGATGAAAATCCTTAGAGGTTAAAAACCTATTTTCTGAGGCCCGAGGTCGACTTATGAATCATCAACTGATAGCCTACACGTTCTTGATAGGTGACATGCGTCATTCTTTGTGTAGAAATCTTGCGGTGGCTAGTAATGAACATAATCAATATAGATATCTCTAGTTAGTCCTTTGTGAAAATAAGTCCTTTACTAACAGGTTGTATGTGGACTGAAAGAGAAGTGAAAGTCGTCATTTTAAATTAACTTTGCTTCAAGGTGAAACCAAAGGAAATGCAGCTGTTCTCTCTGATAGGTGGAAAAGGGAAGTAACCCTGACAACCACATTTTAAATAACCGTTTTTATTCAAGACCTACATTCACTGCCTTTCGTCTACAGATGCATTCGGTACGTTTCACTTCACTTACGATTTCAATTCAGATTCCACATTATCACGCTGTTTGTATTGTTTGTGACTGAGGTGGTGTTGACAGTTCCTCTGGTCTTAGTGTCTGTAGTTACATGTGACTGAGGTGGTGTCGACCGTTCCTCTGGTCTTAGTGTCTGTAGTTACATGTGACTGAGGTGGTGTCGACAGTTCCTCTGGTCTTAGTGTCTGTAGTTACATGTGACTGAGGTGGTGTTGACAGTTCCTCTGGTCTTAGTGTCTGTAGTTACATGTGGCTGAGGTGGTGTTGACAGTTCCTCTGGTCTTAGTGTCTGTAGTTACATGTGACTGAGGTGGTGTTGACAGTTCCTCTGGTCTTAGTGTCTGTAGTTACATGTGACTGAGGTGGTGTTGACAGTTCCTCTGGTTGTGTCTGTAGTTACATGTGACTGAGGTGGTGTTGACAGTTCCTCTGGTCTTAGTGTCTGTAGTTACATGTGACTGAGGTGGTGTTGACAGTTCCTCTGGTCTTAGTGTCTGTAGTTACATGTGACTGAGGTGGTGTTGACAGTTCCTCTGGTCTTAGTGTCTGTAGTTACATGTGACTGAGGTGGTGTTGACAGTTCCTCTGGTCTTAGTGTCTGTAGTTACATGTGACTGAGGTGGTGTTGACAGTTCCTCTGGTTGTGTCTGTAGTTACATGTGACTGAGGTGGTGTTGACAGTTCCTCTGGTATTAGTGTCTGTAGTTACATGTGACTGAGGTGGTGTTGACAGTTCCTCTGGTTGTGTCTGTAGTTACATGTGACTGAGGTGGTGTTGACAGTTCCTCTGGTTGTGTCTGTAGTTACATGTGACTGAGGTGGTGTTGACAGTTCCTCTGGTCTTAGTGTCTGTAGTTACATGTGACTGAGGTGGTGTTGACAGTTCCTCTGGTCTTAGTGTCTGTAGTTACATGTGACTGAGGTGGTGTTGACAGTTCCTCTGGTCTTAGTGTCTGTAGTTACATGTGGCTGAGGTGGTGTTGACAGTTCCTCTGGTCTTAGTGTCTGTAGTTACATGTGACTGAGGTGATGTTGACAGTTCCTCTGGTCTTAGTGTTTGTAGTTACATGTGACTGAGGTGATGTTGACAGTTCCTCTGGTCTTAGTGTCTGTAGTTACATGTGGCTGAGGTGGTGTTGACAGTTCCTCTGGTCTTAGTGTCTGTAGTTACATGTGACTGAGGTGGTGTTGACAGTTCCTCTGGTCTTAGTGTCTGTAGTTACATGTGACTGAGGTGGTGTTGACAGTTCCTCTGGTCTTAGTGTCTGTAGTTACATGTGACTGAGGTGGTGTTGACAGTTCCTCTGGTCTTAGTGTCTGTAGTTACATGTGACTGAGGTGGTGTTGACAGTTCCTCTGGTCTTAGTGTCTGTAGTTACATGTGACTGAGGTGATGTTGACAGTTCCTCTGGTCTTAGTGTCTGTAGTTACATGTGACTGAGGTGGTGTTGACAGTTCCTCTGGTCTTAGTGTCTGTAGTTACATGTGACTGAGGTGGTGTTGACAGTTCCTCTGGTTGTGTCTGTAGTTACATGTGACTGAGGTGGTGTTGACAGTTCCTCTGGTATTAGTGTCTGTAGTTACATGTGACTGAGGTGGTGTTGACAGTTCCTCTGGTCTTAGTGTCTGTAGTTACATGTGACTGAGGTGGTGTCGACCGTTACTCTGGTCTTAGTGGCAGTGGTTACATGTGACTGTGTCACTGACTGTACCAGGGTATATTTTTCTAAACAGTGTTGCCATGTCTTGGTGGTCAGGTAAAGTCAAGATAGTTTTATATTTTAATTTTTTTAATTTAACTATGCAAGTCAGTTAAGAACAAATTCTTATTTACAATGACGGCCTACCAAAAGGCAAAAGGCCTCCTAAGGGGGGACGAGGGCTGGGATTAAAATGTTTAAATATACGACACACATCACAACAAGAGAGACACCACAACACTACATAAAGACCTAAGATAACAAAATAGCAAGTCAGCAACACATGACAACACAGCATGGTAGCAACACCACATGACAACAACATGGTAGCAACACCACATGACAACAACATGGTAGCAACACCACATGACAACAACATGGTAGCAACACCACATGACAACAACATGGTAGCAACACCACATAACAACAACATGGTAGCAACACCACATGACAACAACATGGTAGCAACACCACATAACAACAACATGGTGGAAACACCACATAACAACAACATGGTAGCAACACCACATAACAACAACATGGTAGCAACACCACATAACAACAACATGGTAGCAACACCACATAACAACAACATGGTAGCAACACAACATAGTAGAAACACCACATAACAACAACATGGTGGCAACACCACATAACAACAACATGGTGGCAACACCACATAACAACAACATGGTAGCAACACAACATAACAACAACATGGTGGCAACACCACATAACAACAACATGGTAGCAACACCACATAACAACAACATGGTAGGAACACCACATAACAACAACATGGTAGCAACACCACATAACAACAACATGGTAGCAACACCACATAACAACAACATGGTAGTAACACCACATGGTAGCAACACCACATAACAACAACATGGTAGCAACACCACATAACAACAACATGGTAGCAACACCACATGACAACAACATGGTAGGAACACCACATAACAACAACATGGTAGCAACACCACATAACAACAACATGGTAGCAACACAACATGGTAGCAACACCACATAACAACAACATGGTAGCAACACCACATAACAACAACATGGTAGCAACACCACATAACAACAACATGGTGGCAACACCACATAACAACAACATGGTGGCAACACCACATAACAACAACATGGTAGCAACACCACATAACAACAACATGGTAGCAACACCACATAACAACAACATGGTAGTAACACCACATAACAACAACATGGTAGAAACACCACATAACAACAACATGGTAGCAACACCACATAACAACAACATGGTAGCAACACCACATAACAACAACATGGTAGCAACACCACATAACAACAACATGGTAGTAACACCACATAACAACAACATGGTAGAAACACCACATAACAACAACATGGTAGGAACACCACATAACAACAACATGGTAGCAACACCACATAACAACAACATGGTAGCAACACCACATAACAACAACATGGTAGCAACACAACATAACAACAACATGGTGGAAACACAACATAACAACAACATGGTAGCAACACCACATAACAACAACATGGTAGCAACACCACATAACAACAACATGGTGGAAACACAACATAACAACAACATGGTGGCAACACCACATAACAACAACATGGTAGCAACACCACATAACAACAACATGGTAGCAACACCACATAACAACAACATGGTAGCAACACCACATAACAACAACATGGTGGCAACACCACATAACAACAACATGGTGGCAACACCACATAACAACAACATGGTATCAACACCACATAACAACAACATGGTGGAAACACCACATGACAACAACATGGTAACAACACCACATAACAACAACATGGTAGCAACACCACATAACAACAACATGGTGGAAACACCACATAACAACAACATGGTAGCAACACCACATAACAACAACATGGTAGCAACACCACATAACAACAACATGGTAGCAACACCACATAACAACAACATGGTGGAAACACCACATAACAACAACATGGAACCAACACCACATGGCAGCAGCACAACATGGTGGAACCACAAAACACGGTACCTCCATTATTGGGCACAGACAACAGCACAAAGGGCAAGAAGGTAGAGACACTTTAAACTGTCGTATGGTTTTGTCTGTTTATTCTTTACTTACAGTCTACAGATGTGACCTGTAGGAAAGATAAAGATGTGTATATATATATATATTTCTAAAATGTTTACTGGGTCTATGCCATAAGTGAGTCCGTAGATAAGCCACTACTTCAGACAAGAGGACAGTGGCATTTCAGAGTGGGCTGGTGTCACAGCAGAGCTTTCTACTACAGCCTGGATGCTAACTGTCCTACGTGTCTTTTGCTCAGTGTCTCCAGTTTTGTGAAGAAGACTACTGAGAAGATCAACACTCTCCAGATGAACTCTGACCTTTGGCCACGTCCCCCTGACCCGAAGGACGGGGGTCAAGGACATGTGGAGGCCGTAGCTACCACCGTACCGTTCCCAGAGGACGTTGACCACGAGTGAGTTGAGATATTGGCTTGCTTTTTTCCCCTTCTTGTACTGATCTCTACTATTGATTCTATAGTCTATATTCTATAGTCTTTAGTCTATAGTCTGTATTCTATAGTCTATTGATTCTATAGTCTATATTCTATAGTCTTTAGTCTATATTCTGTATTCTATAGTCTATTGGTTCTATAGTCTATATTCTATAGTCTTTATTCTATAGTCTGTATTCTATAGTCTATTGGTTCTATAGTCTATATTCTATAGTCTTTATTCTATAGTCTGTATTCTATAGTCTATTGGTTCTATAGTCTATATTCTATAGTCTTTATTCTATAGTCTGTATTCTATAGTCTATTGGTTCTATAGTCTATATTCTATAGTCTTTATTCTATAGTCTGTATTCTATAGTCTATTGGTTCTATAGTCTATATTCTATAGTCTTTATTCTATAGTCTGTATTCTATAGTCTATTGGTTCTATAGTCTATATTCTATAGTCTTTATTCTATAGTCTGTATTCTATAGTCTATTGGTTCTATAGTCTATATTCTATAGTCTTTATTCTATAGTCTATATTCTATAGTCTGTCTTGGACAGCTTTAGCGATGTCCATTCAGTAGGAAGCTGTCTTCATTTTCAAAGCAAAGAAATGCACCTGCAGCCAGACCAAATGATTGTCTTCCCTTCCCTATCCTCCCTTGTATTGTGTTTTACCCAGGGAGTGTCTGGACCAAGGAAATGCAGAGACTGATCTACAGGACCTGATAACAGCTACAGAGAAAGGACTGTGAGTACAGAGCAACACTACAACCCTGTTTATTATACGTGACTATACAGGACATGGTAACCCTCTAGGACATGGTAACCCTCTAGGACATGGTAACCCTCTAGGACATGGTAACCCTCTAGGACATGGTAACCTTCTAGGACATGGTAACCCTGGATACATACCCCTCTAGGACATGGTAACCTTCTAGGACATGGTAACCCAAGATACATACCCCTCTAGGACATGGTAACCTTCTAGGACATGGTAACCCTAGATACATACCCCTCTAGGACATGGTAACCCTGGATACATACCCCTCTAGGACATGGTAACCCTGGATACATACCCCTCTAGGACATGGTAACCCTGGATACATACCCCTCTAGGACATGGTAACCCTGGATACATACCCCTCTAGGACATGGTAACCCAGGATACATACCCCTCTAGGACATGGTAACCCTGGATACATACCCCTCTAGGACATGGTAACCCTATAGCCCTCTAGGACATGGTAACCCTAGATACATACCCCTCTAGGACATGGTAACCCTAGACACATACCCCTCTTGGACATGGTAACCCTAGATACATACCCCTCTAGGACATGGTAACCCCATACCCCTCTAGGACATGGTAACCCTATAGCCCTCTAGGACATGGTAACCCTAGATACATACCCCTCTAGGACATGGTAACCCTAGATACATACCCCTCTAGGACATGGTAACCCTATACCCCTCTAGGACATGGTAACCCTATACCCCTCTAGGACATGGTAACCCTATACCCCTCTAGGACATGGTAACCCCATACCCCTCTAGGACATGGTAACCCCATACCCCTCTAGGACATGGTAACCCCATAGCCCTCTAGGACATGGTAACCCTAGATACATACCCCTCTAGGACATGGTAACCCTGGATACATAGCCCTCTAGGACATGGTAACCCTATACCCCTCTAGGACATGGTAACCCTAGATACATACCCCTCTAGGACATGGTAACCCCATACCCCTCTAGGACATGGTAACCCTAGATACATACCCCTCTAGGACATGGTAACCCCATACCCCTCTAGGACATGGTAACCCTAGATACATAGCCCTCTAGGACATGGTAACCCTATACCCCTCTAGGACATGGTAACCCTAGATACATACCCCTCTAGGACATGGTAACCCTATACCCCTCTAGGACATGGTAACCCTAGATACATACCCCTCTAGGACATGGTAACCCTGGATACATACCCCTCTAGGACATGATAACCCTAGATACATACCCCTCTAGGACATGGTAACCCTAGATACATACCCCTCTAGGACATGGTAACCCTGGATACATACCCCTCTAGGACATGGTAACCCTAGATACATACCCCTCTAGGACATGGTAACCCTATAGCCCTCTAGGACATGGTAACCCTGGATACATACCCCTCTAGGACATGATAACCCTAGATACATACCCCTCTAGGACATGGTAACCCTATAGCCCTCTAGGACATGGTAACCCTAGATACATACCCCTCTAGGACATGGTAACCCTGGATACATACCCCTCTAGGACATGGTAACCCTAGATACATACCCCTCTAGGACATGGTAACCCTAGATACATACCCCTCTAGGACATGGTAACCCTAGATACATACCCCTCTAGGACGGCAGGCAGCCTAGTGGTTAGAGCGTTGGACCAGTAACCGAATGGTTGCTAGATCGAATCCTCGTGTTCACAAGGTAAAAATCAATCTGTCGTTCTGCCCCTGAACAAGGCAGTTAAACCCAATGTTCCCCGGGTAGGCCGGCGTTGTAAATAGAACTTGTTCTTAACTGACTTGCCTAAATTGCCAAATCAAAGATGTATAGCTAATCTGATTTATGACTTTTATTGTACCCATCTTAGCTCTCAGATCCAGGATCCCTTGGTTCTGTTGGACCCAGCCTGTCTAATAGAAACTCTACAGGAGTGGATTCCTGTGTTGGAGAGGGTTCTAGGTCCTGAGCTGGATCTAGGTCTGGGAAAGCAGAGCCCAGCTGGTGAGGGTCACCCCGGTGTGAAGGAGACGGAAGATGCTGCAAACTCTCCAGAGAATGTTCAGTCTGAGATCCCCTCGAGCTCTCCTGAGGAACTGACAAAGGACGGCCAGGAGGAAGGGAGGACAGGAGAGGATTCCCCACAGCAAAATGGAGGACAAGAGGACCAGAGGGAGGCTCAGGACTCCCACAGACCTGACAAGGCCTCCACTGAAGAGAACCTGAGGGTGTGGTCCCCCAAACCTCTACCCCCAGACCTCCAGGCTCACCTTACCCAGCTGGCCACTCTGTACCTGGAGCTGGCCTATTTTGGGGACCCTGTTGTCCAGAAAGAGAGGGGTGTAGTAGGGGTCAATGCATTCTTGAGACGGTTCTTCTTCCTTCTGGACCAGGAGCGGGTGAGGAGGATGTGTCTACTCGGCTACGGGGACCAGCCTGAGGTCCACACCTCCTTCATGGAGGCCATGCTAGGTGTGTACCATGGACAGTTTCTATGAAACACACACACACACACGTTCACTATTAAAAGGGCTTTTCTCCCCTGCCAGAGCTAACCCAGTCCAGTAAGGTGGTAGAGGTGATCCAGAAAGGAGACCTGCTCAAATCTCTACGCTGTCTCAGAGAACTACAACCCTGGAGCGCTCCGATGCTCCTCGCTCACCTGCACAGGTAGATAAGCCCTCCTCCCCTCTGCTCCCACCTCCCCTCTCCTCTCTCTCCCTCACCTCTCCTCCTCCCCCCTCTTTCCCTCTCTCTCTCCTCCCTCCCCTCTACTTTCTCCTCCCTCCCATCTCTACTCTCTCCCCTCTTTCCCTCTCCTCTCTCCTCCCTCCTCCCCTCTCCCGCCTCTCTCCTCACTTCTCCCCTCCTTCCTCTCTCCCAGTCAACCGCAGCTTCACCTAGCTTTAACAGTCAACCACTAGCTTTAACAGTCAACCACTAGCTTTAACAGTCAACCACTAGCTTTAACAGTCAACCACTAGCTTTAACAGTCAACCACTAGCTTTAACAGTCAACCACTAGCTTTAACAGTCAACCACTAGCTTTAACAGTCAACCACTAGCTTTAACAGTCAACCACTAGCTTTAACAGTCAACCACTAGCTTTAACAGTCAACCACTAGCTTTAACAGTCAACCACTAGCTTTAACAGTCAACCACTAGCTTTAACAGTCAACCACTAGCTTTAACAGTCAACCACTAGCTTTAACAGTCAACCACTAGCTTCACCTTTAACAGTCAACGGCAGCTTCAAATCACCCTACCAGTCAACCGCAGCTTCAAATCACCCTACCAGTCAACCGCAGCTTCAAATCACCCTACCAGTCAACCGCAGCTTCACCTATTTTTAACAGTCAACCGCAGCTTCACCTCGCTTTGACAGTCAACCATTAGCTTCAACAGTCAACCACAGCTTCACCTTGCTCAGACAGTCAACCGCAGCTTCACCTTGCTCAGACAGTCAACCGCAGCTTCACCTTGCTCAGACAGTCAACCACAGCTTCACCTATTTTTAACAGTCAACCGCAGCTTCACCTTGCTCAGACAGTCAACCGCAGCTTCACCTTGCTCAGACAGTCAACCGCAGCTTCACCTTGCTCAGACAGTCAACCGCAGCTTCACCTTGCTCAGACAGTCAACCGCAGCTTCACCTTGCTCAGACAGTCAACCGCAGCTTCACCTTGCTCAGACAGTCAACCGCAGCTTCACCTTGCTCAGACAGTCAACCGCAGCTTCACCTTGCTCAGACAGTCAACCGCAGCTTCACCTTGCTCAGACAGTCAACCGCAGCTTCACCTTGCTCAGACAGTCAACCGCAGCTTCACCTTGCTCAGACAGTCAACCGCAGCTTCACCTTGCTCAGACAGTCAACCGCAGCTTCACCTTGCTCAGACAGTCAACCGCAGCTTCACCTTGCTCAGACAGTCAACCGCAGCTTCACCTCGCTCAGACAGTCAACCGCAGCTTCACCTCGCTCAGACAGTCAACCGCAGCTTCACCTCGCTCAGACAGTCAACCGCAGCTTCACCTCGCTCAGACAGTCAACCGCAGCTTCACCTCGCTCAGACAGTCAACCGCAGCTTCACCTCGCTCAGACAGTCAACCGCAGCTTCACCTCGCTCAGACAGTCAACCGCAGCTTCACCTCGCTCAGACAGTCAACCGCAGATTCAACAGTCGACCACAGCATCGCCTCGCTTCGACAGTCGACCACAGCTTCGCCTCGCTTCGACAGTCGACCACAGCTTCGCCTCGCTTCGACAGTCGACCACAGCATCGCCTCGCTTCGACAGTCGACCACAGCATCGCCTCGCTTCGACAGTCGACCACAGCATCGCCTCGCTTCGACAGTCGACCACAGCATCGCCTCGCTTCGACAGTCGACCACAGCTTCGCCTCGCTTCGACAGTCGACCACAGCTTCGCCTCGCTTCGACAGTCGACCACAGCTTCGCCTCGCTTCGACAGTCGACCACAGCTTCGCCTCGCTTCGACAGTCGACCACAGCTTCGCCTCGCTTCGACAGTCGACCACAGCTTCGCCTCGCTTCGACAGTCGACCACAGCTTCGCCTCGCTTCGACAGTCGACCACAGCTTCGCCTCGCTTCGACAGTCGACCACAGCATCGCCTCGCTTCGACAGTCGACCACAGCATCGCCTCGCTTCGACAGTCGACCACAGCTTCGCCTCGCTTCGACAGTCGACCTCAGCTTCGCCTCCTGTTGTGTTCGTTTCATGTTAAATAATTCTGTGTTCGCTGTCCATAATGACCGCCCCATTATAGCTGATTATAAATCCATAATAATACATATATTATCACCTAATGTTGTGTTAGATCTTTTATCAACATTACAAGTTTTGAACTTCTATTTGCTATTTATGGCCTGTAGGCCTCGTTGACCTGAGCTCATGCAACTTGTTTTTGAGTTTAAAAAAAGCATAATGTATGGATTATTTTGACTATAACAAATACTCAGATGAAACATATTGTGCTATTTATCACAGACTACTTTGTTAAAGTCTAACAAGGACTCTCTCCTCCTCACCAGTGTCATGATCAAAGATATGATCAAGAGCCTCACATACAGTATATCGTTTGGTCATTGTGCTGCCACAGAATGAATTGTGAGCAAAGCCTCAAAAAAGCTTTATATACCAGAGCTGTGAGAAGAGTTCTATATATTATTGAAACAATGTTGTGATTGTTTGTGAGAATGCCAACAGGTGTGGTTCCCTTGGGGGAAAGATTATATTGGGAAAGGTTCCCGTGGGGGTTGCCATGGAAGCCAAGAAGGTGTGTGTGTGTGTGTGTGTGTGTGTGTGTGTGTGTGTGTGTGTGTGTGTGTGTGTGTGTGTGTGTGTGTTCAAACACACATGCATGTGGGGGTCTGGGAGAGGAAGTGTGTCCATCTGATGAATGGACATGTGCCTGAACTCAATTTTATACACTAATTGTAGTCTCACCCATTCATTTCTAATGACCGGTAATTTTTGACCGGGAACACCACGGGTGTACAAAAGTTAAATAATACACCCAAAATGTCATGAAAATCATCCATATTTATTTTGTGTGTTCAGATGCCCTGTGTGGACAAAGTCATGAAACCTTATGACAATCAGATTAAACGAACTACATTTTTCAGAGAGAAAATGTGTAAATCGGTCCAATTCGACCGAAACACAGCAGGAGGGTTAAGTCACCTGAGCATCATAATGTCTGTCTCACTCGTCAGTAGTTCATGATAACGTTCTCTAAATCTCCTTCCTCTCCTCTTTTTGTGTAGGTTGTATGAGAAGCATGGAGAGTTAGCAGTTCGCTCCTTCACCCAGTTCTACCCTACAATCCTCCCCTCTGACATCACAGCCATGGCCAAACATAGCCACTTCCTGGCTTACCTAGACAACCTTGTCCAATCATGGGCCGAGGAACAGAGGTAGGTTTACACTAAACCGTGAAGTACAATGTTTTTATAGATCTTTCTCTCCATTTTTAAAGAGTTAATGAATGTATGTCGTGGAAAATGTACCTTTGTGAACTGTTCCTAAGATCTATGGTTCGTCATGTAAGTTGAGAGGGGTGTATCTTGGCTATAAAAGATCTTTGTATTTTTCTGTAGTCACTCTCAATGGTTCATTATAGATAGTGAATTGTTGAATGTCAAAGGCTAAAGCTTAAAGCTTATTAAAGATGTAGTTTAAGTATAACTCTGACTGGTGTGTAGTTTGTAACTCTCCTCATTTGTTAATACAGGAAAATGCCACCACATGTATCACAGCCCTCAATATGAATACATCTAGGTCGTGTTCATTAGGGTACACAACGGAAAACATTTTATAACGTTTTGCAACAGAAACTACTCAAATCCAGGTTATCCCTCTGTGCTTCAGTACATTCTTCTATTTGGTACCTAATGAACACCATGCTGTTCTGTTTCTCTCCCTTAGACTGTCGTTCCTTGGGTCCCTCCTCCAACCAGAGACTCTGCGACAGGATTGGCTGGAGCTGGCCCTTACCCACGATGCACCTCAAAAGAGCGACACACTGACCACAGACGGACAACCGAGATGGCACTCCCATTTCTTCAGCTGGGGTTATGGTCGTCTCCTGTCCCTCCTGATCCGCCTTCCAGCTGACCTGGCCTCCAAACAGAAGATGTCTGAGACATGCAGGAGCCACGGGTAAAGACCATTTTATATATATATATATATATATATATATATATATATATATATATATATATATATATATATATATATATATATATATATATATATATATATATATATATATATATATATATATATATATATATATATATATATATATATATATATAAACAACGTTAGTTATTTTTAAACGTTAATAATCAATCAATTTGAAGACGGGATGATATGTGTTCAATACAAAAAGAAAACAAACTGACGCAACTTTTTTCGTAACGTGCCTCTCTCAAAAAATGTACTTCATGTGACCCTCATTTACGATAGCCCTACTTCTTCATTACGCAAAGGAATAACCTCAACCGATTTCCAAGGACTGGTGACATCCAGTGGACGCGGTAGGAACTGCAAGCAAGTCCATTAGAAATCTGGTGTCTCTAAGAAAACTCATTGAAAAGACAGTGACATCAAAAAAACAAAAAAAACATTTGTCCTCAGGGTTTTGCCTGCTACATAAGTTCTGTTATTCTCACAGACATGATTCAAACAGTTTTAGAAACTAGAGTTTTAGAAACTACTCTAAACAGAGTGTTTTCTATCTAAATCTACTAATAATATGCATATCTTATATTCTGGGGATGAGTAGCAGACAGTTGAATTTTGTCATGCTATTTATCCGAAAGTGAAAATGCTGCCCCCTGCCCACAAGAAGTTAAGATATGAAAGTCAGTCAATCTGGAAAATTTTAAGAACTTTTAAAGTTTCACCAAGCGCTATGATGAAACTGGCACTCATGAGGACGGCCACAGGAAAGGATGACCCAGAGTTACCGCTGCTGCAGAGGTAGTTCATTAGATTTACAGCGGGTAAATTGCAGCCCAAATAAATGCTTCACGGAGTTCAAGTAACAGACACATCTCAACATCAACTGTTCAGAGTAGACTGTGTGAATCAGGCCTTCGTGGACGAATTTCTGCAAAGAAACCACTACTAAAGGACACCAATAAGAATATGGGTCTTGCGTGGGCCAAGAAACATGAGAAATGGACATTAGACCGGTAGAAATCTGTCCTTTATTCTGATGAGCCCAAATTGGAGATTTTTGGTTCCAACCGCCGTGTCTTTGTGAGACGCAGAATAGGTGAACGGATGATCTCTCCATGTGTGGTTCCCACCGTGAAGCATGGAGGAGGAAGTGTGATGATGTGGGGGTACTTTGCTGGTGATTTATTTAGAATTATCGGTTCTTAACCAACCGTGCTATTTTATTTTATTTTCACATTGTTTCGATCTCGTTTTGTACATAATGTTGCTGCTACCGTCTATTATGACCGAAAAGAGCTACTGGATCACAGAACTGGGATTATTCACCTCAAACTGGACGAGGAGTTCTTCTTCAATGAGTCGGACTCTTCTTCTTTGGGATCTAAACACCTCAAACTTAGATTCATCTGTCCATAACACTTTTTTCCAATCTTCCTCTGTCCAATGTCTGTGTTCTTTTGCCTATCTTAATCTTTTCTTTTTATTGGCCAGTCTGAGAGATGGCTTTTTCTTTGCAACTCTAGAAGGCCAGCATCCCAAAGTCGCTTCTTCACTGTTGACGTTGAGACTGGTGTTTTGCGGGTACTATTTAATGAAGCTGCCAGTTGAGGACTTGTGAGGCGTCTGTTTCTCAAACAAGACACTCTAATGTACTTGTCCTCTTGCTCAGTTGTGCACCGGGGCCTCCCACTCTTTCTATTCTGGTTAGATGCAGTTTGTGCTGTTCTGTGAAGGGAGTAGTACACAGCGTTGTATGAGATCTTTAGTTTCTTGGCAATTTCTCGCATGGAATAGCCAGTTTATTCTCAGAACAAGAATTGACTGATGAGTTTCAGAATAAAGGTATTTGTTTCTGGCCATTTTGAGCCTGTAATTAACCCACATATGCTGATGCACCGAATACTCAACTAGTCTAAAGAAGGACAGTTTTATTGCTTCTTTAATCAGAACAGTTTTCAGCTGTGCTAACATAATTGCAAAATAGTTTTCTAATGATCAGTTAGCCTTTTAAAAGGATAAACTTGGATTAGCTAACACAACGTGCCATTGGAACACAGGAGTGATGGTTGCTGATAATGGGCCTCTGTACACCTATGTAGATATTCCATAAAAAAATCAGCAGTTTCCAGCTACAATAGTCATTTACAACATTAACAATGTCTACACTGTATTTCTGATCAATTTGATGATATTTTAATGGACAAAAAAGTTGCTTTTCTGTCAAGGACATTTTGAAGTGACCCCAAACGTTTGCACGTGTGTATGTGTGTGTGATGTATACTGATCATGGGTGAAGAGACATTACTTGATTTCTGCCAGGAGGGGGCGATATCATGTCACCATTTAATGCAGGCTAATGTTTTTCCACGTGTACCTGTGTTGTTAGGACTGTTATAATGACTGTGTTCTCTGTGCAGGTACTGGACTGGCTATGTGTACCTGTGCTGTGAGCTCCAGCGTCGTACAGAGGCTTTCTCTACCATCTGTAGACTGGATGACATGAGTCTGCTGGAGGAACCCAGTGGTAATGACTCTCATAGTAATCATTTGAATTAAGAAGGGATTAGCCTCTCAATGTACTACTACTACGGTTTAGTAAATATTTGGTCTACATGATCACAACCCTGAATGCTCTTATTTCTCTCTCTCTCTCTCTCTCTCTCTCTCTCTCTCTCTCTCTCTCTCTCTCTCTCTCTCTCTCTCTCTCTCTCTCTCTCTCTCTCTCTCTCTCTCTCTCTCTCTCTAGATAAATAGATAGATAGATAGATAGATAGATAGATAGATATATCTATATATATATCTATATCTATATATGTGTCTTTAATGAACTCTCTCCTGGTGTGATTCTCAGGCATGGTGCCTCAGACCATGGATGAGTGGAAGATGCTTCTCCAGCTGTCTCAGCAGTGTAGTAACAGCAGACCGACTGACCATATCCCAACCCCGGCTCCCACCCCCTCCTCGGCTCCCACCCCCTCGGCTCACACCTCCTCCCTGGCTCCCACCCCCTACCCGGCTCCCACCCCCTCCCCGGCTCTCACCCCCTCTTCGGCTCCCACCCCCTCCTCGGCTCCCACCCCCTCCTCGGCTCCCACCCCCTCCTCGGCTCCCACCCCCTCCTCGGCTCCCACCCCCTCCTCGGCTCCCACCCCCTCCTCGGCTCCCACCCCCTCCCTGGCTCCCACCCCCTCCCCGGCTCCCACCCCCCCCTCGGCTCCCACCCCCTCCTCGGCTCCCACCCCCTCCTCGGCTCCCACCCCCTCCCTGGCTCCTACCTTCTCCCTGGCTCCCACCCCTTCCCTGGCTCCCACCCCCTCCCTGGCTCCCACCCCCTCCCCGGCTCCTACCCTCTCCCCGGCTCCTACCCTCTCCCCGGCTCCTACCCTCTCCCCGGCTCCTACCCTCTCCCCGGCTCCTACCCTCTCCCCGGCTCCTACCCTCTCCCCGGCTCCTACCCTCTCCCTGGCTACTACCCCCTCCCCGGCTCCTACCCCCTCCCCGGCTCCCACCCTCTCCCCGGCTCCCACCCTCTCCCCGGCTCCTACCCTCTCCCCGGCTCCCACCCTCTCCCTGGCTCCCACCCTCTCCCTGGCTCCCACCCCTTCCCTGGCTCCTACCCCCTCCCTGGCTCCCACCCCCTCCCCAGCTCCCACCCTCTCCCTGGCCCTAGCCTCCAACGGGACCAGCCCCAGCCTGACCAACGGTGGCTCTGCAGCTGACCATATCCAGACAGAGGTGACTCCAGAGAACCTGGTCTTGCGTCTGGCCCGGGCTGTGGGCCCCGACCGGGCCCTTGGGGCCCTACAGGAGGTGGGGATGCAGTCGGACATGGAGCTGGGGCCACACTCCACCCTGGTCTGTGAGCTGCTACGTGTGGCTGAGAAGAGACAAAGGTGGGTGATGGATGATATCAGGTACTATGATACCAGGGACTATGATACCATATACCAGGGACTGTGATACCAGGGACGATGATAACAGATACCAGGGACTATTATACCAGATACCAGGTACTATGATACCAGGGACTGTGATACCAGGGACGATGAAACCAGATACCAGGGACTGTGATACCAGGGATGATAACAGATACCAGGGACTGTGATACCAGGGAATATGATACCAGATACAAGGGACTATGATACCAGGGACGATGAAACCAGGGACTGTGATACCAGGGACTGTGATACCAGATACTGTGATACCAGGGACGATGAAACCAGATACCAGGGACTGTGATACCAGGGACTGTGATACCAGATACTGTGATACCAGGGACGATGAAACCAGATACCAGGGACTGTGATACCAGGGACTGTGATACCAGATACTGTGATACCAGGGACGATGATACCAGATACCAGGGACTGTGATACCAGGGACTGTGATACCAGGGACTGTGATACCAGGGACTGTGATACCAGGGACTGTGATACCAGGGACTGTGATACCAGGGACTGTGATACCAGATACTGTGATACCAGGGACTATGATACTAGGGACAATGATAACAGATACCAGGGACTATGATACCAGGGACTGTGATACCATATACCAGGGACTGTGATACCATATACCAGGGACGGTGATACCATATACCAGGGACGGTGATACCATATACCAGGGACGGTGATACCATATACCAGGGACGGTGATACCATATACCAGGGACGGTGATACCATATACCAGGGACGGCGATACCATATACCAGGGACGGCGATACCATATACCAGGGACTGTGATACCATATACCAGGGACGGTGATACCATATACCAGGGACGGTGATACCATATACCAGGGACGGTGATACCATATACCAGGGACGGTGATACCATATACCAGGGACGGCGATACCATATACCAGGGACTGTGATACCATATACCAGGGACTGTGATACCATATACCAGGGACTGTGATACCATATACCAGGGACTGTGATACCATATACCAGGGACGATGATACAAGATACCAGGGACGATGATACCAGGGACGATGATACCATATACCAGGGACTGTGATACCATATACCAGGGACTGTGATACCATATACCAGGGACGATGATACAAGATACCAGGGACGATGATACCAGGGACGATGATCAGCTAGTTAAAAAAACAATGTCATTGATTGATATCATAACAATCATCCCCTAGACAACACAAGGTTATACAAATAGGGCCCTAGACAACACAAGGTTATACAAATAGGGCCCTAGACAACACAAGGTTATACAAATAGGGCCCTAGACAACACAAGGTTATACAAATAGGGCCGTAGACAACACAAAGTTATACAAATAGGGCCCTAGACAACACAAGATTATACAAATAGGGCCCTAGACAACACAAGGTTATACAAATAGGGCCCTAGACAACACAAGGTTACACAAATAGGGCCGTAGACAACACAAGGTTATACAAATAGGGCCCTAGACAAGACAAGGTTATACAAATAGGGCCCTAGACAAGACAAGGTTATACAAATAGGGCCCTAGACAAGACAAGGTTATACAAATAGGGCCCTAGACAAGACAAGGTTATACAAATAGGGCCCTAGACAACACAAGGTTATACAAATAGGGCCCTAGACAACACAAGGTTATACAAATAGGGCCCTAGACAAGACAAGGTTATACAAATAGGGCCGTAGACAAGACAAGGTTATACAAAAACCACACATGATACTAATGTTCCTGTCTTTCTCCTGTCTACCCCAGGGCTCTGATCCAGACCATGCTGGAGCGCTGTGATCGCTTCCTCTGGTCCCAGCATGCTTAGCGAGACAACACCAACCAATGCGCCAAGCGGGTCCTCAACCAACGCCATTCAGAACAACTATTACGGACAACTGCTATGGGGAGCAATGTTGGGGTCAATTCCATTTCCAATTCAGGCAGTTAAACGGAAATTTAAATTCTAGTTATCCACATTGAAAAAGCAATTTAATTGACTGAATTGAAATGCAATTGACCCCTGATCTGATCCAGAGCCGATCTGATCCGAAACAAGTTAAATTACCCTTAATGTGACCACAATGCTTACTAACTACTTTTTAAACTGGGCTATAATCATTTATGTTGTACTGTTCATGACTACTTTTTAAACTGGGCCATAATAATTTATGTTACACCATTCTAGAATGCGACTCTGTTTGACCTGGTACAGTCAAGACAGGCGACTGCATTTAAGTTGTTATATTTTATAGTTGCCAAAAACCCTGCCTTACCGAAGAAATATGGGATTAATCTTATGAATTATCTGAAAGTATTGTTTTTGAATTGTAAGATCCTCGGATGTATTTTGAATCCTGATGATGGTATATCTGACTTTTGTTATTAACGACGATTTCCTCCTTGGGTCAAACTACTGCGACATGGTTATAAAGCACCTGAAATGAATTGTTTTGAAGACAATTGTGAAAATATAATTTTATTGAAATGCTCTAATCTATTAATATAATATTTAATGTGAATAATAAAATATATGATGATGATCTGATCCCACTGACTGTTATTATTACAAATCAAACTTTATTTAAAGAACGCTTAAAAATGGGAGAAAGGCTTACTACCTCCCAGGATAAATGGTTTTCATGTTGCTGTGTGTGGAAGAAGTGAACGACACATGCAGAGTGTGTCTCTTGTGCAAGCGGGTGAAGTTGTTGTGTTGGTAGTACTGTCATTACAGATAGTATTAATAACACTGGAATGAAATGAGCCTTTGTTTTCTCGTGAAACGGTGCGTGATAAATACACACCTGGAACATCGGAGCGATAACAACTAGGAGGAACGAGAGAGAGAAAGTACAGAAACGTTGTTATTGTATCTTGAACTCCTTCTAAAAGAGACAAAAAATTTACATTTTAAAAAAATTTCTCAAAAACAAAACATTACATTTTCAATTGAACAAATTTGATTGACCTCAAAAAATGAGCTCCATTTTCCAAAAACAGTCCTCATGTTATCTCCTTCTCCTCCGGTCCTTCGCATAATCCTCTCCACTCACTCATCTCCTATCTCCTCCGGTCCTTTCTTGCCCACCTGGTCGTGTCATTGGAAGCCCCTGGCTTTGTGACAATCAGATTCAAAGGTTTCGACATTTTGGGCAGAGCCACTGAAGACACTGACACTCCGTGTTTAGAACAGAGAGACAGATAGACGGGCGAACAGATAGACGGGACTTTTTTTTTTTAATTGAAAACTGTGGAATAATATGGACGATGTCACCGTTACATTCCATGCTGTTTATCCTGATCGGAATTACAGCTGCCTTTTTTTTTTTGTTGAAAGAGTCAAATCAGCACCTAGAATTGTTGCTTTCTGATTCTTTGCGGTGGGATTCATAGCTATTACATGTAGATGAATAAGAAATCTACTGGTCCGTTGAGTCGTTCTCTAAGACACGTGTCCTTCATACCCCATTAATGAATCCAGAGGGGGGGGGGGGGGATTTGTATAGCCTCTAATGAACACGTGTCTCTGGAGTTGTGCCTTCCTCATCTGACAGATCTATCGGCTTCTGTTTAATCTAGAGATTATCATCCAAATACTGGTGCTTGAGGAAACGTTTTAAGAGGATGGTTTTAAATACAGGCATCTTTAACATAATGCTCTGTAATGTCGGTGTTCTTCATGACATAAAGAAACTCCATTCTATGGATTGTAAATGTGTTTTTTTTTTTTTACATACTGTAGATGAATTCTAGCTATTGACTCAATAGACAAAATGGTTGAATGCTGAGAAGAATCTATCCGCTCTCGGATTGCAATAAGAGTTCAAATGGTTCTGGTCAACAAGACTCGACAGAGAGTTCTTTGATGTTGAGGGGTTGTCACCAGACACACTGATAAGTGGATTCTGGACATTCCTAGTGACCACGCGCCCGCCCGCACGCACGCACGCCCGCACGCACGCACGCACGCACGCACGCACGCACACACACACACACACACACACACACACACACACACACACACACACACACACACACACACACACACACACACACACACACACACAAAAAAAAAAAAACTGTTGACTGTGCTGCCAGAGTATAAAAAGAGTCAACTTCACCTGCTTTTAAGGAAGACATGCCACACACACACCTGTTGATTGAAACTCAAGATGCTTAGTAGCGCCCTTTAAGGTACATATTATTAATTCGGGCCTCATAAACATGCATTTAGGTTATTAAGTCTGTATGGTACTAAATGACACAGCCGTTTCAAACACCAGCACCTTCAAATGAACACTGGTTGATGCCTAATTCTGACCTGCTTCTTTTGGAGACCTGCTTCACTAACAGATAGATGGACATGCCACCCGTGGTAAGGATTCCTCTTTTTTATATGACGTCACCTTCTAGCTTATTTACCTTCTTTCCATTCCAATATTATAAGGCAATATAAATGGATGTGACAGTAGACTACCTCTGTGTTGATCTGACAGTAGACTACCTCTGTTGATCTGACAGTAGACTACCTCTGTGTTGATCTGACAGTAGACTACCTCTGTGTTGATCTGATAGTAGACTACCTCTGTTGATCTGACAGTAGACTACCTCTGTGTTGATCTGAAAGTAGACTACCTCTGTTGATCTGAAAGTAGACTACCTCTGTTGATCTGACAGTAGACTACCTCTGTTGATCTGAAAGTAGACTACCTCTGTGTTGATCTGACAGTAGACTACCTCTGTTGATCTGACAGTAGACTACCTCTGTTGATCTGACAGTAGACTACCTCTGTGTTGATCTGACAGTAGACTACCTCTGTTGATCTGAAAGTAGACTACCTCTGTTGATCTGACAGTAGACTACCTCTGTGTTGATCTGAAAGTAGACTACCTCTGTTGATCTGACAGTAGACTACCTCTGTGTTGATCTGAAAGTAGACTACCTCTGTTGATCTGACAGTAGACTACCTCTGTGTTGATCTGAAAGTAGACTACCTCTGTGTTGATCTGAAAGTAGACTACCTCTATGTTGATCTGAAAGTAGACTACCTCTGTGTTGATCTGAAAGTAGACTACCTCTATGTTGATCTGAAAGTAGACTACCTCTCATGATCTTGTGACAGAGTGTAAAATGTGGTTCTAGGTTCCCAGACTACCTCTCATGATCTTGTGACAGAGTGTAAAATGTGGTTCTAGGTTCCCAGACTACCTCTATGTTGATCTGGTGACAGAGCGTAAAATGTGGTTCTAGGTTCCCAGACTACCTTTATGTTGATCTCGTGACAGAGTGTAAAATGTGGTTCTAGGTTCCCAGACTACCTCTATGTTGATCTGGTGACAGAGTGTAAAATGTGGTTCTAGGTTCCCAGACTACCTCTATGTTGATCTCGTGACAGAGTGTAAAATGTGGTTCTAGGTTCCCACACTACCTCTATGTTGATCTCGTGACAGAGTGTAAAATGTGGTTCTAGGTTCCCACACTACCTCTATGTTGATCTCGTGACAGAGTGTAAAATGTGGTTCTATGTTCCCAGACTACCTCTATGTTGATCTCGTGACAAAGTGTAAAATGTGGTTCTAGTTTCCCAGACTACCTCTATGTTGATCTGGTGACAGAGTGTAAAATGTGGTTCTAGGTTCCCACACTACCTCTATGTTGATCTCGTGACAGAGTGTAAAATGTGGTTCTAGGTTCCCAGACTACCTCTATGTTGATCTGGTGACAGAGTGTAAAATGTGGTTCTAGGTTCCCAGACTACCTCTATGTTGATCTGGTGACAGAGTGTAAAATGTGGTTCTAGGTTCCCAGACTACCTCTATGTTGATCTGGTGACAGAGTGTAAAATGTGGTTCTATGTTCCCAGACTACCTCTATGTTGATCTGGTGACAGAGTGTAAAATGTGGTTCTAGGTTCCCAGACTACCTCTATGTTGATCTGGTGACAGAGTGTAAAATGTGGTTCTAGGTTCCCAGACTACCTCTATGTTGATCTCATGACAGAGTGTAAAATGTGGTTCTGGGTTCCCAGACTACCTCTATGTTGATCTGGTGACAGAGTGTAAAATGTGGTTCTAGGTTCCCAGACTACCTCTATGTTGATCTGGTGACAGAGTGTAAAATGTGGTTCTAGGTTCCCAGACTACCTCTATGTTGATCTGATGACAGAGTGTAAAATGTGGTTCTAGGTTCCCAGACTACCTCTATGTTGATCTCATGACAGAGTGTAAAATGTGGTTCTGGGTTCCCAGACTACCTCTATGTTGATCTGGTGACAGAGTGTAAAATGTGGTTCTAGGTTCCCAGACTACCTCTATGTTGATCTGGTGACAGAGTGTAAAATGTGGTTCTAGGTTCCCAGACTACCTCTATGTTGATCTGAAATGTCTCCTGTCTTGTTGTTGTAGGGTCTGCTGATTGTTCTGTCTCTAGCTCTGCTCTGCTGTCTGCCCCACCCGGCCTCACCAACCAAGCTAGCTCACAATGACTCAGGTACACTGTGCTGTGTGTTAAATGGCCTGTTGACAACAATTCATATTGTCATGAGATTATAAGACATTTTTTAAAAGGGGGTCATCCATGTTTATGACAAGAATTGATAATTGGATCCTATTGGATCACCTGTTGTATAATTAAAGGGATTGTTGGGAACCGATTATGTCGTCCAATATAATAAAGAGTATTGTCATATCAGTTATTATTGATCAGTGTCATTAGTTAGGTTTCTATCCAAACGGTGACAGATTCCCATGCGAATATTCTAAAATCCGCAGTGGACCAAATGGACTTGTTGCTGATTTAAAAAATAATAATTGTGGGTGATGACATATTGTACACAAAAAAACACATTTTCTGCTTAAGTTTTCATGCTTTCATGTTTAGATATCTAAAATTCAAAATGTGTTTCCATCGCATTTTCCACTCTTTCACTACCGAATCTGTTGCATTAAATAGCACACGTTCCCAATCTGGTTCTTGGCGCGTTCGCTCTAGCCAACAACCGATTCAGTGCGGTTCGGCTAGTCTACATTATGGATAATAGGGACAATAATTGTATTTGTCAAGCATCGATCATCATCTCACCAAAATAAGACGCTCGATATTTTATTGGAAAGGAGCATCAAGCTCACAACCTTGGACACAACCATCC
Source organism: Salvelinus fontinalis (assembly GCF_029448725.1). Classification (NCBI taxonomy): domain Eukaryota; kingdom Metazoa; phylum Chordata; class Actinopteri; order Salmoniformes; family Salmonidae; genus Salvelinus; species Salvelinus fontinalis. The sequence goes on from NC_074669.1 coordinate 1,441,133, forward strand.
TGTGAAGTTCATCATCATTTATTTATTCTGTAGCCTAATAAACTGCGTGCTTTCCCGACGAGTTGTAGTGGGATGAACACACAGCTGGCTGCCACACATGTCAATGCGTGACTCCAAATGTGTACATTGCGCGCATAAAAAGGTCGGGTAGAAACCTAGTTAGAGAGCGTTTTCTGGAACATTTTGTATCTTAAAATGTATATGCACTCACTATACTATAAGTGTGGCGATGTGGTTATTAAGGTAATTACACATGCGCGCCGCCAGGTGGTGCAGAGTAGCATTGTTAAGAGTATTGGAACGTACCCCGAAACACGTTGAGTGCAGCTGCTTGCCTGTTACGCAACGCTCTGGGTTAGTAATAAACTCACCTGTTTATAAAGGGCTACTACTCCTTGACTCATTCCAAGGCATAAAGAGTTCCATGGGTTATTCATTGTATTGTATCATCTCCAGGGGTTCCCTATCTGCGCTCTACGTTGGTAGAGGAGGCTCTGAAAAGGGCTTTAGAACGTACCAATGCTGCTTACGCCCACACCAAGGAGAGGTGAGCCAATAGAAGAAGATTATCCTCAGTAAAATGCTCAGATTATTTGTGAAAAGCCATGTTGATGTCTATGAAAAGAGAAATGCTATTTACCAATTAGGGTCTGCCTGTCTGTCTGTTCATCTGCCTGTCTGTCTGTTCATCTGCCTGCCTGTCTGTTCATCTGCCTGCCTGTCTGTTCATCTGCCTGCCTGTCTGTTCATCTGCCTGTCTGTTCGTCTGCCTGTCTGTTCATCTGCCTGTCTGTCTGTTCATCTGTCTGCCTGTCTGTTCGTCTGCCTGCCTGTCTGTTCATCTGTCTGCCTGTCTGTTCATCTGCCTGCCTGTCTGTTCGTCTGCCTGCCTGTCTGTTCGTCTGCCTGCCTGTCTGTTCGTCTGCCTGCCTGTTTGTTCGTCTGCCTGCCTGTCTGTTCATCTGCCTGTTCTTCTGCCTGCCTGTCTGTTCATCTGTCTGCCTGTCTGTTCATCTGCCTGCCTGTCTGTTCGTCTGCCTGCCTGTCTGTTCGTCTGCCTGCCTGTCTGTTCGTCTGCCTGCCTGTCTGTTCGTCTGCCTGCCTGTCTGTTCGTCTGCCTGCCTGTCTGTTCGTCTGCCTGCCTGTCTGTCCATCTGCCTGTCTGTCTGTTCATCTGCCTGTCTGTCTGTTCATCTGCCTGCCTGTCTGTTCATCTGCCTGCCTGTTTGTTCATCTGCCTGTCTGTTCATCTGCCTGTCTGTTCATCTGCCTGTCTGTTCATCTGCCTGTCTGTCTGTTCGTCTGCCTGCCTGTCTGTTCGTCTGCCTGCCTGTCTGTTCATCTGCCTGTCTGTTCATCTGCCTGTCTGTCTGTTCGTCTGCCTGCCTGTCTGTTCGTCTGCCTGCCTGTCTGTTCATCTGCCTGCCTGTCTGTTCATCTGCCTGTCTGTTCATCTGCCTGCCTGTCTGTTCGTCTGCCTGCCTGTCTGTTCGTCTGCCTGCCTGTCTGTTCGTCTGCCTGCCTGTCTGTTCGTCTGCCTGCCTGTCTGTTTGTCTGCCTGTCTGTTCATCTGTCTGTTGATCTGCCTGTCTGTTCATCTGTCTGCCTGTCTGTTCGTCTGCCTGCCTGTCTGTTCGTCTGCCTGCCTGTCTGTTCGTCTGCCTGCCTGTCTGTTCGTCTGCCTGCCTGTCTGTTCGTCTGCCTGCCTGTCTGTTCGTCTGCCTGTCTGTTCATCTGTCTGTTGATCTGCCTGTCTGTTCATCTGTCTGCCTGTCTGCCTGTCTGTTCGTCTGCCTGCCTGCCTGTCTGTTCGTCTGCCTGCCTGTCTGTTCGTCTGCCTGTCTGTTCATCTGCCTGCCTGCCTGTTCGTCTGCCTGCCTGTCTGTTCGTCTGCCTGCCTGTCTGTTCATCTGCCTGCCTGTCTGTTCATCTGCCTGTCTGTTCGTCTGCCTGTCTGTTCATCTGCCTGTCTGTCTGTTCATCTGTCTGCCTGTCTGTTCGTCTGCCTGCCTGTCTGTTCGTCTGCCTGCCTGTCTGTTCATCGGCCTGCCTGTCTGTTCATCTGTCTGCCTGTCTGTTCATCTGCCTGCCTGTCTGTTCGTCTGCCTGCCTGTCTGTTCATCTGCCTGTTCTTCTGCCTGCCTGTCTGTTCATCTGTCTGCCTGTCTGTTCATCTGCCTGCCTGTCTGTTCGTCTGCCTGCCTGTCTGTTCGTCTGCCTGCCTGTCTGTTCGTCTGCCTGCCTGTTTGTTCGTCTGCCTGCCTGTCTGTTCATCTGCCTGTTCTTCTGCCTGCCTGTCTGTTCATCTGTCTGCCTGTCTGTTCATCTGCCTGCCTGTCTGTTCGTCTGCCTGCCTGTCTGTTCGTCTGCCTGCCTGTCTGTTCGTCTGCCTGCCTGTCTGTTCGTCTGCCTGCCTGTCTGTTCGTCTGCCTGCCTGTCTGTTCGTCTGCCTGCCTCTCTGTTCATCTGCCTGTCTGTCTGTTCATCTGCCTGTCTGTCTGTTCATCTGCCTGCCTGTCTGTTCATCTGCCTGCCTGTCTGTTCATCTGCCTGTCTGTTCATCTGCCTGCCTGTCTGTTCGTCTGCCTGCCTGTCTGTTCATCTGCCTGTCTGTTCATCTGCCTGTCTGTCTGTTCGTCTGCCTGCCTGTCTGTTTGTCTGCCTGCCTGTCTGTTCATCTGCCTGTCTGTTCATCTGCCTGTCTGTCTGTTCGTCTGCCTGCCTGTCTGTTCGTCTGCCTGCCTGTCTGTTCATCTGCCTGCCTGTCTGTTCATCTGCCTGTCTGTTCATCTGCCTGCCTGTCTGTTCGTCTGCCTGCCTGTCTGTTCATCTGCCTGTCTGTTCATCTGTCTGCCTGTCTGTTCATGTGCCTGCCTGTCTGTTCGTCTGCCTGCCTGTCTGTTCGTCTGCCTGCCTGTCTGTTCGTCTGCCTGCCTGTCTGTTCGTCTGCCTGCCTGTCTGTTTGTCTGCCTGTCTGTTCATCTGTCTGTTGATCTGCCTGTCTGTTCATCTGTCTGCCTGTCTGTTCGTCTGCCTGCCTGTCTGTTCGTCTGCCTGCCTGTCTGTTCGTCTGCCTGCCTGTCCGTTCATCTGTCTGCCTGTCTGTTCATCTGCCTGCCTTTCGTCTGCCTGCCTGTCTGTTCATCTGCCTGTTCTTCTGCCTGCCTGTCTGTTCATCTGCCTGTCTGTTCTTCTGCTTGCCTGTCTGTTCATCGGCCTGCCTGTCTGTTCATCTGTCTGCCTGTCTGTTCGTCTGCCTGCCTGTCTGTTCGTCTGCCTGCCTGTCTGTTCGTCTGCCTGCCTGTCTGTTCGTCTGCCTGCCTGTCTGTTCGTCTGCCTGCCTGTCTGTTCGTCTGCCTGCCTGTCTGTTCGTCTGCCTGCCTGTCTGTTTGTCTGCCTGTCTGTTCATCTGTCTGTTGATCTGCCTGTCTGTTCATCTGTCTGCCTGTCTGTTCGTCTGCCTGCCTGTCTGTTCGTCTGCCTGCCTGTCTGTTCGTCTGCCTGCCTGTCCGTTCATCTGTCTGCCTGTCTGTTCATCTGCCTGCCTTTCGTCTGCCTGCCTGTCTGTTCATCTGCCTGTTCTTCTGCCTGCCTGTCTGTTCATCTGCCTGTCTGTTCTTCTGCTTGCCTGTCTGTTCATCGGCCTGCCTGTCTGTTCATCTGTCTGCCTGTCTGTTCGTCTGCCTGCCTGTCTGTTCGTCTGCCTGCCTGTCTGTTCGTCTGCCTGCCTGTCTGTTCGTCTGCCTGCCTGTCTGTTCGTCTGCCTGCCTGTCTGTTCGTCTGCCTGTCTGTTCATCTGTCTGTTGATCTGCCTGTCTGTTCATCTGTCTGCCTGTCTGCCTGTCTGTTCGTCTGCCTGCCTGTCTGTTCGTCTGCTTGTCTGTTCATCTGCCTGCCTGCCTGTTCGTCTGCCTGCCTGTCTGTTCGTCTGCCTGCCTGTCTGTTCATCTGCCTGCCTGTCTGTTCATCTGCCTGCCTGTCTGTTCATCTGCCTGCCTGTCTGTTCATCTGCCTGCCTGTCTGTTCATCTGCCTGCCTGTCTGTTCATCTGCCTGCCTGTTCGTCAGCCTGCCTGTTCATCTGCCTGCCTGTCTGTTCGTCTGCCTGCCTGTCCATCTGCCTGCCTGTCTGTTCGTCTGCCTGCCTGTCTGTTCGTCTGTCTGCCTGTCTGTTCATCTGCCTGCCTGTCTGTTCCTCTGTCTGCTTGTCTGTTTGTCTGCCTGTCTGTTCGTCTGCCTGCCTGTCTGTTCATCTGCCTGCCTGTCTGTTCCTCTGTCTGCCTGTCTGTTCGTCTGCCTGCCTGTCTGTTCGTCTGCCTGCCTGTCTGTTCGTCTGCCTGCCTGTCTGTTCGTCTGCCTGCCTGTCTGTTCGTCTGCCTGCCTGTCTGTTCCTCTGTCTGCCTGTCTGTCTGTTCGTCTGCCTGCCTGTCTGTTCGTCTGCCTGCCTGTCTGTTCGTCTGCCTGCCTGTCTGTTCGTCTGCCTGCCTGTCTGTTCATCTGCCTGTCTGTCTGTTCATCTGCCTGCCTGGCTGTTCATCTGCCTGTCTGTTCATCTGCCTGTCTGTCTGTTCGTCTGCCTGCCTGTCTGTTCGTCTGCCTGCCTGTCTGTTCATCTGCCTGTCTGTTCATCTGCCTGTCTGTCTGTTCGTCTGCCTGCCTGTCTGTTCGTCTGCCTGCCTGCCTGTCTGTTCATCTGCCTGCCTGTCTGTTCATCTGCCTGTCTGTCTGTTCATCTGCCTGCCTGTCTGTTCGTCTGCCTGCCTGTCTGTTCATCTGCCTGTCTGTTCATCTGTCTGCCTGTCTGTTCATGTGCCTGCCTGTCTGTTCCTCTGCCTGCCTGTCTGTTCGTCTGCCTGCCTGTCTGTTCGTCTGCTTGCCTGTCTGTCTTTTCATCTGTCTGCCTGTCTGTTCATCTGCCTGCCTGTCTGTTCGTCTGCTTGCCTGTCTGTCTGTTCATCTGCCTGCCTGTCTGTTCATCTGCCTGCCTGTCTGTCTGATAATATGGGTACTATCCTCTGTCCTTCCAGAGTGAAGACATCTCTGTCGGAGGGTGCTCTGAGACCCAGTGACCTCCTAGCCCAGTTCAAACAGATCGGACCCCAGACCAGGAGGCACATCAGCGCCGCTGAGCTGTTGGACAATACAGTGGAACTGATCAGAGAGATGGTCTACACCAGTACCATGGCCCAGTCCAGTCTATCTGGTACTGTCTAACCCATGTCCCAGTCCAGCCTATCTGGTACTGCCTAACCCTAACCCATGTCCCAGTCCAGTCTACCTGGTACTGTCTAACCCATGTCCCAGGCCAGCCTACCTGGTACTGTCTAACCCATGTCCCAGGCCAGCCTACCTGGTACTGCCTAACCCATGGCCCAGGCCAGCCTACCTGGTACTGCCTAACCCTAACCCATGTCCCAGTCCAGCCTACCTGGTACTGCCTAACCCTAACCCATTGTCCAGTCCAGTCTAAATGGTACTGTCAAACCCATGTCCCAGTCCAGCCTACCTGGTACTGTCAAACCCATGTCCCAGTCCAGTCTACCTGGTATTGTCTAACCCATGTCCCAGTCCAGCCTATCTGGTACTGTCTAACCCTAACCCATGGCCCAGTCCAGTCTACCTGGTACTGTCTAACCCTAACCCATGTCCCAGTCCAGTCTACCTGGTACTGCCTAACCCTAACCCATTGTCCAGTCCAGTCTAAATGGTACTGTCAAACCCATGTCCCAGTCCAGCCTACCTGGTACTGTCAAACCCATGTCCCAGTCCAGCCTACCTGGTACTGTCAAACCCATGTCCCAGTCCAGCCTATCTGGTGCTGCCTAACCCTAACCCATGTCCCAGTCCAGTCTACCTGGTATTGTCTAACCCATGTCCCAGTCCAGCCTATCTGGTACTGTCTAACCCTAACCCATGTCCCAGGCCAGCCTACCTGGTACTGCCTAACCCATGGCCCAGGCCAGCCTACCTGGTACTGCCTAACCCTAACCCATGTCCCAGTCCAGCCTACCTGATACTGCCTAACCCTAACCCATTCTCCAGTCCAGTCTAAATGGTACTGCCTAACCCTAACCCATGTCCCAGTCCAGCCTACCTGGTACTGTTTAACCTTAACCCATGTCCCAGCCCAGTCTACCTGGTACTGTCTAACCCATGTCCCAGTCCAGTCTACCTGGTACTGTCTAACCCATGTCCCAGTCCAGCCTACCTGGTACTGCCTAACCCTAACCCATGTCCCAGTCCAGCCTACCTGGTACTGCCTAACCCTAACCCATGTCCCAGTCCAGTCTACCTGGTACTGTCTAACCCTAACCCATGTCCCAGTCCAGTCTACCTGGTACTGTCTAACCCATGTCCCAGTCCAGCCTACCTGGTACTGCCTAACCCTAACCCATGTCCCAGCCCAGTCTACCTGGTACTGTCTAACCCATGTCCCAGGCCAGCCTACCTGGTACTGCCTAACCCATGGCCCAGGCCAGCCTACCTGGTACTGTCTAACCCATGGCCCAGTCCAGTCTACCTGGTACTGAACTATCATATTACACATATACTACATAGCCGACCTGATCCGAGCTGTGTTGGCCTTGTTACCATAGTTGCTGGAACTATGTCAGAAAACACAGTATGGTTTGAGTCAGCGGTACAGTTTGGGTTGTGTGTCAATCTCCCCCAACAGACCTGGGATCTGCAGGTTCTCCTACAGGCTTCCAGCTGTTCCCCAACAGACCTGTTGAGTGAGGATCTGCAGGTTCTCCTACAGGCTTCAAGCTGTTCCCCAACAGACCTGTTGAGTGAGGATCTGCAGGTTCTCCTACAGGCTTCAAGCTGTTCCCCAACAGACCTGTTGAGTGAAGATCTGCAGGTTCTCCTACAGGCTTCAAGCTGTTCCCCAACAGACCTGTTGAGTGAGGATCTGCAGGTTCTCCTACATGCTTCAAGCTGTTCCCCAACAGACCTGTTGAGTGAGGATCTGCAGGTTCTCCTACAGGCTTCAAGCTGTTCCCCAACAGACCTGTTGAGTGAGGATCTGCAGGTTCTCCTACAGGCTTCAAGCTGTTCCTCTGAGATGCAGAGACCTCTCCGTAACAATGCGTTCACACTATACAACGGCATCGCGCAGTGAAACATCGGAAGCCATTCACTTTCAATGGAAGTAAAGCGAGAGAAGCAGAGTGGGCGGGGGAACCGTTGAGCGACGCGAGCAATGGCATGGGCGAAGGAGCTAAACAGGGCGGGACTAAAGTTGGGGAAAGCTGAACTTTATGAAAATCCTCTGCAATAACGCAAAGCGAGGGACCAATCGAAGCTCGCCATAGCTTCCAACCCCTACTGGATTGGCTGTCAATGGCTGTTGATACGTAGCACTACCTAGCTCGCTTGCTAGCTTGTTAGCACCCACATGAGGGTGGGTGGGTGCGGCAGGGGCAGCAGGTTAGCCTAGTGGTTAAAGCGTTGGACTAGTAACCGAAAGGTTGCAAGTTAGAATCCCCGAGCTGACAAGGTACAAATCTGTCGTTCTGCCCCTGAACAAGGCAGTTAACCCACTGTCCCTAGGCCGTCTTTGAAAATAAGAATTTGTTCTTAACTGACTTGCCTAGTTAAATAAAGGTAACATTAAAAAAATGAGGGCGAGGCTAGTTTGGCTAGGAGAGGCCTCTTGTGTAGTGTGAACGCTCTGTAAGACTGTCTGTCTGTCTCTTTTCCCTCCCTCCCTCCGTCCCCCAACAGACCTGTTGAGTGAGGAGGACATGCAGGTTCTACTGCAGGCTACAGGCTGTTCCTCTGAGATGCAGAGACCCCTCTGTAAGACTGGCTGTCTGTCTGAACGCTATCGCTCATTCACCGGGAATTGCAACAACAGGTCTGTCTGTCTTGTCTGTCGAACCCCTGCACGTTGACTCGGTGTCGGTTCTCCTCGTATGTAGCCTCATTATTACCTCGTACCCCTGCACGTTGACTCGGTGCCGGTTCTCCTCGTGTGTAACCTCATTATTACCTCGTACCCCTGCACGTTGACTCGGTGCCGGTTCTCCTCGTATGTAGCCTCATTATTACCTCGTACCCCTGCACGTTGACTCGGTGCCGGTTCTCCTCGTATGTAGCCTCATTATTACCTCGTACCCCTGCACGTTGACTCGGTGCCGGTTCTCCTCGTATGTAACCTCATTATTACCTCGTACCCCTGCACGTTGACTCGGTGCCGGTTCTCCTCGTATGTAGCCTCATTATTACCTCGTACCCCTGCACGTTGACTCGGTGCCGGTTCTCCTCGTATGTAGCCTCATTATTACCTCGTACCCCTGCACGTTGACTCGGCGCCGGTTCTCCTCGTATGTAGCCTCATTATTACCTCGTACCCCTGCACGTTGACTCGGTGCCGGTTCTCCTCGTATGTAGCCTCATTATTACCTCGTACCCCTGCACGTTGACTCGGTGCCGGTACTACTTGTATGTAACCTCATTATTACCTCGTACCCCTGCACGTTGACTCGGTGTCGGTTCTCCTCGTATGTAGCCTCATTATTACCTCGTACCCCTGCACGTTGACTCGGTGCCGGTTCTCCTCGTGTGTAACCTCATTATTACCTCGTACCCCTGCACGTTGACTCGGTGCCGGTTCTCCTCGTATGTAGCCTCATTATTACCTCGTACCCCTGCACGTTGACTCGGTGCCGGTTCTCCTCGTATGTAGCCTCATTATTACCTCGTACCCCTGCACGTTGACTCGGTGCCGGTTCTCCTCGTATGTAACCTCATTATTACCTCGTACCCCTGCACGTTGACTCGGTGCCGGTTCTCCTCGTATGTAGCCTCATTATTACCTCGTACCCCTGCACGTTGACTCGGTGCCGGTTCTCCTCGTATGTAGCCTCATTATTACCTCGTACCCCTGCACGTTGACTCGGCGCCGGTTCTCCTCGTATGTAGCCTCATTATTACCTCGTACCCCTGCACGTTGACTCGGTGCCGGTTCTCCTCGTATGTAGCCTCATTATTACCTCGTACCCCTGCACGTTGACTCGGTGCCGGTACTACTTGTATGTAACCTCATTATTACCTCGTACCCCTGCACGTTGACTCGGTGCCGGTTCTCCTCATATGTAGCCTCATTATTGTTATTTTATTGTTATTATTTCCTTATTTTTGTTTCAAATGTTGTATTTTTTTTTAAATTTACTTTTTAACTCTGCATTGTTGGAAAGGGCTCGTAAGTAAGCATTTCACTGTAAGGTCTACACCTGTTGTATTCAGCATTTCACTGTAAGGTCTACTACACCTGTTGTATTCAGCATTTCACTGTAAAGTCTACACCTGTTGTATTCGGTGCATGTGACAAATACAATTAGATTTGATCTTGTGGCTGTCTATCCATCTCTCTGCCTGTCTGTCTCTTTTTCTCTCGCTCTGTCTGCCTGTCTGTCTCTTTTTCTCTCGCTCTGTCTGCCTGTCTGCCTGACAACGTCCAGCCAGTAGGGTTCAGATTGAAACTATCGTGTACAAATGAAATGAGTGTTTGATTTGACATGACTTGTAGTTTGTGTATGTCACCCACGTTGTCAACCCTCTCCAGACAGCACCCTAAGTGGGGTGCAGCCAATACCCCGTATTCCCGCTGGCTCCCCCCAGAGTATGAGGACGTCAGAGGGGTCCCTAGGGGCTGGGACCCTGAACACACCTACTATAACTACACCCTGCCCCCGGTAAGAGTCCTATCCTATCTACTACACCCTGCCCCCAGGTAAGAGTCCTATCCTATCTACTACACACTGCCCCAGGTAAGAGTCCTATCCTTTCTACTACACCCTGCCCCAGGTAAGAGTCCTATCCTTTCTACTACACCCTTCCCCCAGTAAGAGTCCTATCCTATCTACTACACCCTGCCCCAGGTAAGAGTCCTATAACTACACCCTGCCCCAGGTAAGAGTCCTATAACTACACCCTGCCCCCAGTAAGAGTCCTATCCTATCTACTACACACTGCCACTGGTAAGAGTCCTATCCTATCTACTATACCCTGCCCCAGGTAAGAGTCCTATAACTAAACCCTGCCCCAGGTAAGAGTCCTATCATATCTACTACACCCTGCCCCAGCAAAGTCCTATCCTATCTACTACACACTGCCCCAGGTAAGAGTCCTATCCTATCTACTACACCCTTTCCCAGGTAAGAGTCATATCCTATCTACTACACCCTACCCCGGTAAGAGTCCTATCTAATCTACTACACCCTACCCCCGGTAAGAGTCCTATCTAATCTACTACACCCTGCCCCCGGTAAGAGTCCTATCTAATCTACTACACCCTGCCCCCGGTAAGAGTCCTATCTACTACACCCTGCCCCCGGTAAGAGTCCTATCTAATCTACTACACCCTGCCCCCAGTAAGAGTCCTATCCTATCTACTACACCCTGCCCCAGGTAAGAGTCCTATCTAATCTACTACACCCTGCCCCCGGTAAGAGTCCTATCTAATCTACTACACCCTGCCCCAGGTAAGAGTCCTATCTAATCTACTACACCCTGCCCCAGGTAAGAGTCCTATCTAATCTACTACACCCTGCCCCAGGTAAGAGTCCTATCTAATCTACTACACCCTGCCCCAGGTAAGAGTCCTATCTAATCTACTACACCCTGCCCCAGGTAAGAGTCCTATCTAATCTACTACACCCTACCCCCGGTAAGAGTCCTATCTAATCTACTACACCCTGCCCCCGGTAAGAGTCCTATCTAATCTACTACACCCTGCCCCCGGTAAGAGTCCTATCTACTACACCCTGCCCCCGGTAAGAGTCCTATCTAATCTACTACACCCTGCCCCCAGTAAGCGTCCTATCCTATCTACTACACCCTGCCCCAGGTAAGAGTCCTATCTAATCTACTACACCCTGCCCCCGGTAAGAGTCCTATCTAATCTACTACACCCTGCCCCAGGTAAGAGTCCTATCTAATCTACTACACCCTGCCCCCGGTAAGAGTCCTATCTAATCTACTACACCCTGCCCCAGGTAAGAGTCCTATCTAATCTACTACACCCTGCCCCAGGTAAGAGTCCTATCTAATCTACTACACCCTGCCCCCAGTAAGAGTGCTATCCTATCTACTACACCCTGCCCCAGGTAAGAGTCCTATCCTATCTACTACACCCTGGTCCAGGTAAGAGTCCTATCCTATCTACTACACCCTGCCCCCAGTAAGAGTCCTATCCTATCTACTACACCCTGCCCCAGGTAAGAGTCCTATCCTATCTACTACACCCTGGCCCAGGTAAGAGTCCTATCCTATCTACTACACCCTGCCCCAGGTAAGAGTCTCATAACTACACCCTGCCCCCTGTAAGAGTCCTATCTAATCTACTACACCCTGCCCCCGGTAAGAGTCCTATCCTATCTACTACACCCTGCCCCCGGTAAGAGTCCTATCCTATCTACTACACCCTGCACTGGTAAGAGTCCTATCCTATCTCTGGCTACATTATCCTTATATAGTGCACTGCTGTTGACCTGAGCCATTATAAGCGTCTGTTCAACACAGAATGTTTCCTCTGTCATTTTACTCTACGTCAGGTCAGCTGTAAAACCAAACTCACTGTAATAACCTCACCTTTCTCACTCTCTCCTCCTCTCCTCCCACCTCCCTCCAGGTGCGCCTGGTATCCCAGGACGTTCTCTACACCCACAATGAGAACATCTCTCTGGACTCATCTCTGTCCCACCTGCTGGTGGAGTGGGGTCAGTGGATCGACCATGACTTCGCTCTGACCCCTCAGAGTCCCAGCACAGCTGCCTTCAGGACCGGGGCCGACTGCACCCGCACATGCAGCCGGGACACTCCCTGCTTCCCTATACAGGTGAGGCACTCCCTGCTTCCCTATACAGGTGAGGCACTCCCTGCTTCCCCATAGAGCTACAGGTCAAATCAAATCAATCACAATTTATTGAAAGTGTAGTTAAGGTCTTAGCATTGAAACAGAGAAGTCCAGAACAGAGCAACAGAGAAACAGAGACGTCCAGAACAGAGAACATAGAAATCCAGAACAGAGAAACAGAGAAACAGAGAACATAGAAATCCAGAACAGAGAAACAGAGAAACAGATAAGTCCAGAACAGAGCAACAGAGAAACAGAGAAACAGATAAGTCCAGAACAGAGCAACAGAGAAACAGAGAAACAGATAAGTCCAGAACAGAGAACATAGAAGTCCAGAACAGAGCAACAGAGAAACAGTGAAGTCCAGAACAGAGAAACAGAGAAACAGATAAGTCCAGAACAGAGAACAGATAAGTCCAGAACAGAGAACATAGAAGTCCAGAACAGAGCAACAGAGAAACAGTGAAGTCCAGAACAGAGCAACAGAGAAACAGAGAAACAGATAAGTCCAGAACAGAGAACATAGAAGTCCAGAACAGAGCAACAGAGAACATAGAAGTCCAGAACAGAGCAACGGAGAACATAGAAGTCCAGAACAGAGAAACAGAGAACATAGAAGTCCAGAACAGAGAACATAGAAGTCCAGAACAGAGCAACAGAGAAACAGTGAAGTCCAGAACAGAGCAACAGAGAAACAGAGAAACAGATAAGTCCAGAACAGAGAACATAGAAGTCCAGAACAGAGCAACAGAGAAACAGTGAAGTCCAGAACAGAGCAACAGAGAACATAGAAGTCCAGAACAGAGCAACGGAGAACATAGAAGTCCAGAACAGAGAAACAGAGAACATAGAAGTCCAGAACAGAGAACATAGAAGTCCAGAACAGAGCAACAGAGAAACAGTGAAGTCCAGAACAGAGCAACAGAGAAACAGAGAAACAGATAAGTCCAGAACAGAGAACATAGAAGTCCAGAACAGAGCAACAGAGAAACAGTGAAGTCCAGAACAGAGCAACAGAGAAACAGTGAAGTCCAGAACAGAGCAACAGAGAAACAGTGAAGTCCAGAACAGAGCAACAGAGAAACAGTGAAGTCCAGAACAGAGAAACAGTGAAGTCCAGAACAGAGCAACAGAGAAACAGTGAAGTCCAGAACAGAGCAAGAGAGAAACAGAGACGTCCAGAACAGAGAAACAGTGAAGTCCAGAACAGAGCAACATAGAAACAGTGAAGTCCAGAACAGAGCAAGAGAGAAACAGAGACGTCCAGAACAGAGAAACAGTGAAGTCCAGAACAGAGAAACAGAGAAACAGGATACAGACTGACAGTACATTGACAAAAGCCATGAAGCAGGTGCACCTCCCCCTTACTACGGAAAGTGCTTTGAGCACCTGGTGGAAAAGCCAAGCGCTATATAAATGCAATTATTTTCTTATTACATCTTCCCTGGCCACAACAATCCCTGCTTCCCTTTACAGGTGAGGTACACCTGTCCTTCCTTGTCATGTGACCCAACTGGTTCTGTTTCTGCTCCTTTCTTCTTTCTCTCACTCGTCTGTTTTTAACGCTAACCCACCTTCCCCTCCTAACGCTAACACACCTTCCCCTCCTAACGCTAACCCACCTTCCCCTCCTAACGCTAACCCACCTTCCCCTCCTAACGCTAACCCACCTTCCCCTCCTAACGCTAACACACCTTCCCCTCCTAACGCTAACCCACCTTCCCCTCCTAACGCTAACCCACCTTCCCCTCCTAACGCTGACCCACCTTCCCCTCCTAACGCTAACCCACCTTCCCCTCCTAACGCTAACCCACCTTCCCCTCCTAACGCTAACCCACCTTCCCCTCCTAACGCTAACCCACCTTCCCCTCCTAACGCTAACCCACCTTCCCCTCCTAACGCTAACCCACCTTCCCCTCCTAACGCTAACCCACCTTCCCCTCCTAACGCTAACCCACCTTCCCCTCCTAACGCTGATCAACCTTCCCCTCCTAACGCTAAAACACCTTCCCCTCCTAACGCTAAAACACCTTCCCCTCCTAACGCTAACCCACCTTCCCCTCCTAACGCTGATCAACCTTCCCCTCCTAACGCTAACCCACCTTCCCCTCCTAACGCTGACCCACCTTCCCCTCCTAACGCTGACCCACCTTCCCCTCCTAACGCTAACCCACCTTCCCCTCCTAACTCTAACCCACCTTCCCCTCCTAACGCTAAAACACCTTCCCCTCCTAACGCTAACCCACCTTCCCCTCCTAACGCTGATCAACCTTCCCCTCCTAACGCTAACCCACCTTCCCCTCCTAACGCTAAAACACCTTCCCCTCCTAACGCTAACCCACCTTCCCCTCCTAACGCTGATCAACCTTCCCCTCCTAACGCTAAAACACCTTCCCCTCCTAACGCTAAAACACCTTCCCCTCCTAACGCTAACCCACCTTCCCCTCCTAACGCTAACCCACCTTCCCCTCCCAACGCTAACCCACCTTCCCCTCCTAACGCTAACCCACCTTCCCCTCCTAACGCTAATCCACCTTCCCCTCCTAACGCTAACCCACCTTCCCCTCCTAACGCTAACCCACCTTCCCCTCCTAACGCTAACACACCTTCCCCTCCTAACGCTGACACACCTTCCCCTCCTAACGCTAACCCACCTTCCCCTCCTAACGCTAACCCACCTTCCCCTCCTAACGCTAACCCACCTTCCCCTCCTAACGCTAACCCACCTTCCCCTCCTAACGCTGACCCACCTTCCCCTCCTAACTCTAACCCACCTTCCCCTCCTAACGCTGACCCACCTTCCCCTCCTAACGCTAACCCACCTTCCCCTCCTAACGCTAACCCACCTTCCCCTCCTAACGCTAACCCACCTTCCCCTCCTAACGCTAACCCACCTTCCCCTCCTAACGCTAACCCACCTTCCCCTCCTAACTCTAACCCACCTTCCCCTCCTAACGCTAACCCACCTTCCCCTCCTAACGCTAACCCACCTTCCCCTCCTAACGCTAACCCACCTTCCCCTCCTAACGCTGACCCACCTTCCCCTCCTAACGCTAACACACCTTCCCCTCCTAACGCTAACCCACCTTCCCCTCCTAACGCTGACCCACCTTCCCCTCCTAACGCTAACCCACCTTCCCCTCCTAACGCTAACCCACCTTCCCCTCCTAACGCTAACCCACCTTCCCCTCCTAACGCTGATCAACCTTCCCCTCCTAACGCTAAAACACCTTCCCCTCCTAACGCTAAAACACCTTCCCCTCCTAACGCTAACCCACCTTCCCCTCCTAACGCTGATCAACCTTCCCCTCCTAACGCTAACCCACCTTCCCCTCCTAACGCTGACCCACCTTCCCCTCCTAACGCTGACCCACCTTCCCCTCCTAACGCTAACCCACCTTCCCCTCCTAACTCTAACCCACCTTCCCCTCCTAACGCTAAAACACCTTCCCCTCCTAACGCTAACCCACCTTCCCCTCCTAACGCTGATCAACCTTCCCCTCCTAACGCTAACCCACCTTCCCCTCCTAACGCTAAAACACCTTCCCCTCCTAACGCTAACCCACCTTCCCCTCCTAACGCTGATCAACCTTCCCCTCCTAACGCTAAAACACCTTCCCCTCCTAACGCTAAAACACCTTCCCCTCCTAACGCTAACCCACCTTCCCCTCCTAACGCTAACCCACCTTCCCCTCCCAACGCTAACCCACCTTCCCCTCCTAACGCTAACCTACCTTCCCCTCCTAACGCTAATCCACCTTCCCCTCCTAACGCTAACCCACCTTCCCCTCCTAACGCTAACCCACCTTCCCCTCCTAACGCTAACACACCTTCCCCTCCTAACGCTGACACACCTTCCCCTCCTAACGCTAACCCACCTTCCCCTCCTAACGCTAACCCACCTTCCCCTCCTAACGCTAACCCACCTTCCCCTCCTAACGCTAACCCACCTTCCCCTCCTAACGCTGACCCACCTTCCCCTCCTAACTCTAACCCACCTTCCCCTCCTAACGCTGACCCACCTTCCCCTCCTAACGCTAACCCACCTTCCCCTCCTAACGCTAACCCACCTTCCCCTCCTAACGCTAACACACCTTCCCCTCCTAACGCTGACCCACCTTCCCCTCCTAACGCTAACCCACCTTCCCCTCCTAACGCTAACCCACCTTCCCCTCCTAACGCTAACCCACCTTCCCCTCCTAACGCTAACCCACCTTCCCCTCCTAACGCTAACCCACCTTCCCCTCCTAACGCTGACCCACCTTCCCCTCCTAACGCTAACCCACCTTCCCCTCCCAACGCTAAACCACCTTCCCCTCCTAACGCTAACCCACCTTCCCCTCCTAACGCTAACCCACCTTCCCCTCCTAACGCTAACCCACCTTCCCCTCCTAACGCTAACCCACCTTCCCCTCCTAACGCTGACACACCTTCCCCTCCTAACGCTAACCCACCTTCACCTCCTAACACTAACCCACCTTCCCCTCCTAACGCTGACCCACCTTCCCCTCCTAACGCTAACACACCTTCCCCTCCCAACGCTAACCCACCTTCCCCTCCCAACGCTAACCCACCTTCCCCTCCTAACGCTAACCCACCTTCCCCTCCCAACGCTAACCCACCTTCCCCTCCTAACGCTAACCCACCTTCCCCTCCTAACGCTAACCCACCTTCCCCTCCTAACGCTGATCCACCTTCCCCTCCTAACGCTAACCCACCTTCCCCTCCTAACGCTAACCCACCTTCCCCTCCTAACGCTAACCCACCTTCCCCTCCTAACGCTGACCCACCTTCCCCTCCTAACGCTAACCCACCTTCCCCTCCTAACGCTAACCCACCTTCCCCTCCTAACGCTAACCCACCTTCCCCTCCTAACGCTGACCCACCTTCCCCTCCTAACGCTAACCCACCTTCCCCTCCTAACGCTAACCCACCTTCCCCTCCCAACGCTAACCCACCTTCCCCTCCTAACGCTGATCCACCTTCCCCTCCTAACGCTGATCCACCTTCCCCTCCTAACTCTAACCCACCTTCCCCTCCTAACGCTAACACACCTTCCCCTCCTAACGCTAACCCACCTTCACCTCCTAACACTAACCCACCTTCACCTCCTAACGCTAACCCACCTTCCCCTCCTAACGCTAAACCACCTTCCCCTCCTAACACTAACCCACCTTCCCCTCCTAACGCTAACCCACCTTCCCCTCCTAACGCTGACACACCTTCCCCTCCTAACGCTAACACACCTTCCCCTCCTAGCGCTAACCCACCTTCCCCTCCTAACGCTGACACACCTTCCCCTCCTAACGCTAACCCACCTTCCCCTCCTAACGCTAACCCACCTTCCCCTCCTAACGCTAACACACCTTCCCCTCCTAACGCTGACCCACCTTCCCCTCCTAACGCTGACCCACCTTCCCCTCCTAACGCTAACCCACCTTCCCCTCCTAACGCTAACCCACCTTCCCCTCCTAACGCTAACACACCTTCCCCTCCTAACGCTAACCCACCTTCCCCTCCTAACACTAACCCACCTTCCCCTCCTAACGCTAACACACCTTCCCCTCCTAACGCTAACCCACCTTCCCCTCCTAACGCTAACCCACCTTCCCCTCCTAACTCTAACCCACCTTCCCCTCCTAACGCTAACCCACCTTCCCCTCCTAACACTAACCCACCTTCCCCTCCTAACACTAACCCACCTTCCCCTCCTAACGCTAACACACCTTCCCCTCCTAACGCTAACACACCTTCCCCTCCTAACGCTAACCCACCCTTTCCCCTCCTAACGCTAACCCACCTTCCCCTCCTAACGCTAACACACCTTCCCCTCCTAACGCTAACCCACCTTCCCCTCCTAACACTAACCCACCTTCCCCTCCTAACGCTAACCCACCTTCCCCTCCTAACGCTAACCCACCTTCCCCTCCTAACGCTAACCCACCTTCCCCTCCTAACGCTAACCCACCTTCCCCTCCTAACGCTAACCCACCTTCCCCTCCTAACGCTAACCCACCTTCCCCTCCTAACTCTAACCCACCTTCCCCTCCTAACGCTAACCCACATTCCCCTCCTAACGCTGATCCACATTCCCCTCCTAACGCTAACCCACCTTCCCCTCCTAACGCTAACACACCTTCCCCTCCTAACGCTAACCCACCTTCCCCTCCTAACGCTGATCCACCTTCCCCTCCTAACGCTGACCCACCTTCCCCTCCTAACGCTAACCCACCTTCCCCTCCTAACGCTAACCCACATTCCCCTCCTAACGCTGACCCACCTTCCCCTCCTAACGCTGACCCACCTTCCCCTCCTAACGCTAAACCACCTTCCCCTCCTAACGCTAACCCACCTTCCCCTCCAAACGCTAACCCACCTTCCCCTCCTAACGCTAACCCACCTTCCCCTCCTAACGCTGACACACCTTCCCCTCCTAACGCTAACCCACCTTCCCCTCCTAACGCTAACCCACCTTCCCCTCCTAACGCTAACCCACCTTCCCCTCCTAACGCTAACCCACCTTCCCCTCCTAACGCTAACCCACCTTCCCCTCCTAACGCTAACCCACCTTCCCCTCCTAACGCTAACCCACCTTCCCCTCCTAACGCTAATCCACCTTCCCCTCCTAACGCTAACCCACCTTCCCCTCCTAACACTAACCCACCTTCCCCTCCTAACGCTAACCCACCTTCCCCTCCTAACGCTAACCCACCTTCCCCTCCTAACGCTAACCCACCTTCCCCTCCTAACGCTAAACCACCTTCCCCTCCTAACGCTAACCCACCTTCCCCTCCTAACGCTAACCCACCTTCCCCTCCTAACGCTAACCCACCTTCCCCTCCTAACGCTAACCCACCTTCCCCTCCTAACGCTAACCCACCTTCCCCTCCTAACGCTAACCCACCTTCCCCTCCTAACGCTAACCCACCTTCCCCTCCTAACGCTAACCCACCTTCCCCTCCTAACGCTAACCCACCTTCCCCTCCTAACGCTAACACACCTTCCCCTCCTAACGCTAACCCACCTTCCCCTCCTAACGCTGATCAACCTTCCCCTCCTAACGCTAACCCACCTTCCCCTCCTAACGCTAACACACCTTCCCCTCCTAACGCTGATCAACCTTCCCCTCCTAACGCTAACCCACCTTCCCCTCCTAACACTAACCCACCTTCCCCTCCTAACGCTAACACACCTTCTCCTCCTAACGCTAACCCACCTTCCCCTCCTAACGCTAACACACCTTCCCCTCCTAACGCTAACCCACCTTCCCCTCCTAACGCTAACCCACCTTCCCCTCCTAACTCTAACCCACCTTCCCCTCCTAACGCTGACACACCTTCCCCTCCTAACGCTAACCCACCTTCCCCTCCTAACGCTGATCCACCTTCCCCTCCTAACGCTAACCCACCTTCTCCTCCTAACGCTAACCCACCTTCCCCTCCTAACGCTAACCCACCTTCCCCTCCTAACGCTAACCCACCTTCCCCTCCTAACGCTAACCCACCTTCCCCTCCTAACGCTAACACACCTTCCCCTCCTAACGCTAACCCACCTTCCCCTCCTAACGCTAACCCACCTTCCCCTCCTAACGCTAACCCACCTTCCCCTCCTAACGCTAACCCACCTTCCCCTCCTAACTCTAACCCACCTTCCCCTCCTAACACTAACCCACCTTCCCCTCCTAACACTAACCCACCTTCCCCTCCTAACACTAACCCACCTTCCCCTCCTAACGCTAACCCACCTTCCCCTCCTAACGCTAACCCACCTTCCCCTCCTAACGCTAACCCACCTTCCCCTCCTAACGCTGACCCACCTTCCCCTCCTAACGCTAACCCACCTTCCCCTCCTAACGCTAACCCACCTTCCCCTCCTAACGCTAACCCACCTTCCCCTCCTAACGCTAACCCACCTTCCCCTCCTAACGCTGACCCACCTTCCCCTCCTAACGCTAAACCACCTTCCCCTCCTAACGCTAACCCACCTTCCCCTCCCAACGCTAACCCACCTTCCCCTCCTAACGCTAACCCACCTTCCCCTCCTAACGCTAACCCACCTTCCCCTCCTAACGCTAACACACCTTCCCCTCCTAACGCTAACCCACCTTCCCCTCCTAACGCTAACCCACCTTCCCCTCCTAACGCTAACCCACCTTCCCCTCCTAACGCTAACCCACCTTCCCCTCCTAACGCTAACCCACCTTCCCCTCCTAACGCTAACCCACCTTCCCCTCCTAACGCTAATCCACCTTCCCCTCCTAACGCTAACCCACCTTCCCCTCCTAACGCTAACCCACCTTCCCCTCCTAACGCTAACCCACCTTCCCCTCCTAACGCTAACCCACCTTCCCCTCCTAACGCTAACCCACCTTCCCCTCCTAACACTAACCCACCTATCCACTTTGTTTTTCTTAGATTTTGAAATGACTTTATTGGCACTGTGCTTTACTAGCAGGCTTTACTTTTAATTCTGTAACAATGATTCCATTTCATGGAGCGGTCTGCAATTGCTACATCCATTTTTTTTACTTACAAATTAATATATGTACCCATTGATTGTTGAATAATATAACTTATAAATATAAATGCCTCATGAGTTTAGTTCAACTGTCACACTCCATCAGAACCCAGAATATAAACTTGTTTTTCTTCAATGTTTATAAACAAAGTAGATGTAAAGGTGTGTACGTTATTTAGAAACTGTTCATCGTCCTATAGCGGGCAAGGGGCAGGGCTGTGGGCCAGAAGGTTGTGGGTTCTCAGACCACCATGGACAAGGGGCAGGGCTGTGGGCCAGAAGGTTGTGGGTTCTCAGACCACCATGGACAAGGGGCAGGGCTGTGGGCAGGAAGGTTGTGGGTTCTCAGACCACCATGGACAAGGGGCAGGTCTGTGGGCCAGAAGGTTGTGGGTTCTCAGACCACCATGGACAAGGGGCAGGGCTGTGGGCCAGAAGGTTGTGGGTTCTCAGACCACCATGGACAAGGGGCAGGGCTGTGGGCAGGAAGGTTGTGGGTTCTCAGACCACCATGGACAAGGGGCAGGGCTGTGGGCCAGAAGGTTGTGGGTTCTCAGACCACCATGGACAAGAGTAGCGGGGAAATATCTCCTTTTGTAATAAAGACATTGCATGAATCTACCATTTTGTATTTGCGGGTCCGAGTACAAGTAGCCTTTTATACACGCATTTCATGCAATTCTTCATAAGTTTACACGACTGGAGACCCTAGCAGGATCTTTTTCACTACACTAATTACCAGCTAATAATGGACAGAGAGAAAGGCCTATGCATTCATCTTCTCATAAGCCTATTTCTCCAATGCCAAATCAGTGTGTGTTGTTTGTAGCGAAACTGTCCTCGTTTGAATTCAATCTGAGACGTCATAATGAATCTAAGCATGGTACTTTTAAAAGTGAGACCTACTTTTCCCAACCTCGACTGAGTAGGCCCTACCTACGTAAAAACAAATGTAAGCTTTACCCTGCTGCTACTCTTCCGTGGCAGCAATACATTGGTTGAATCAATGTTGTTTCCATGTCATTTGAATGAAATTGACGTTGAACCAACGTGGAATAGATGTTGAATTGACATCTGTGCTCGGTAGGTCACAAGTGTTTCACCTAGAAGCTGTCTGGGTTTAAAACATCTTCTGTATTACAAAAATGATAGCGACAGATTTAAATGACTTCACAATCAAAGTAAAATGGTTGTCTTCTCAACTATAGAGGGTTGTAGCTCAGCCTCCGAATGTCATAGAGACAAACCAATGATATTCTTACATTCGTCGGAGTCACATCTTTCCCGCCTTTTTTTAAATATTTTTTTTTACATCTTGTTTCTAGTATAAAGCATCACAGACCAAAGTGCTGGATCCATTTTCTTTTCTTCAAATCTTAAGCTGACAAAGGGTAGGTCTGTGCTTTTTGACATTTTCTTTTCTTCAAATCTTAAGCTGACAAAGGGTAGGTCTATGCTTTTTGACATTTTCTTTAACAAAAGGTACGCAGACCTGTGGCATATCCTCACATACCCACTCAATTTGAGTTCTGATTTGAACTTAACACACCAAGCCGTTAACTGACACGGAGGTAAGCTGTTTAAAGAGTGCGTGGTGGGTGGAGGAACTGGCCCGACAAAATCTATGGATATAGCAGCCTATAGCCTAATGTCGTCTGTCAAACAGGTAGACCTACCTCCTATTTCTTAAATAGGAAGAACACACACACTTCCCCTCTCCCCAGATCCCGCTGTCAGACCCTCGTACTGGAATACAGAGCTGCTTACCTTCCTTCCCCTCTCCCCAGATCCAGCTGTCAGACCCTCGTACTGGTATACAGAGCTGCTTACCTTCCTTCCCCTCTCCCCAGATCCCGCTGTCAGACCCTCGTACTGGTATACAGAGCTGCTTACCTTCCTTCCCCTCTCCCCAGATCCCGCTGTCAGACCCTCGTACTGGTATACAGAGCTGCTTACCTTCCTTCCCCTCTCCCCAGATCCCGCTGTCAGACCCTCGTACTGGTATACAGAGCTGCTTACCTTCCTTCCCCTCTACCCAGATCCCGCTGTCAGACCCTCGTACTGGTATACAGAGCTGCTTACCTTCCTTCCCCTCTCCCCAGATCCCGCTGTCAGACCCTCGTACTGGTATATAGAGCTGCTTACCTTCCTTCCCCTCTCTCCAGATCCCGCTGTCAGACCCTCGTACTGGTATACAGAGCTGCTTACCTTCCTTCCCCTCTCCCCAGATCCCGCTGTCAGACCCTCGTACTGGTATACAGAGCTGCTTACCTTCCTTCCCCTCTCCCCAGATCCCGCTGTCAGACCCTCGTACTGGTATACAGAGCTGCTTACCTTCCTTCCCCTCTCCCCAGATCCCGCTGTCAGACCCTCGTACTGGTATACAGAGCTGCTTACCTTCCTTCCCCTCTCCCCAGATCCCGCTGTCAGACCCTCGTACTGGTATACAGAGCTGCTTACCTTCCTTCCCCTCTCTCCAGATCCCGCTGTCAGACCCTCGTACTGGTATACAGAGCTGCATGCCTTTCTTCCGCTCGGCGCCCAGCTGTGTCGGGAGCGAAGCCTTCACCGGGGCCACACCCCACCATCACCGGGAGCAACTGAACGCCATCACCTCATTCGTGGACGCCAGTATGGTGTACGGTAGCTCCTCCCCCATGGCTGCGGCCCTGAGGAACCTCTCCTCTCCACTGGGTCTTCTGGCCCTCAATGACCAGGCCTCAGACCAGGGTCTCGCCTACATGCCCTACCTGCCTCGCCTACAGGGACGCCTGGATCCCTGTGGGCCACGAAGCGGGTCTGGGGCCAACTTCACCGGAGCCACAAGTGCCTCTGACACATCTGCTACTGCGCCAACAGAACAGGAGAATATTACATCCTGTTTCCAAGCAGGTATGTTACAATCCATCAATGAATCAATCAATCAAACAAAAGCATGTATAAAGACCTTTTTGCAACATCTCTCACAAAGTGCTTTACAGTAACAACCTAGTTATCTGCTGCTATAAACTGTGTGCCTAGATACAGAATGTTTCTATAGCAACGCGCATGCCCCGCCCACCTGAGGGTCTGTCTTTTTCAGCAGTATTTCCTGTGTTTGAGGGATGTAAAATCCACTTATCACTTTAAATCTCGCTGGATGGATTGCTTTCATTTTACTCTTCTGACTCTTTTATACGCTTGCTTGTGCCTGATGTTTTTCCCCCGTTAGCGTTACCACCGCAGGAAATGTTCGCAATGACCTGTCAAACACACCCCGGTAATGGCTGACATGGGCTCATTGGGATACATTGTCTTTCAGTTGAATCTGTATGAACGTTAAAGTTTAGTCAGGGATTTAACGCACCGTCTCCACACTTACATCACAAGAAAGAGGAGAAAGATAACTTTATTTTGATGGGTGTACATTTTTTTAAATTGTAATTTTTTTAAATAAATCTTATTTTTATCAGAGGGTGTCCCGCTATTGACACACTTGCTGAATTATACAACAGAACGTGACAACAACAGTAATTAATGAGGCAGTCTAGACACTGCTGCTGAGTGCTGGTAGGGTAGACAGAACAAGTGTTTGGTGGTTACACTCACTTATGTTAATTCATTCATCTATATATGCAAATAGTCCTGTATGTTTATGCAAACGAGGCACACATAATTTTCTTTGTTTTAACACAAACTATTCAAAAATCCCTGAACTCCATTCATTATAATGTCTAGGCAAGTAAAATATTTTATGCTTTATAATTCAGTCAATATCTGAATTATATTGTATTTATTAGAATTGTTTTCAAAACTTTTGAACAATTTCTATGATCGTTGTTAATGTAGTGTAGCAGACCTCAGGTTAAACATCCTGTCGGAATGTTCTGGTCAGTTGACTAGTGGTAATGTACTGTAGCAGACCTCAGGTTACAGATTGTGGTCAAAGTTCAACACCAGGGACACTCAGAGTCAATCTTAATGTGAATTATTGTTTATTGTCAGCGTGCTGAAAAGGTTCCAACCAACTCAATGCATCGTAGTACACATGTCAATCAGGAGCTCTGCCTGGGCAGACCCAGCAGTTGTCTTATATACGGCTATACACAGATAAGTTATATTTGCTTGATTTAGCATAATTAATTAATCATTACCGTTTTGTTTCATTCATGTGACAGACCAATACTGGTTCATAACATGTGAAAGACTAGTAACTCTAGTAACTGTATGTCTATGGGTCAAACTTCCTGTATTCTGTTGTCTAGGTGACTCACGGGCCAATGAGCACCTTGATAGCTCTTCCTTCTAGTAACTGTATGTCTATGGGTCAAACTCCCTGTATTCTGTTGTCTAGGTGATTCACGGGCCAATGAGCACCTTGATAGCTCTTCCTTCTAGTAACTGTATGTCTCTGGGTCAAACTTCCTGTATTCTGTTGTCTAGGTGACTCACGGGCCAATGAGCACCTTGAAAGCTCTTCCTCCTAGTAACTGTATGTCTCTGGGTCAAACTTCCTGTATTCTGTTGTCTAGGTGACTCACGGGCCAATGAGCACCTGGGGATGATAGCACTCCACACGTTGTTCCTGAGGGAACACAACAGATTGGTCAGAGAGCTGCACCTCCTCAACCCTCACTGGAGCCCAGACACCTTGTACCAGGAGGCCAGGAAGATCATGGGGGCTGTCCATCAGGTACACACACTATGGGTTGGTTTCCCAGACAGATGACGCCTCCTCCAGGGTCTGGGTTCTAGGTGCTTCTGTTTCCCAGACAGATGACGCCTCCTCCAGGGTCTGGGTTCTAGGTGCTTCTGTTTCCCAGACAGATGACGCCTCCTCCAGGGTCTGGGTTCTAGGTGCTTCTGTTTCCCAGACAGATGACGCCTCCTCCAGGGTCTGGGTTTTAGGTGCTTCTGTTTCCCAGACAGATGACGCCTCCTCCAGGATCTGGGTTCTAGGTGCTTCTGTTTCCCAGACAGATGACGCCTCCTCCAGGGTCTGGGTTCTAGGTGCTTCTGTTTCCCAGACAGATGAAGCCTCCTCCAGGGTCTGGGTTCTAGGTGCTTCTGTTTCCCAGACAGATGACGCCTCCTCCAGGGTCTGGGTTCTAGGTGCTTCTGTTTCCCAGACAGATGACGCCTCCTCCAGGGTCTGGGTTCTAGGTGCTTCTGTTTCCCAGACAGATGACGCCTCCTCCAGGGTCTGGGTTCTAGGTGCTTCTGTTTCCCAGACAGATGACGCCTCCTCCAGGGTCTGGGTTCTAGGTGCTTCTGTTTCCCAGACAGATGACGCCTCCTCCAGGGTCTGGGTTCTAGGTGCATCTGTTTCCCAGACAGATGAAGCCTCCTCCAGGGTCTGGGTTCTAGGTGCTTCTGTTTCCCAGACAGATGACGCCTCCTCCAGGGTCTGGGTTCTAGGTGCTTCTGTTTCCCAGACAGATGACGCCTCCTCCAGGATCTGGGTTCTAGGTGCTTCTGTTTCCCAGACAGATGACGCCTCCTCCAGGGTCTGGGTTCTAGGTGCTTCTGTTTCCCAGACAGATGACGCCTCCTCCAGGGTCTGGGTTTTAGGTGCTTCTGTTTCCCAGACAGATGACGCCTCCTCCAGGATCTGGGTTCTAGGTGCTTCTGTTTCCCAGACAGATGACGCCTCCTCCAGGGTCTGGGTTCTAGGTGCTTCTGTTTCCCAGACAGATGACGCCTCCTCTGGGGTCTAGGTGATACAGCTCTGTGTCCCCTTCTACTTGCTCTCTGTTTCTTTTGCTTCCTATTGTTTATTAGTTGTATGTACGGGATACACCGTCCAACGAAATGCTTACTTGCAGGTTCCTTCTGGACAATACAACAACAAATAGAAATACAAGATAAGAAAACCAACATAAAGTAAATGTCTCAGTAGAATGAATAATCCCTTTAGCATCAGTATAATCTAGGAAGACACAATTTATACTATATTTACATGTGTTTTGGGGAAGGGGCGATTGTGTGAGAATCAGAGCAGGTGGTCAGTCCACTTCAAGTGTTCAGCAGTCTGATGTCTTGTAGATACCAACAGGCTCAGAGACAGTTTCTATCAGACCTCATCCTCCGGTACCGTCTGACCAACAGTAAGGGAGAGAACAGCTCGTGGCTGAGGGAGGGGGGGGGGGGGCTGCAGGCCTTCCTCAGGCACTGTTTTGAGTAGATGTCCTGGATGGGTGGGAGCACGGTCCCAGTGATGTACTGGGCCGTCTTCAACACCCACTGGAGGGCCTTGCTGTTGTGGACGGAGCAATTCCTGTACCAGGCCGTGATGTAACCGGTCAGGACGCTCTCGATGGTGCAGCGGTAGTATTTGGAGAGGACCCGGGTTGGCATGCAAAATGTATTCAGCCAATTTAGGAAGTAGAAACGCTGTTGCGCCCTCTTGACAAGAGTCGTGGTTTTGTTGTTCCACGTCATGTCCTCTGTGATGTGGACGCCGAGGAACTTAAAACGTCTGACTGCAGTCCCGTTACTGCAGTCCCGTTGATGTGGATCAGGGCATGTTCCCTCCTCTGTTTCCTGAAGTCAACAATCAACTCTTTTGTTTTGCTGACGTTGAGGGAGAGGTTGTTGTCCTCGCACCACAACGCCAGTTGGTTATCAGGCCTACAAGTGATGATGGAGTCGGTGTCGTGCTTTCTGTTTTCTGTATTGCAGACAGTGACACGGACCTAAAGTAAGAATACTGCCTCACCCCTGATCTCTTCCTCCCCAGATCCTGACCTGGGAGCACTATTTGCCCAGGGTCCTGGGTGAGACCCCCACCTCCCTCCTGATGCCTCCGTACAAGGGCTACGACCCTGAGATTGACCCCAGCATCGCTAACGTCTTCTCAGCCGCCGCCTTCCGCTTTGCCCACGTCACCGTGCAGCCGATGGTGGCCCGCCTGGGCCCTGGGTACAGCCTCGCCCCACAGCACCCACCTCTGCCCCTACACCACTCCCTCTTCGCATCCTGGAGGGTCGTACAGGAGGGTGAGAACATTTTATATTAGGGGCCGGTTTCCCGGACACAGCCTTGGACTAAAAAGTATTCTCAATAGAAAATATCCATTTGAAATAGGTTTTTAGTCCAGCAGTAGGCTTAATCTGGGTCCGGGAAACTGGCCCAAATGTTTTTAGCAGAAGCTCTTGTCTTACCTGGAGAGACTTAAAATCAGTGCATTATTAAACAAAAGTAAGTAAAACCACCACATACAGTGAGCTCCAAAAGTATTGGGACAGGGAATTTATCTGTTGTTATTTTGGCTCTGTACTCCAGCACTTTGGGATGAAATGATACAATGACTATGAGGTTAAAGTGCAGACTGTCAGCTTTAATTTGAGGGTATTTTGATCCAAATAGTGTGAAATTACAACACTTTTTGTACATAGTCCCCCCCATTTTAGGGGACCAAAAGTATTGGGCCAAATTCACTTATATGTGCAATCTCTCTCTCCTCTCTCTCCCTCATCTTTCTCCTCTCTCTCCCCCACCTCTCTCCCACCTCTCCTCTCTCTCTCCCACCTCTCTCCTCTCTCTCCCCCACCTCTCTCCCACCTCTCTCTCTTCTCTCTCCCCCACCTCTCTCCCACCTCTCTTTCCTCTCTCTCCCCCACCTCTCTCCCCCACCTCTCCCACCTCTCTCCTCTCTCTCTCCCACCTCTCTCCTCTCTCTCCCCCACCTCTCTCCCACCTCTCTCTCTTCTCTCTCCCCCACCTCTCTCCCACCTCTCTTTCCTCTCTCTCCCCCACCTCTCTCCCCCACCTCTCCCACCTCTCTCCTCTCTCTCCCACCTCTCTCCTCTCTCTCTCCCACCTCTCTCCTCTCTCTCTCCCACCTCTCTCCCCCACCTCTCTCCCACCTCTCTCCTCTCTCTCTCCCACCTCTCTCCCCCACCTCTCTCCCACCTCTCTCCTCTCTCTCTCCCACCTCTCTCCCCCACCTCTCTCCCACCTCTCTCCTCTCTCTCTCCCACCTCTCTCCCCCACCTCTCTCCCACCTCTCTCCTCTCTCTCCCCTCTCTCTCCCCCACCTCTCTCCCACCTCTCTCAGGTGGTATAGACCCAGTGCTGCGTGGCCTCCTCCTATCCCCAGCCAAGCTCCAGATGCCAGGCCAGATGATGGTTGAGGAGCTAACTGAGAGACTGTTCCAGGCCCAGGGTGGGATGCCACTAGACCTGGGTGCCCTCAACCTGCAGCGGGGCCGAGACCACGGCCTGCCTGGTAATATTAGTACTATATTACTATACTATATTACTATACTATATTATATAGACCACGGCCTGCCTGGTAATATTAGTATTATATTACTATACTATATTATATAGACTGTGGTCTGCCTGGTAATATTAGTATTATATTACTATACTATATTATATAGACCATGGCCTGTCTGGTAATATTAGTACTATATTACTATACTATATTATATAGACCATGGCCTGCCTTGTAATATTAGTACTATACTATTATACTATATTAGTACAGGCCTACCTGGTCCCTGCTGGTTATATTAAACAGTATACAGTACTTATAGTATACTCTCAAACTCACATGTTAGAAGACGGTCCAACCGGACTTATCCTTGTTCTCAAACATACTTGTTAGAAGACGACCCAACCGGACTTATCCTTGTTCTCAAACATACTTGTTAGAAGACGACCCAACCGGACTTATCCTTGTTCTCAAACATACTTGTTAGAAGACGGCCCAACCGGACTTATCCTTGTTCTCAAACTCACATGTTAGAAGACGACCCAACCGGACTTATCCTTGTTCTCAAACTTACATGTTAGAAGACGGCCCAACCGGACTTATCCTTGTTCTCAAACTCACATGTTAGAAGACGACCCAACCGGACTAATGCTTGTTGTTTTATCTCCATTTGTTTTCTGCATTCCTCTACCCCTCTTCTCTGTATCCCTCCATCAATCTCTCCTTCCCCTACTTCCTGCTCTACCAGGTTACAGCTCGTGGCGCGGGCTCTGTGGCCTCTCTGTTCCCAACACCACCTCTGACCTTGCAGGTAGATAGATAAACAGAATATTTGATCATTATAAAAAAATACATTATATCCAAACTCATTGAGAACCTGTTTTCATATTTGTATACACCGCACTAGTTTTCATTGTGGTCCTCCTAATTCCAAACACATAAGTGTATACAATGCACCATACTACATTTAAAACCATGAATGATAATATAAGACAAAAAAAAAATGTGTTCCAACGTATTTCCATCACGTTCGTCTGACCTCTGGCCTGGCAGGTATTCTGGGTAACTCTGGTCTGGCTGAGAAGTTCCTGTTGTTGTACGGGACGTCCCAGAACATCGACGTATGGGTGGGGGCCATCTCAGAGCCTCCTCTACCTGGGGGCCGGGTGGGACCCCTCCTGGCCTGTCTGCTGGCCAAGCAGTTCAGAGCACTGAGAGACGGAGACAGGTGAGATGGTGTTAGACTCTATTGTTCAGTTCAGAGCACTGAGAGACGGAGACAGGTGAGATGGTGTTAGACTCTATTGTTCAGTTCAGAGCACTGAGAGACGGAGACAGGTGAGATGGTGTTACACTCTATTGTTCAGTTCAGAGCACTGAGAGACAGAGACAGGTGAGATGAGATGGTGTTAGACTCTATTGTTCAGTTCAGAGCACTGAGAGACGGAGACAGGTGAGATGAGATGGTATTAGACTCTATTGTTCAGTTCAGAGCACTGAGAGACGGAGACAGGTGAGATGGTGTTACACTCTATTGTTCAGTTCAGAGCACTGAGAGACAGAGACAGGTGAGATGAGATGGTGTTAGACTCTATTGTTCAGTTCAGACCACTGAGAGACCGGATGTGACCCGCGCTACAGACCGGATGTGACCCGCGCTACAGACCGGATGTGACCCGCGCTACAGACCGGATGTGACCCGCGCTACAGACCGGATGTGACCCGCGCTACAGACCGGATGTGACCCGCGCTACAGACCGGATGTGACCCGCGCTACAGACCGGATGTGACCCGCGCTACAGACCGGATGTGACCCGCGCTACAGACCGGATGTGACCCGCGCTACAGACCGGATGTGACCCGCGCTACAGACCGGATGTGACCCGCGCTACAGACCGGATGTGACCCGCGCTACAGACCGGATGTGACCCGCGCTACAGACCGGATGTGACCCGCGCTACAGACCGGATGTGACCCGCGCTACAGACCGGATGTGACCCGCGCTACAGACCGGATGTGACCCGCGCCACAGACCGGATGTGACCCGCGCCACAGACCGGATGTGACCCGCGCCACAGACCGGATGTGACCCGCGCTACAGACCGGATGTGACCCGCGCTACAGACCGGATGTGACCCGCGCTACAGACCGGATGTGACCCGCGCTACAGACCGGATGTGACCCGCGCTACAGACCGGATGTGACCCGCGCTACAGACCGGATGTGACCCGCGCTACAGACCGGATGTGACCCGCGCTACAGACCGGATGTGACCCGCGCTACAGACCGGATGTGACCCGCGCTACAGACCGGATGTGACCCGCGCTACAGACCGGATGTGACCCGCGCTACAGACCGGATGTGACCCGCGCTACGACGCGGATCGTCCCCAGACCGGATGTGACCCGCGCTACGACGCGGATCGTCCCCAGACCGGATGTGACCCGCGCTACGACGCGGATCGTCCCCAGACCGGATGTGACCCGCGCTACGACGCGGATCGTCCCCAGACCGGATGTGACCCGCGCTACGACGCGGATCGTCCCCAGACCGGATGTGACCCGCGCTACGACGCGGATCGTCCCCAGACCGGATTGAGTCCTGGGCTACAGACCGGATTGAGTCCTGGGCTTAGACAGGTTTGAGTCCTGGGCTACAGACCGGATTGAGTCCTGGGCTACAGACCGGATTGAGTCCTGGGCTTAGACAGGTTTGAGTCCTGGGCTACAGACCGGATTGAGTCCTGGGCTTAGACAGGTTTGAGTCCTGGGCTACAGACCGGATTGAGTCCTGGGCTTAGACAGGTTTGAGTCCTGGGCTACAGACCGGATTGAGTCCTGGGCTTAGACAGGTTTGAGTCCTGGGCTACAGACCGGATTGAGTCCTGGGCTTAGACAGGTTTGAGTCCTGGGCTACAGACCGGATTGAGTCCTGGGCTTAGACAGGTTTGAGTCCTGGGCTACAGACCGGATTGAGTCCTGGGCTACAGACCGGATTGAGTCCTGGGCTACAGACCGGATTGAGTCCTGGGCTTAGACAGGTTTGCCATATATATTGTTTGAATGAATAGATTGTATATTGATCATTTCCCAAAAATCCATTAATCTCGTGACCATCTACACTTAGTGGGCACCACTTTAATAACACCTGCTCTTTCCATGACAGACTGACCAGGTGAAAGTTTTGATCCCTTACTGATGTCACTTGTTAATTAAATCGACTTCAATCAGTGTAGATGAAGGGGAGGAGACAGGTTAAAGAAGGACTTTAAAACCTTGAGACAGTTGAGACATGGATTGTGTATGTGTGCCATTCTGAGTGTGAATGGGCAAGACAAAATATTGAAGTGCCTTTGAACGGCGTATGGTAGTAGGTGCCAAGCGCACCGGTTTGAGTGTCAAGAACTGCAACGCTGCTGGGTTTTTCACACTCAACAGTTTCCCATGTGTGGTCCACCAAGCCAACTTGACACAACTGTGGGGAAGCATTGGAGTCAACATGGGCCAGCATCCCTGTGGAACGCTTTCCACATCGAATTGATGCTGTTTTGAGTGCAACTCAATATTAGGAAGGTGTTCCTAATGTTTTGTACACTCAGGGTATGTCTGAGATGCTGCCCACACAATGTGTCTGTTTGAATCGGCCCTACAGTATGTCTGCCTACCCAGCAACCTCTCCCACTCTGTCAGGTTCTGGTGGGAGAGAGAGGCTGTGTTCACCAGCACCCAGAGAGCTCAGCTTCACACCGTGTCCCTGTCCCGTATCATCTGTGACAACACGCACATCACACGTGTTCCCTCCGACCCATTCAGCCGTACGGTCAGCCCAGAAGACATGCTGGCCTGCAGCCACCCCCTCATCCCTCACCTTAACCTCTCTGCCTGGAAGGAGCCTGACACAGGTACTGTTCTCCTAACCCTCATCCCTCACCTTATCCTCTCTGTCTGGATGGAACAGGTGCTGTTCTCCTAACCCTCATCCCTCACCTTATCCTCTCTGCCTGGAAGGAGCCTGACACAGGTGCTGTTCTCCTAACCCTCATCCCTCACCTTATCCTCTCTGCCTGGAAGGAGCCTGACACAGGTACTGTTCTCCTAACCCTCATCCCTCACCTTATCCTCTCTGCCTGGAAGGAGCCTGACACAGGTACTGCTCTCCTAACCCTCATCCCTCACCTTATCCTCTCTGTCTGGATGGAACAGGTACTGCTCTCCTAACCCTCATCCCTCACCTTATCCTCTCTGCCTGGAAGGAGCCTGACACAGGTACTGTTCTCCTAACCCTCATCCCTCACCTTATCCTCTCTGTCTGGATGGAACAGGTGCTGTTCTCCTAACCCTCATCCCTCACCTTATCCTCTCTGCCTGGAAGGAGCCTGACACAGGTACTGCTCTCCTAACCCTCATCCCTCACCTTATCCTCTCTGTCTAGAAGGAGCCTGACACAGGTGCTGTTCTACTAACCCTCATCCCTCACCTTATCCTCTCTGTCTGGATGGAACAGGTGCTGTTCTCCTAACCCTCATCCCTCACCTTAACCTCTCTGCCTGGAAGGAGCCGGACACAGGTACTGCTCTCCTAACCCTCATCCCTCACCTTATCCTCTCTGTCTAGAAGGAGCCTGACACAGGTGCTGTTCTACTAACCCTCATCCCTCAGCTTATCCTCTCTGTCTGGATGGAACCAGACACAGGTAGAGAAAGAGGGAGGGAAAGGATAGAGATTGGACATGGAGTCAGTAAAGAAATCTAGCAACTACATGGTATGCAAGATACGTGTATTTAGTAGATCAGGGATTCTGTGCAGAGCCCGGCTGTTGGCTTTCATCTGACCTCCTCAGGTGTGGTCCAGTTGCCAGGTTACAGACAGGCTTCTCTCTACTGTGACCTCATCATCATTAGGTTATCACTGTACTTCCTCCCCCCCTCCTTCTCCTCCCCCTTAGATCCCAGTTGTGGTCCAATCCCCAGGTTACAGTCAGGCTTCTCTCTGCTCTGTGACTCCGTCATCTACTACCAGTGTGGTCCAGGCTATCAGCTGATTGGTCCATCCTCTGTGACCTGTGACCCCAACAGCTATCAATGGAGTCCTGCTCCCCCAACCTGCCACGGTAGAGTGTGTGTGTGTGTGTGTGTGTGTGTGTGTGTGTGTGTGTGTGTGTGTGTGTGTGTGTGTGTGTGTGTGTGTGTGTGTGTGTGTGTGTGTGTGTGTGTGTGTGTGTGTGTGTGTGTGTGTGTGTGTGTGTGTGTGTGTGTGTGTGAGAGAGAGATTTTAATTAAGGCACTACAGTCGACATGCATGTCTTTAGTTTTGTATTCTGACTGATTTGCTGTAGATGTCGATGAGTGTGCCGATCAGCCAACCCCGTGCCCCCAAAATATGGACTGCCTCAACACACCTGGGTCATATATGTGCACAGGTAGGCATTAT
Organism: Salvelinus fontinalis; assembly: GCF_029448725.1. Taxonomy (NCBI): domain Eukaryota; kingdom Metazoa; phylum Chordata; class Actinopteri; order Salmoniformes; family Salmonidae; genus Salvelinus; species Salvelinus fontinalis. The sequence goes on from NC_074669.1 coordinate 1,475,141, forward strand.
ATACATCTATATAATCTATGCAATCTATTCATACTATACATCTATATAATCTATTCATCTATATAATCTATGCAATCTATTCATACTATACATCTATATAATCTATTCATTCTATACATCTATATAATCTATACATCTATACATTATATACATCTATATAATCTATTCATCTATGCAATCTATTCATTCTATACATCTATATAATCTATTAATCTATATAATCTATTCATACTATACATCTATCTATTCATTCTATACATCTATACAATCTGTACATCTATACATTCTATGTATCTATATACTCTATACCTTCTATGCATTCTATACATCTATATATTCTATACATCTTCTTTACATTCTATACATATATACATTCTATACATCTATGCATTCTATACATCTATACATTCTATATATTCTATACATATTCTGTACATCTATACATATTCTGTACATCTATACATATTCTGTACATCTATACATTCTGTACATATATACATTCTATACATCTATACATTCTGTACATCTATACATTCTATGTATCTATATACTCTATACATTCTATACATATACATTCTATACATCTTCTATACATTCTATGCATCTATACATTCTATACACATTCTATACATCTATCCTACTATACATTCTATACATCTATACATTCTGTACATCTATACATTCTATGTATCTATATACTCTATACATTCTATACATATACATTCTATACATATTCTATACATTCTATGCATCTATACATTCTATACACATTCTATACATCTATCCTGCTATACATTCTTTACATCTTCTATGCATCTTCTATACATGCTATACATGTATACATTCTATACACATTCTATACACCTATCCTTCTATACATTTTCTAATGTATCTGACCATCAGGTGTTAATCAATACTAATGCATCTGACCATCATATGTTAATCAATACTAATGTATCTGACCATCAGACGTTAATCAATACTAATGTATCTGACCATCATATGTTAATCAATACTAATGTATCTGACCATCAGGTGTTAATCAATACTAATGTATCTGACCATCAGATGTTAATCAATACTAATGTATTTGGCCATCAGGTGTTAATCAATACTAATGTATCTGACCATCAGACGTTAATCAATACTAATGTATCTGACCATCAGGTGTTAATCAATACTAATGTATCTGACCATCAGATGTTAATCAATACTAATGTATCTGACCATCAGGTGTTAATCAATACTAATGTATCTGACCATCAGATGTTAATCAATACTAATGTATCTGACCATCAGGTGTTAATCAATACTAATGTATCTTTCCATCAGAAATGACCTTTTATATTTAGTAACGCTTCAGTATTACAGATTGAGTCCTTAATAAACATATTGAACAAGTGTTCCTCTGTCTGTTTGTGGTGTGTTCCAGACCTGGACCTGTCCTCCCTGTCTGCAGTCTCAGTAGTGTCTGCTGTAATAGCTGTGGTTGGTGGTGTGGCCATCATGTTCGTGATACTGGCCTGTTGTAGAAGGTACGTCATTATAATGATGTCCAGGTGATAACGGTCATTGTAATGTATCAGGGTTGGGGTCAAGTTCATAATGTCCTTGTCAATTCAGGAAGTAAACTGAAATTCTATATTCTATTCTATTCATTGAAAAGTATAACTTACTTATAAAATGTTTTATTGAAATTAAATTGACCCCAACCCTGGTAGATGTTGCTTAACAAATGTTATGTAACATTTCAAAAACTATATATATTTTATTTTATTTTATATCCTTGCAGGTATTTTCCAAAGAAGCCAGAACCGATAATCAGAACCGATAAACAGAACCGATAAACAGTGGTTGCTGTAAGAGGGACAGATAACCAAGCGACACCTCTGGAAATATAGTCCTTACATATTTTATTACATTTTAGTATTTTGTTTGAAAAATGTGACATATATCTTAAAAGTATGCACTTGAATGTGTTGATATTAAAACGTAACTTCAGATTATTTGTTAGATAATAACCTGAAAATGAGAAATAACTGAATTGTAACCTCATTTTAGACCACAGTCACATTATATATAAAACCTCAAAGGTCTGACTCAAAGTGCAGAAAGTAATTTGCTGTATTTGGTGCATATGTCCCGCCGTACAGTATTTGGACAGTGACATTTTTTGTTGTCGTAGCTCTGTTTAGTGACAAAAAATGACGCAATACATTATTATTACATTATTTACCATTTCATTTCTATTGGCCACAAAAAATTATCTGAAACACAACCAAAACAAACAGCAAATGCATCCAACAAGTTTGAGTTACAAGCTTGATGTAGTTGTGTGATAGGAATATGGGACCAAAATACTACACTTTTTACTACTTTATTAATACACATAAGTGAATTTGTCTAAATACTTTTGGTTTCCTAAAAGTTAAATGTACAAAAAGGGCTGTAATTTCTAAACGGTTTACCTGAAAATACCTTTAAATTAAATCTGACAGTCGGCACTGTGAGCTTTGAAATCCTAATTGCTGGAGAACAGAGCCAAAACAAAACGTGTCACAGTCCAAATAAATGTGTCACAGTCCAAATAAACGTGTCACAGTCCGAATAAACGTGTCACAGTCCAAATAAACGTGTCACAGTCCAAATAAACGTGTCACAGTCCAAATACTTGGCTATCCGTGTATTTGTCTGTTCTAGTCAACGTGTTTGAAGCTCATAAACCTGAACAAGCTAACAGCATTAAAGGGCGTTGCAGTTAAAAAAAAAATATATGTTTTGTCGTCACATACACCGGATAGGTTCAGTGAAATGTGTTGTTTTACAGGGTCAACGTGTATAGTTGTACGGCGCCCCTGGAGCAAATTAGGGTTAATGCCTTGCTCAAGGACACGTCGACAGATTTTTCACCTTGTCGGCTCAGGTATTTAAATCAGTTAGTATCCGGGAAGAAACACTTGTCCGGAACACTTGTTAAACATCTTGGAACGCATGTCCGTGTTCGGTACCTATGACAGCTTTCCGGACCAGTAATGCCATTCTGAGAGAGACAGGTCGCGTTCCAGGCCGACTGTAGGCAGCGTGTAATGGTTTGCGTGTCAAATTGCTATATCACATGATCAGTCAGGCAAATGCAATGTAGTCAGTCTGGAATGCTGTCGGCCACATTTATGATTACCAGTATGTTCTTGGATCTCTGCCATATTTCCCTCCCTTCAAACCTGTTTAGCAACAACTGTGGGCGTGGGAGGGAGTCGACTGGAGGCTTTTTGTATCAGAGGGTAACCAACCATCCACTTCTTGGTAACAACCTAAATCTAGTGACCTACCTGGGCCCTGAGGTCAAATATGTCTCTTTACTAGAAGGATTCCACAGTATATGATTTGTAGGCTACTTCAGGCAGGGCTTCTGTGGGTTAAAGCCACACTAATGCGGAGCGATTAACTGGCATTTTGGTTATTTTTCATTTTATAAACAACTAATTGACAGATGTTGGTTCAATGATTTATTTTTCTGTGAGCTCAATGCACACCTTGAACAGTTTCTCTACAGATTAAAAACAGATCCAGGCTGAACTGTGCGATGTAGTAGGGAGTTGTAGTTTCCAGCAGGCCAATATTCTTCATAGTTTATCGCAGAAAACGTGGTAATTAACTACAATGACCATAATCCATTGCACACCTTACTTGTCCGTTCTGTGTATATTTTATGCCTGCTACAGAAGAGACAGAAGAATGCATGATCATGAGGGGATATTGAGATGAGATGATGACTTGGAATTAAATAATAGTCATCAAATGTAATATACACAATAACTGAAATATTTTATTAAGGTAGAGTAATTGTGTTGTCACAGCATTCAACCCACAATGTGCTTCTACACCTGCATTGCTTGCCGTTTGGGGTTTTAGGCTGGGTTTCTGTACAGCACTTTGAGATATCAGCTGATGTAAGAAGGGCTATATAAATACATTTGATTTGACATTATGCATAATGCATTTAATGTAACAAATATATATATATCGAAATCGAAAACAGTGATTTATTTGTATTTTTATATAATCAAACGGACACCAAACCGACCTCAAAAAGCACTAATCGCTCAGCACTAAGCCACACTTTTTAATTTGTGCAACCAAGGCACCCTAAAAAATGCAGTCAATGTAAGCAAATGCATCACATGGTATTTTCACATACAAATAGAACTCAGGCCTCGATCTCTGAAGCGTTCCAGATCTCTGAAGCATTCCAGATCCCTGAAGCGTTCCAGATCCCTGAAGCGTTCCAGATCCCTGAAGCGTTCCAGATCCCTGAAGCGTTCCAGATCCCTGAAGCGTTCCAGATCCCTGAAGCGTTCCAGATCCCTGAAGCGTTCCAGATCCCTGAAGCGTTCCAGATCCCTGAAGCGTTCCAGATCCCTGAAGCGTTCCAGATCCCTGAAGCGTTCCAGATCTCTGAAGCGTTCCACGACCAATTAGTGGACAAAAGATCAGAATCGAGCTGGCTGTGTAAACGCAGCCTGAGAGGAAAGCAGTTACTATTGCACGTTCAGACATGAATAGTGTTCATTTAGTTTGATAAGGCTTTACATGCAAGGTATGGCTAATACACACTACAGCATATGGCTATGTATCCGTGCAAAGCTACACATTATTTGGTCATGTATGGCTTATATATTATTATTATTATTATACAAAATAGTAGAGAATTTTACATGCCATGTTACAGGAGTGAAACTACAACTGCCATTTTAAAACAATTATATTTCCCAACTAGATAGTCATTTAAAAAGTGAATACATTGGGAGTGTTAGGGAGAAACAACGTATTGCTTAAATCATCCATGGCTGGTTTATCATCCCATTACGTTAAATAACAAATGACCTGTAACCTCCTAGTCATTGATAAAACTGTCACAGCATCCCGAATGAAGACGAGGATATTTGAGAAGACCGAATAGGCTTTTCGTTCAGGACTTTTATTAATTCTGGCACCGTGTAACTGCAATTGGCGGCTCCTATTCACCAAGTAAAATTCTGGGTACGTGTAAATGTTCTTGGCAAATAAAGTGAATCTGATTTATTTTTTACATTTCTTCTTTATTTAACTGAAGTACCTGAATGTAACACACTATTTCTGAACTGGTTAGGACTGAACAGCCTAAAGGCAGCTGTTGTCTTTATCCGCACTTAGAAATCTGCAGAGTGAATCCCTGCACTTCTATAACCCATTCTAACTACAGATGTATTCTCGTCAATAAGCCATGCAAGGCATTTACAATGTAGTGCAAGAATCTATCAAGGTTAAGGCAAAGTAAGAGGTGGTCTTGGTTTGCTGCAATGGTTCTACGGAGAGAGGAGACAACGGTGGTTCTAAGGTGAGAGGACACAAGTGGTTCTAAGGTGACAGGATACAACGGTGGTTCTAAGGAGAGAGGAGACAACGGTGGTTCTAAGGAGAGAGGAGACAACGGTGGTTCTAAGGTGAGAGGACACAAGTGGTTCTAAGGTGACAGGATACAACGGTGGTTCTAAGGTGACTGGAGACAACGGTGGTTCTAAGGAGAGAGGAGACAACGGTGGTTCTAAGGTGAGAGGACACAAGTGGTTCTAAGGTGACAGGATACAACGGTGGTTCTAAGGTGACTGGAGACAACGGTGGTTCTAAGGAGAGAGGAGACAACGGTGGTTCTAAGGTGAGAGGACACAAGTGGTTCTAAGGTGACAGGATACAACGGTGGTTCTAAGGTGACTGGAGACAACGGTGGTTCTAAGGAGAGAGGAGACAACGGTGGTTCTAAGGTGAGAGGACACAAGTGGTTCTAAGGTGACAGGATACAACGGTGGTTCTAAGGTGACTGGAGACAACGGTGGTTCTAAGGAGAGAGGAGACAACGGTGGTTCTAAGGAGAGAGGAGACAACGGTGGTTCTAAGGTGACAGGAGACAACGGTGGTTCTAAGGTGACAGGAGACAACACCTAGGAGTAATGCAGCAGTACTGGAGGGTATATGGCACTGTGTGAATGTAGAGTGGGCAGCATAGTTCTCCTGAGGGCTCCATCCGGTTTCTGGGTCCTGCATGTCCTCCTGAGGGCTTTTCACACTGCTGAGCAAAACTGAACTGAGCCAAACCAGCCCAGTTCGGTTTGGGTTGTCCCGACAGTGTGAAACCGGTACAGGTGATCTGACTCTCAAATCGTACTGTGTCTTTGTACAGTTGATTGGTGACTCCTGTCTTCTAGCCCTGGGCCGTGTTCACTGGGCACGAAGAGGAAGAAATTAGCTAATTTTCATTGTCCGTTGCGCAACATTTTGAAACGTTTTGCTACGGTGTGCCCTAATAAACACGACCTAGGTCTACTGTGACATCTCCTCCCATCTGTCCTCCTATTCCTGGTCTGTGAGGTAGAAGCCCAGCTTGGCCACAGTCATCTCCCTCCGTAGACGTGTCACCTCCCAGAACATCTGCTCAGCTGGGGGGGGGGGGGGGGGGGCAGAGACAGACAAAGACAGGAGGGTTGAAATGGTTTCAGTCAGTTTCAGAACGCCAGACAGATTTAATGTCTTTAACTTATTGCCACTGTCATTTTGTTCACTGTTAAAGTGGGTCTATTGTTGACCTCTCTGTGTCTATCTTTTAGAAGGGGGACGTCAGACTTACCGTCATGTCTGACCAGGCCCTGCTGAATATAACGGATATAGGTGAAGAAGTTACACACGGTTGCGATCTAGAGGAACGGAATTGAGGAAGGGCTCACACACACTTTCAAACAAAAAGTTCTCTCACATTAGGCCTACCTGATAAAAGTATTAATAAACACAAAAAGGTAGTCATATTTATATGTCTATAGATGTTGAGGAGGATAAGTGAATACGTACATTTTTATTTCCAATACATTTTCAAATATATTTTTCAAAAAAACAACAAAACATGGTTGGTAGGTACCCGTGCCCTGCTGGAAGGAGAGATATAGTAGTAACTCTCTTCGTCACCCAGTTTGATTTGGTGCTTACAGGACCGGGATATGCCGCTCAACGCACACTTCCTGTTATAGAGGCAGAGAAAAAAGGAGAAAAAAAATCACACCAACTAACTCACTCATTTATGGAATTCTACGGCGTCGGGTTTCCCGGACACAAATTAAGCTTAAACATGTACTTAAAAGCACTTTCAAGGGAGATTCTCCACTGAGCAAGTTCTTTCATCCAGGACTAGGCTTAACCTGGGTCTGGGAAACCGGCAATACATGTAGAAGATTCTCCACTGAACAAGTTCTTTCATCCAGGACTAGGCTTAACCTGGGTCTGGGAAACCGGCAATACATGTAGAAGACATGACAACATGATTGTTAGTTTTTTAACATCAGAAATGGAACAAATAAAATGACCTTAAAAGCTGAACACTGAACAGATATGGAGTCGCTTCCTCCACGGACGGAGTTAGTTACATCTGAGAAATGTTAGTATATTAGACTACAGACAAGCTGCCTTACAAGACCTGTGTATGTTAGACTACAGACACACTGTGAGGACAGACAAAATGCCTAACAAGACCTGTGTATGTTAGACTACAGATACACTGTGAGGACAGACAAGCTGCCTTACAAGACCTGTGTATATTAGACTACAGACACACTGTGAGGACAGACAAGCTGCCTTACAAGACCTGTGTATGTTAGACTACAGACACACTGTGAGGACAGACAAGATGCCTTACAAGACCTGTGTATGTTAGACTACAGACACACTGTGAGGACAGACAAGCTGCCTTACAAGACCTGTGTATGTTAGACTACAGACACACTGCGAGGACAGACAAGCTGCCTTACAAGACCTGTGTATGTTAGACTACAGACAAGCTAGGAGGACAGACAAGATGGCAGTGAACAACAACAAGACATGCAGGGCTGGACAGAGTACTGGAGGACATTCTGATGAGAGAGGAAGGGGTTAGCATACAGGACAGTGAACAACAGAGCACAGAACAGTTTGTTGTTAGTGGAAAAGAAAAAAAGGTAATGAAATGATTCGCTCCTAAAGTTACTTACGTCTCTACTGCTGCCTTCAAGCCACTGGGGGAAAATAATTCAATCAACATTTGATTAGGAAGCATGAGGTGAAGCAGTGCCACCTTAGCAGTGTAGCCCATTGATTCAACTCATTAGGACAGAACAGATTTGTGATGAGAAATACTAAACTAATCCATAGAAAGTCAGACCAATCAAGTTTGCATAATTTGTCACGGAGTCACGAATAATGACATTCATTATAGATGACAGGTGTAATTGTGAAAAGTCACCAAGAGGAGAGAGAGTGTTGATTTGAGCATGAATATTAATTGAATGAGAACGAGAGACAAGATGGGTGTGGTTCAGTTGTGATTACTGTTGTCATGACCAATATCACGATACTCTGAAGTATCACAGCAAGGAAACAAAACATGAAACGGACTACATTTTCTGAGGAAAACAGTCCCAATGTTCAAAAATAAAAACAACCTTAAAACATTATAATAAAGTTGTGATCACGTTTTAATAACATTTGAGGGATAACTCACTTGGGTCCGCCACACTCTATGGCGTTGGCTTTGACCATGGGTAAAGCTGACATGGCCACCGGCTCGATGGTTAAAGAGTTGTTCTCCACTGCACTCTGTACTGACTGAGACAACTGTGGCCCAGAGTCACAATGCATTAATAACAACAACAAACTATACATGCACACAAAAGCCTTTCCCCGCCCGACACACATACATGTATTAACATATTATGCTAATAGAATAGTTACGGTATTAGTTACGGTATTCTATTATGCTAATATAATAGTTATGGTATACTATTATGCTAATATAATAGTTATGGTATTATATTACGCTAATATAATAGTTACAGTATTATATTATGCTAATATAATAGTTATGTATACTATTATGCTAATATAATAGTTATGGTATACTATTATGCTAATATAATAGTTATGGTATAATATTATGCTAATATAATAGTTATGGTATACTATTATGCTAATATAATAGTTATGGTACTGTATTCTATTCAGCTATTAGAATAGTTATGTTACTGTATTATATTCTGCTATTAGAAAAGTTATGGTATACTATTATATTATGCTAATATAATAGTTATGGTATACTATTATGCTAGTATAATAGTTATGATATCCTATTAGATTATGCTAACAAAATAGTTATGGTATACTATTATGCTAATATAAAAGTTATGGTACTGTATTCTATTCTGCTATTAGAATAGTTATGGTATTCTATTCTGCTATTAGAATAGCTATGGTATTCTATTCTATTGCGCTATTAGAATAGTTATGGTATTCTATTCTATTCTGCTATTAGAATAGTTATGGCATTATATTCTATTATGCTATTAGAATAGTTATGGTATTCTATTCTATTCTGCTATTAGAATAGTTATGGTATTCTATTATATTCTGCTATTAGAATAGTTATGGTATTCTATTATATTCTGCTATTAGAATAGTAATGGTATTCTATTCTATTATATTCTGCTATTAGAATAGTAATGGTATTCTATTCTATTCTGCTATTAGAATAGTTATGGTATTCTATTATATTCTGCTATTAGAATAGTAATGGTATTCTATTATATTCTGCTATTAGAATAGTTATGGTATTCTATTATATTCTGCTATTAGAATAGTTATGGTATTCTATTCTATTGCGCTATTAGAATAGTTATGATATTCTATTCTATTCTATTCTGCTATTAGAATAGTTTTGGCATTATATTCTATTATGCTATTAGAATAGTTATGGTATTCTATTATATTCTGCTATTAGAATAGTTATGGTATTCTATTCTATTCTGCTATTAGAATAGTTATGGTATTCTATTATATTCTGCTATTAGAATAGTTATGGTATTCTATTCTATTCTGCTATTAGAATAGTTATGGTATTCTATTCTATTCTGCTATTAGAATAGTTATGGTATTCTATTCTATTCTGCTATTAGAATAGTTATGGTATTCTATTCTATTCTGCTATTAGAATAGTTATGGTATTCTATTCTATTCTGCTATTAGAATAGTTATGGTATTCTATTCTATTCTGCTATTAGAATAGTTATGGTATTCTATTCTATTCTGCTATTAGAATAGTTATGGTATTCTATTCTATTCTGCTATTAGAATAGTTATGGCATTATATTATATTCTGCTATTAGAATAGTTATGGCATTATATTATATTCTGCTATTAGAATAGTTATGGTATTCTATTATATTCTGCTATTAGAATAGTAATGGTATTCTATTATATTCTGCTATTAGAATAGTAATGGTATTCTATTATATTCTGCTATTAGAATAGTTATGGTATTCTATGTACAGAGAAACATGCAGGTACTGGTACCTCAGATCGTGTGAAGGAGAGGCAGGGGCTGATGTCCTCCCTGTAGATCCGCACCAGGAAGGCTGAACTTCTGTCCAGACTAGGTCTGTTTCTCCAGGTCAAGAACTCTGCATACAGAATGTTGTCCATCTGAGGAGAGGAGATATAATTGATTAGTTATTTCCCTGTATTTGATTTGCTGTGGATATGGATGGATATGTAATAAACATGATTGTATTTAGGGAATAGCTTACAGTGCTGTGAAAAAGTATTTGACTCCTTTCTGATTTTCTCTATTTTGTACATTTTTGATACTGAATGTTATCAGATCTTCAACCAAAACGTAAGATTAGATAAAGGGAACCTGAGTTTACGAAAATAAAATGGATACTTTTATCCATGTGTGTAAAAGTAATTCCCCCTTACACTCAATAACTGGTTGTGACACCTTTAGTTGTAATGACTGCAACCAACCACTTCATGTAGTTGTTGATCAGTCTCTTACGTCGCTCTGGAGGAATTTTGGCCCACTCTTGCATGCAGAACTGCTGTCTGTGAGCTGACGCTGAAGAGCAGCTGGGTCATGCAATAAAACAATGATCCAAAACACACAATCAAGTCTACATGAAAATGGCTAAAAAACAACACATTTAAAGTGTTGAAATGGCCTATTGAAAAAAGTTCAGACTTAATCCCAAATGAGATGTTGTGGCGGGACTAGAAACGAGCAGTTCATGCTTGAAAACCCACAAATGTCGCTGAGTTAAAGCAGTTCTGCACGGAAGAGTGGGCCATAACTCCTCCAGAGCGACGTGAGAGACTGATCAACAACTACAGGAAGAATATGGTTGGATTTAATACAGCTAAAAGGTGGCACAACCAGTTAAGGTGGCACAACCAGTTATTGAGTGTAAGGTGGCAATTACTTTTCACACAGGGGCATTGGGTGTTGCATGACATATCAGGTATGAAGATAAGACCCAGATGGAGACCACGTCGAATAAACAATAGTTTAATATTCCAACAGGGGCAGGCAATAGACAAGTCAAGGCAGGCAGGAGGTCAGTAACCTGGAAACGGGAGACAAAGGGCTGTGAGACATGGGTTTGACCCTGGACACATGAAAGGTGGGATGTATACGAAGGGTATGGGGCATCAGAAGCAGAGGGGCTCATGATCTTGGAGATGGGGAACGGGCCGATAAATCGGGGGGAAGAGTTTGCGGGATTCCACCCGAAGGGGCAGATCCCGGGTGGATAGCCATACCTTCTGCCCGAGACGATACCGGGGAGCCGGGGTCCGATGGCGATCCGCTTGTCGTCGATACCTGGAGGTGGTCTTGAGGGCTGACCGGGCTCTCCTCCAGGCACGATGACAGCAGCGGACAAACATCCTGACAGAAGGGTATGCCAACCTCCTCTTCCTGCTCAGGGAAGAGAGGGGGCTGATACCCCAGGGAACACTCAAACGGTGATAGGCCAGTGGCAGAGCAGGGAAGGGTTTTGCGGGACTATTCCACCCACACCAGCTGCTGGCTCCAGGTGGTGGGGCTGGCGGAGACCAGGCAGCGCAGGGTGGTCTCGAGGTCCTGGTTGACTCGCTCCGACTGGCCGTTAGACTGGGGGTGGAACCCGGAGTACAGGTTGGCCGACGACCCAATGAGGGTGCAGAACGCCTTTCCAGAATAAGAACTGAGGGCCGCGGTCGGAGACCATGCCCACGGGCAGTCCGTGGATCCGGAAGACGTGCTGCACCATGAGCTGGGCCATCTCTTTCGCAGAGGGTAGCTTGGGGAGAGGAATGAAGTGGGCGGCCTTGGAAAAGCGATCCACCATGGTCAGGATGGCGGTGTTGCCATCAGACGGGGGGAGACCCGTGACAAAGTCCAAGGATATGTGAGGCCAGGGGCGATGAGAGATGGGCAGAGGTTGGAGGAGGCCAGCCGGAGCTTGTTGAGGGGTCTTGTTCTGTGCACAGACCTTGCAGGCGGTGACAAAGGCGGCGACGTCCAGAACCATGGTAGGCCACCACCGGGAGCCTGGGTGGCAGGCAAACCTGGAGGAATGGGCCCACTCCAGGACCGCGGAGCGGACAGCGTCAGGCACAAACATCCGGTTTTCTGGGCCCCCCCCTCTCAGGGTTTGGCTGGGACCACTGCACCTCCCAGACCTGTTTCCCAATACTCCAGCTGAGTGCCGTTGCCAGGCACGAGGTGGGAAGGATGGTCTCGGGCTCCGTGGAGGTAGCTGTGGGGTTATAGCGGCGAAACAGGGCATTCTTGAACCCCAGCCGGTAGGAGAGGGAAATGTTGAACCGGGTAAACAACAGGGCCCATCTTGCCTGCCTGGAGTTGAGGCGCTTGGCGGTGCAGAGATACTCCAGGTTTTTGAGCTTGGTCCACAAAATGAATGGATGTTCCGCCAGTGCCTCCATTCATCCAATGCCATTTTCACCGCGAGAAGCTCCCAATTCCCCACATCGCAATTCCTTTCCGTGGCGGTGAGACGGTGGGAGAAGGTGGCGCAGGGATGCAGCTTCAAGGTTCAGGGCAGAACGTTGAGACAGAACAGCCCTCACTCCCACATCCGAAGCATCGGCCTCCACCACAAACTAACGGGAAGGGTCTGGATGAACCAGGATCGGATACCGTGGTGAAGCAGTGTTTAAGATCCCGGGAATGCCCGGTCCGCGGCCGTGGACCACGTGAACGGAACCTTGGTAGAGGTGAGGGAAGACAGGGGAGAGGCCAGGGTGCTGTAACCCTGGATAAAATGGCGATCAAAGTTGACGAACCCCAGGAAGCGTTGCAGCTGCACCCTGTACGTAGGCTGAGGCCAATCCACCATCGCTTTCACCTTCTCAGGATCCATCTTGATGCTCCCAGCAGAGATGATGTAGACCAAAAAGGGAATGGTGGAGCGATGTAACTTGCACTTTTCCGCCTTAATGAACAACTGGTTCTTCAGAAGGCACTGGAGAACCTGCCGGATATAGAGCACACGTTCTTGGGGGGAGCGGAAGAATACCAGGATGTCATCAACGTAGACAAAGATGAACCGGTTCAGCATGTCGCGGAGAACGTCATTCATCAGAGCCTGGAACACGGCAGGGGCGTTGGTGAGGCCAAAGGGCATGACCAGATATTCGTAGTGGCCGCTGGCCGTGTTGAAGGCGGTCTTCCACTCGTCCCCCCCTCGTATCCACAACAGGTGGTAGGGCCTTACGTGGATCCAGCTTGTAGAACACAGGGGCACCCTGGAGCGGCTCAAAGGCCAAGGAAATGAGTGGTAGCGGATAACGGTTCTTTACAGTGATGTCATTGAGTCCCCGGTAGTCAATGCACGGGTGCAGGGTCTTGTCCTTCTTCTCCACGAAGAAGAACCCTGCGCCAGCGGGAGAGGAAGAGGGACGGATAAATCCAGTAGCTAGGGAGTCCCCAACGTAGTCCTCCATAGCCTTGGTTTCAGGTCCCGACAGCGAGTACAGACGACCACGGGGTGGCGTGGTGCTAGGGAGAAGGTCAATCCCGCAGTCATAGGGGTGGTGCGGCAGAAGGGAAGTGTCTTTTTACCAGGTACGAGGACACAAAATGACCAAAAGTCCCGCAATACAGACAGCTCCTTGTGCTGATCCGATGTTGCCATTCCACTGGCGACAGCCCAGCCCTGCCCAGTTACATGGGCTCAGAAAACAGTGCCTCGGCCGTCCTCGATGATTCTCGTGGAAGGTCGGGAAATCTCGGGGGCTCTCTGCTACGGGAACGCCGGGGACTTCCGGGATTACTCGGAGGCAAGGTGTAATCCCTGGACATGCGAGTGAAATCGAATTTCCTCTCTATTCGTCGTTCCCGCAACCGTCCATCAATGCTAGCAGCGCCACCCCACCGGCCAATCCACCTTCCCGGAAGCCCCGGTTACCTCCTCCTGAACGCTTTAATGGAGAGCCGAGCACCCGTCGGGCATTTCTAGCTATGTGTGCCCTCATTTTCGAGCTTCAGCCCTCCCCCTTCACCTCGGATCACTCCAAAATAGCTTACTCCATCACTCTCATGTCTGGAAAGGCCCTCACCTGGGCTACCGCCATATGGGAACAGCAGCCGGCCATATGCGCGAGCCTGGAGGGGTTCGTGGGAGAGGTGAGGAAGGTCTTTGATGCCCCGTTCTCTGGGAAAGAAGCAGCCCAGAAGCTAATTCAGCTCCGGCAGGACGCCTGCACTGTGGCCGACTACGCGGTCGATTTACGTACGTTGGCAGAGGAGAGTGCGTGGAACCCGGAAGCACTGTTCGACATGTTCCTGCACGGCGTCTTGTAAGAGGTTAATATTCCAACAGGGGCAGGCAATAGACAGGGGTCAGTAACCCAGAGGTGGGGCAACGGTACCGGGCGGCAGACAGGCTCAGGGTCAGGCAGAGGTCGGTAATCCAGAGGGGGGCAAAGGTACAGGTCGGCAGGCAGGCTCAGGGTCAGGCAGAGTGGTCAGGCACGCGGGCTCAGAGTCAGGATAGGCAAGGCTCAAAACCAGGAGGACGAGAAAAGAGAGACTGGAAAAAGCAGGAGCTGAGACAAAACGCTGGTAGACATGAACAAACAAGACGAACTAGCACCAGACAAACAGAGAACACAGGTATAAATACACAAGGGATGTACACAGGGAAGACACCTGGAGGAGGGTGGAGACAATCACAGACAGGTGAAACAGATCAGGGTGTGACATAACTCTGTTTATGAAATAAGTATCCATTTTATTTTATTTTTATAAACTCTGGTTCCCATTATCTAATATTAGGTTTTGGTTGAATATCTGATAACATTCAGTATCAAAAATTTGCTAAAGCAGAGACATTTTGAAAGGGGGCAAATAGTTTTCCCACAGCACTGTAGGTAGTTTAGTGTAGACAGCACACTACAGCTCACTACCACTTCCACATTCTATCCCCCAGGGGGCAGCAGCAACCTTGTCCAGATGCTGAGTCTGCTTGATAAGCGCATCAGGTGATGGTCAGTCAGTGTCCCAGTTGGCAGAGCCGTGAGGCTGCTGGTTCGTTTAGTGGCCACGAGGCTTTTCGTTTGTTTTCGAGTTTGGCCATGCCTTTTAGTACATATTTATGTTATGTCACCATCTGAACAAATAATGATTTGCTTGGACTGGCCGACCAAGAGGTCAAGAGGGAGCTGACCCTGGACTTAAAGGTAAGGTATCCGTCTCCTGGGTACATACATTTAACATCTAGGCACATACGCTGATTTCACACTTACAGTAGATGCACATCTTAAAATCAGGTTGAAGACTAGTTTACTGGGACTAAGACTTAGCAGTGCAACAATATAATAAGTGCAACAATATTAGCAGGCTAGTTATCGGTTTGGTAACAATTGTAAGTACGGTGAAGACGTAAGACAGATGTGTTCCCTTGGGGAAAGGGAAACGGGAGATAACCATTTATGTTTAAGTACCATACCATACCATAATGTAGTTGTCAGTTAGTCTATAATTATCTGTTGTGTAATTAGGTACTGAAGTCATTACTTTAAACTGGTTTAAACCGGTTTAACTGTCAGTGCCAGTGTTGAATGTTAAAGTTTGACACTAGACATACTGATAATGTATCTGTGACACTGTGTGATTCTGTAGAATCTGATGATGTAACTTCCTATAAGCGTCTCCGCCTGGTGTTTTACAGAACATTAGGTGCTGTGTGGTTAATATAGAGGTAACTACGAAAATAAAGGAAATACCAACATTAAGTGTCTTAATAGGATGTTGGGCCACCACTAACCGCCAGAACAGATTCAATGCACCTCGGCATATATTCTACAAGTGTCTGGAACTCTATTGGAGAGATCCGACACCATTCTTCCATGAGAAATTCCATAATTTTGTGTTTTGTTGATGGAAAACACTGTCTCATGCGCCGCTTCAGAATCTACCATAAGTGTTCAATTGGGCTGAGATCTGGTGACTGAGACACATCCTCTATGTTCCTTTGAGAGCCCTCTTTCAGTCACTGAGATCTGGTGACTGAGACACATCCTCTATGTTCCTTTGAGACCCCACTTTCAGTCACTGAGATCTGGTGACTGAGACACATCCTCTATGTTCCTTTGAGAGCACTCTTTCAGTCACTGAGACCTGGTGACTGAGACACATCCTCTATGTTCCTTTGAGAGCCCTCTTTCAGTCACTGAGATCTGGTGACAGACACATCCTCTATATTCCTTTGAGAGCCCTCTTTCAGTCACTGAGATCTGGTGACTGAGACACATCCTCTATGTTCCATTGAGAGCACTCTTTCAGTCACTGAGACCTGGTGACTGAGACACATCCTCTATGTTCCTTTGAGAGCCCTCTTTCAGTCACTGAGACCTGGTGACTGAGACACATCCTCTATGTTCCTTTGAGAGCCCTCTTTCAGTCACTGAGATCTGGTGACAGACACATCCTCTATATTCCTTTGAGAGCCCTCTTTCAGTCACTGAGATCTGGTGACTGAGACACATCCTCTATGTTCCTTTGAGAGCCCTCTTTCAGTCACTCTGGTGACTGACACATCCTCTATGTTCCATTGAGAGCCCTCTTTCAGTCACTGAGATCTGGTGACTGAGACACATCCTCTATGTTCCATTGAGAGCCCTCTTTCAGTCACTCTGGTGACTGAGACACATCCTCTATGTTCCTTTGAGAGCCCCCTTTCAGTCACTGATATCTCTTCTTCTAGCCATAATGGGCAACTGGGCATTTTTATACATGACCCTAAGCACGATGGGATGTTAACATGACCCTAAGCATGATGGGATGTTAACATGACCCTAAGCATGATAGGACGTAAACATGACCCTAAGCATGATGGGACGTTAACATGACCCTGAGCATAATGGGATGTTAACATGACCCTGAGCATGATGGGACGTTAACATGACCCTAAGCATGACGGGACATTAACATGACCCTAAGCATGACGGGATGTTAATTGCTTAATTAAACTCAGAAACCACAACTGTGTGGAAGCACTTGCTTTCAAGATACATTTTAATCCCTCATTTACCCAAGGGTTTCCTTTATTTTGGTAGTTACCTTAGTTACCTGTATAAAGGGCCTTCTCAGAAAAGATCTGCTAGACATTTTCTTTTCTTCTGCTCTGGAGATGTTCTCCCTGAATTCTTGTAATGACCGGATTGATGGTGATTGGTTTTACAGACCACTGTTCTCCTTTTTTCACCCCCGAATTCCAGTTACAATGACGGACATTCACTTAGTCACTTAGGTCCATATAAAAATAATCCAGATAACATTACACTGTAGAGGACCAAGAGACATTTACTTAGTCACTTAGGTCCATATAAAAATTATCTAGATAACATTACACTGTAGAGAGGACCAAGAGACATTCACTTAGTCACTTAGGTCCATATAAAAATGATCCAGATAACATTACACTGTAGAGGACAAAGAGACATTCACTTAGTCACTGAGGTCCATATAAAAATGATCTAGATAACATTACACTGTAGAGGACAAAGAGACATTCACTTAGTCACTGAGGTCCATATAAAAATGATCTAGATAACATTACACTGTAGAGAGGACCAAGAGACATTCACTTAGTCACTGAGGTCCATATAAAAATGATCTAGATAACATTACACTGTAGAGAGGACCAAGAGACATTCACTTAGTCACTTAGGTCCATATAAAAATGATCTAGATAACATTACACTGTAGAGGACAAAGAGACATTCACTTAGTCACTGAGGTCCATATAAAAATGATCTAGATAACATTACACTGTAGAGGACAAAGAGACATTCACTTAGTCACTTAGGTCCATATAAAAATGATCTAGATAACATTACACTGTAGAGGACAAAGAGACATTCACTTAGTCACTTAGGTCCATATAAAAATGATCCAGATAACATTACACTGTAGAGGACAAAGAGACATTCACTTAGTCACTGAGGTCCATATAAAAATTATCTAGATAACATTACACTGTAGAGGACCAAGAGACATTCACTCACATGTACATTTTATTGTGTATTATTCTGTGTTTTTTTTTGTGTGTGTAATATTACTGTACGTTGTCTTTTTTAAGCACATGAACAAATTAATTTCCCCCCGGTAGGAAAATAAAGTTGATCTAATCTAGTCGGCCGAAAAAATAAATAAAATAAAATAAAACTGACCCATGAACCATAATTTACATCCTGATCATACTTTTAAGCAGGAATAATGGCTACAGAAATGCCTCCATATACAAAGCTTCCCATGATAGAGTATCCAGGTGAAAGCTCTGATCCCTCATTGATGTCACTTGTTAAATCCACTTCAAATCAGTGTAGATGAAGCGGAGGAGACAGGTTAAAGAAGGATTTTTAAGCCTTGAGACAATTGAGACATGGATTGTGTGTGTGCCATTCAGAGTGTGAGCGGGCAAAACAAAATATTTAAGTGTCTTTGAATAGGGTATGGTAGTAGGTGCCAGGTGCACCGGTTTGTGTCAAGAACTTCAACGCTGCTGGGTTTTTCACACTCAACCGTTTCCTGTGTGTATCAAGAATGGTTCACCACCCAAAGGACATCCAGCCAACTTGACACAACTGTGAGAAGCATTGGAGTCAACATGGGCCAGCATCCCCGTGGAACGCTTTCGACACCTTGTAGAGTCCATGCCCTGACGAATTGAGGCTGTTCAGAGGGTAAAAGGGGAGGAGAGGTGCAACTCAATATTAGGACAGTGTTCATAATGTTTTGTACACTCAGTGTATAGGCGCTGTTATAAAGTCCTTTTTAATTTCAGTTGTCCCAAAGAGTTTTACAGTCACCCCATCCTAGACCCAAAGACCAAGCAGAATCACAGTGGCAAAGGAACAACAAGAAGGAAACCTTGAGGAACCAGAGGTGTGTGGTTACCTGGCGGCTGAGAGACCGTGGCCTCTCCCCCTGCTCTGCCCAGTAGGGTTCATAGGTCACAGAGACAGAGTGACCCGGAACCAGACATAGAATCAGCAAGAGGAGCGTAGGAACAGTAGGCTGAGAAAGGAGAGAAGGACAGATTGAGGGAGGTACAGAGGAGGGAGGAAAGAAGAAGATATGGAGGGAGGAAGGGAGGGAGAGAAGGAGAGATGGAGGGAGGGATGGAGGGAGAGAAGGAAAGAAGGGGATGAGGGATACATGGAGAGAAGGAGATGGAGGGATGGAGAGAAGGAGAGATGAGGGAGAGAAGGAGATGGAGGGAGGGAGAGAGAGAAAGAGAAATGGAGGGAGGGAGAGAAAGAGAGATGGAGAGATTGAAAGAGAAAGAAGAAGAGGGCAGGGAAAGATGATGACGATCAAGAGAAAACAGGAAGATGAAAATAGAAAGGGAAGAAAGCTAGAGAAATGGAGAAAGAAGGGAAGTAAGGAGAGAAATACATTGACAAGAGTTATAGTGGGAAGCAGCAGAAGATTAATAGTAGGAAGCAGAGTTATAGTAGGAAGCAGTAGTAGAGTTATAGTAGGAAGCAGAGTTATAGTGGGAAGCAGTAGTAGAGTTATAGTAGGAATCAGTAGTAGAGTTATAGTAGGAAGCAGTAGTAGAGTTATAGTAGGAAGCAGTAGTAGAGTTATAGTAGGAATCAGTAGTAGAGTTATAGTAGGAATCAGTAGTAGAGTTATAGTAGGAATCAGTAGTAGAGTTATAGTAGGAAGCAGTAGTAGAGTTATAGTGGGAAGCAGTAGTAGAGTTATAGTAGGAAGCAGTAGTAGAGTTATAGTAGGAAGCAGAGTTATAGTGGGAAGCAGTAGCAGAGTTATAGTAGGAAGCAGAGTTATAGTAGGAAGCAGTAGTAGAGTTATAGTAGGATGCAGTAGTAGAGTTATAGCAGGAATCAGTAGTAGAGTTATAGTAGGAAGCAGTAGTAGAGTTATAGTAGGAAGCAGTAGTAGAGTTATAGTAGGAAGCAGTAGTAGAGTTATAGTAGGAAGCGGTAGTAGAGTTATAGCAGGAATCAGTAGTAGAGTTATAGTAGGAAGCAGTAGTAGAGTTATAGTAGGAAGCAGAGTTATAGTAGGAAGCAGTAGTAGAGTTATAGTAGGAAGCAGTAGTAGAGTTATAGTAGGAAGCAGTAGAAGAGTTATAGTAGGAAGCAGTAGTAGAGTTATAGTAGGAAGCAGTAGTAGAGTTATAGTAGGAAGCAGAAGCAGAGTTATAATAGGAAGCAGAAGCAGAGTTATAGTAGGAAGCAGTAATAGAGTTATATTAGGAAGCAGTAGCAGAGTTATAGTAGGAAGCAGTAGTAGAGTTATAGTAGGAAGCAGTAGTAGAGTTATAGTAGGAAGCAGTAGTAGAGTTATAGTAGGAAGCAGAGTTATAGTAGGAAGCAGAGTTATAGTAGGAAGCAGTAGCAGAGTTATAGTAGGAAGCAGTAGTAGAGTTATAGTAGGAAGCAGAGTTATAGTAGGAAGCAGAGTTATAGTAGGAAGCAGTAGTAGAGTTATAATAGGAAGCAGTAGTAGAGTTATAGTAGGAAGCAGTAGTAGAGTTATAGTAGGAAGCAGAAGCAGAGTTATAGTAGGAAGCAGTAGTAGAGTTATAGTAGGAAGCAGTAGTAGAGTTATAGTAGGAAGCAGTAGTAGAGTTATAGTAGGAAGCAGTAGTAGAGTTATAGTAGGAAGCAGAAGCAGAGTTATAGTAGGAAGCAGAAGCAGAGTTATAGTAGGAAGCAGTAGCAGAGTTATAGTAGGAAGCAGTAGCAGAGTTATAGTAGGAAGCAGTAGTAGAGTTATAGTAGGAAGCAGTAGTAGAGTTATAGTAGGAAGCAGTAGTAGAGTTATAGTAGGAAGCAGAAGCAGAGTTATAGTAGGAAGCAGAAGCAGAGTTATAGTAGGAAGCAGTAGTAGAGTTATAGTAGGAAGCAGTAGTAGAGTTATAGTAGGAAGCAGAGTTATAGTAGGAAGCAGGGTTATAGTAGGAAGCAGTAGCAGAGTTATAGTAGGAATCAGTAGTAGAATTATAGTAGGAAGCAGTAGTAGAGTTATAGTAGGAAGCGGTAGTAGAGTTATAGTAGGAAGCAGTAGCAGAGTTATAGTAGGAAGCAGTAGTAGAGTTATACTATGAAGCAGTAGTAGAGTTATAGTAGGAAGCAGTAGAAGAGTTATAGTGGGAAGCAGTAGTAGAGTTGTAGTAGGAAGCAGTAGTAGAGTTATAGTAGGAAGCAGAAGCAGAGTTATAGTAGGAAGCAGAAGCAGAGTTAAAGTAGGAAGCAGTAGTAGAGTTATAGTAGGAAGCAGTAGCAGAGTTATAGTAGGAAGCAGTAGTAGAGTTATAGTAGGAAGCAGTAGTAGAGTTATAGTAGGAAGCAGTAGTAGAGTTATAGTAGGAAGCAGAAGCAGAGTTATAGTGGGAAGCAGTAGTAGAGTTATAATAGGAAGCAGTGTTATAGTAGGAAGAAGTAGTAGATTTATAGTAGGAATCAGTAGTAGAGTTATAGTAGGAAGCAGTAGTAGAGTTATAGTAGGAAGCGGTAGTAGAGTTATAGTAGGAAGCAGTAGCAGAGTTATAGTGGGAAGCAGTAGTAGAGTTATAGTAGGAAGCAGTAGTAGAGTTATAGTAGGAAGCAGTAGTAGAGTTATAGTAGGAAGCAGTAGTAGGGTTATAGTAGGAAGCAGAGTTATAGTAGGAAGCAGAGTTATAGTAGGAAGCAGTAGTAGAGTTATAGTAGGAAGCAGTAGTAAAGTTATAGTAGGAAGCAGAGTTATAGTAGGAAGCAGTAGTAGAGTTATAGTAGGAAGCAGTAGCAGAGTTATAGTAGGAAGCAGAGGTATAGTAGGAAGCAGAGGTATAGTAGGAAGCAGTAGTAGAGTTATAGTAGTAAGCAGTAGTAGAGTTATAGTAGGAAGCAGTAGTAGAGTTATAGTAGGAAGCAGAGTTATAGTAGGAAGCAGAGTTATAGTAGGAAGCAGAGTTATAGTAGGAAGCAGTAGTAGAGTTATAGTAGGAAGCAGTAGTAGAGTTATAGTAGGAAGCAGAGTTATAGTAGGAAGCAGTAGTATTGTTATAGTAGGAAGCAGAGTTATAGTAGGAAGCAGTAGTAGAGTTATAGTAGGAAGCAGTAGTAGAGTTATAGTAGGAAGCAGTCGTAGAGTTATAGTGGGAAGCAGAGTTATAGTAGGAAGCAGAGTTATAGTAGGAAGCAGTCGTAGAGTTATAGTGAGAAGCAGAGTTATAGTAGGAAGCAGAGTTATAGTGGGAAGCAGTAGTAGAGTTATAGTAGGAAGCAGTAGCAGAGTTATAGTAGGAAGCAGAGTTATAGTAGGAAGCAGTAGTAGAGTTATAGTAGGAAGCAGAATTATAGTAGGAAGCAGAGTTATAGTAGGAAGCAGAGTTATAGTAGGAAGCAGTAGTAGAGTTATAGTAGGAATCAGTAGTAGAGTTATAGTAGGAATCAGTAGTAGAGTTATAGTAGGAAGCAGTAGTAGAGTTATAGTAGGAAGCAGAGTTATAGTAGGAAGCAGAGTTATAGTAGGAAGCAGAGTTATAGTGGGAAGCAGTAGTAGAGTTATAGTAGGAAGCAGAAGCAGAGTTATAGCAGGAAGCAGAAGCAGAGTTATAGTAGGAATCAGTAGTAGAGTTATAGCAGGAAGCAGTAGTAGAGTTATAGTAGGAAGCAGAAGCAGAGTTATAGTAGGAAGCAGTAGTAGAGTTATAGTAGGAAGCAGTAGTAGCGTTATAGTAGGAAGCAGTAGAAGAGTTATAGTAGGAAGCAGTAGCAGAGTTATAGTAGGAAGCAGTAGTAGAGTTATAGTAGGAAGCAGTAGTAGAGTTATAGTAGGAAGCAGTAGTAGAGTTATAGTAGGAATCAGTAGCAGAGTTATAGTAGGAAGCAGTAGCAGAGTTATAGTAGGAAGCAGTAGTAGAGTTATAGTAGGAAGCAGTAGCAGAGTTATAGTAGGAAGCAGTAGTAGAGTTATAGTAGGAAGCAGTAGCAGAGTTATAGTAGGAAGCAGTAGTAGAGTTATAGTAGGAAGCAGTAGTAGAGTTATAGTAGGAAGCAGAGTTATAGTAGGAAGCAGAGTTATAGTAGGAAGCAGTAGTAGAGTTATAGTAGGAAGCAGTAGTAGAGTTATAGTAGGAATCAGTAGCAGAGTTATAGTGGGAAGCAGAGTTATAGTAGGAAGCAGTAGTAGAGTTATAGTAGGAATCAGTAGTAGAGTTATAGTAGGAAGCAGAGTTATAGTGGGAAGCAGTAGTAGAGTTATAGTAGGAATCAGTAGTAGAGTTATAGTAGGAAGCAGTAGCAGAGTTATAGTAGGAATCAGTAGTAGAGTTATAGTGGGAAGCAGAGTTATAGTAGGAAGCAGAGTTATAGTGGGAAGCAGTAGTAGAGTTATAGTAGGAATCAGTAGTAGAGTTATAGTAGGAAGCAGTAGCAGAGTTATAGTAGGAATCAGTAGTAGAGTTATAGTGGGAAGCAGTCGTAGAGATATAGTGAGAAGCAGAGTTATAGTGAGAAGCAGAGTTATAGTAGGAAGCAGAGTTATAGTAGGAAGCAGTCGTAGAGTTATAGTAGGAAGCAGTAGTAGAGTTATAGTGAGAAGCAGAGTTATAGTAGGAAGCAGAGTTATAGTGGGAAGCAGTAGTAGAGTTATAGTAGGAAGCAGTAGTAGAGTTATAGTAGGAAGCAGTAGTAGAGTTATAGTAGGAAGCAGTAGTAGAGTTATAGTAGGAAGCAGAGTTATAGTAGGAAGCAGAGTTATAGTAGGAAGCAGAGTTATAGTAGGAAGCAGAGTTATAGTAGGAAGCAGAGTTATAGTAGGAAGCAGAGTTATAGTAGGAAGCAGAGTTATAGTAGGAAGCAGAGTTATAGTAGGAAGCAGAAGCAGAGTTATAGTAGGAAGCAGAGTTATAGTAGGAAGCAGTCGTAGAGTTATAGTAGGAAGCAGTAGTAGAGTTATAGTGAGAAGCAGAGTTATAGTAGGAAGCAGAGTTATAGTGGGAAGCAGTAGTAGAGTTATAGTAGGAAGCAGTAGTAGAGTTATAGTAGGAAGCAGTAGTAGAGTTATAGTAGGAAGCAGTAGTAGAGTTATAGTAGGAAGCAGAGTTATAGTAGGAAGCAGAGTTATAGTAGGAAGCAGAGTTATAGTAGGAAGCAGTAGTAGAGTTATAGTAGGAATCAGTAGTAGAGTTATAGTAGGAATCAGTAGTAGAGTTATAGTAGGAAGCAGTAGTAGAGTTATAGTAGGAAGCAGAGTTATAGTAGGAAGCAGAGTTATAGTAGGAAGCAGAGTTATAGTAGGAAGCAGAAGCAGAGTTATAGTAGGAATCAGTAGTAGAGTTATAGTAGGAAGTAGTAGTAGAGTTATAGTAGGAAGCAGAGTTATAGTAGGAAGCAGAGTTATAGTAGGAAGCAGTAGTAGAGTTATAGTAGGAAGCAGTAGTAGAGTTATAGTAGGAAGCAGTAGCAGAGTTATAGTAGGAAGCAGTAGCAGAGTTATAGTAGGAAGCAGAGTTATAGTAGGAAGCAGAGTTATAGTAGGAATCAGAGTTATAGTAGGAAGTAGTAGTAGAGTTATAGTAGGAAGCAGTAGTAGAGTTATAGTAGGAAGCAGTAGCAGAGTTATAGTAGGAAGCAGTAGCAGAGTTATAGTAGGAAGCAGAGTTATAGTAGGAAGCAGAGTTATAGTAGGAATCAGAGTTATAGTAGGAAGTAGTAGTAGAGTTATAGTAGGAAGCAGTAGTAGAGTTATAGTAGGAAGCAGTAGTAGAGTTATAGTAGGAAGCAGAGTTATAGTAGGAAGCAGTAGTAGAGTTATAGTAGGAAGCAGAGTTATAGTAGGAAGCAGTAGTAGAGTTATAGTAGGAAGCAGTAGTAGAGTTATAGTAGGAAGCAGTAGTAGAGTTATAGTAGGAAGCAGAGTTATAGTGGGAAGCAGTCGTAGAGTTATAGTGAGAAGCAGTAGTAGAGTTATAGTAGGAAGCAGTAGTAGAGTTATAGTAGGAAGCAGTAGTAGAGTTATAGTAGGAAGCAGAGTTATAGTGGGAAGCAGTCGTAGAGTTATAGTGAGAAGCAGAGTTATAGTGGGAAGCAG
This sequence comes from Salvelinus fontinalis, assembly GCF_029448725.1. NCBI lineage: Eukaryota > Metazoa > Chordata > Actinopteri > Salmoniformes > Salmonidae > Salvelinus > Salvelinus fontinalis. The sequence continues at coordinate 1,500,588 of NC_074669.1, forward strand.
TAGTAGAGTTATAGTAGGAAGCAGTAGGAAGCAGAGTTATAGTAGGAAGCAGTAGTAGAGTTATAGTAGGAAGCAGTAGTAGAGTTATAGTAGGAAGCAGAGTTATAGTAGGAATCAGTAGTAGAGTTATAGTAGGAAGCAGTAGTAGAGTTATAGTAGGAAGCAGAGTTATAGTAGGAAGCAGTAGTAGAGTTAGTTCCGAAGACCATTATTTTCATCAGTAGTGTCCAGTGAATTCTACTAGTTGAAATGTGTATGACATCCTGGCATTTAAAGCAGACAACAACAACAAAAATGCACATGCTATAAAACGTTGTATTTTTTGCAAAAAAACAAAAAGCCTACTACTTAGAACAGCATTATGGGTATTCAGACACGGCCGGTTTGTAGTCTGAAGGCGGCTGGCCCTACCTCTTTGTCCTCTCTGACTGGTTGCAGGTCAGAGGGCAGGTCTGAGTGCCCACCAGGGGCCAATGGGAGGGCACCACTGGCACTCTTGTTGCGTGTGTGTCCTCCTCCATGGTGGGGGCTGGCACCCCTGGACCTAGTGCCCGGGGAGAGGAGCTGAGGGTGGGCCTGGCGGTTGGGTGAAGACGGGGTGGATGTCAGGACCATGGTCTTCAGGGCGGACACCTCCGCCTGAAGGACATCACTCTGGGGAGAGACAACAACACAAGTGGTTATAGACAGGAGTTATGGATTGTACCCGACACACACACACACACACACACACACACACACACACACTCACCCCCCCCCCCCCCCCCTCTCTAACCCTGAAGGATAAAGTCTTTAGTTTAAATAGGAGACATAAACGGACCTTGTCCTGAGCCTCCTTCAGCTGTTTCTCTGCTGCTGCTTGTTTCACGTTGGCTTCACGCACCATCCTGTGAGCTTCCTATAGGGAAACAGCAAAAAAAGGACATAGTTAACATGCAGGATCCACACCTTTCTAAGTCCAGATGTACTTGTACCATCGTCAGTTCAGCTAGCTGTAGGTTTTGGCAGGTCTAGCAGTCAGTCCTTCACTAGTTCAGCTAGCTGTAGGTTGTAGCAGGCCTAGCAGTCAGTCCTTCACTAGTTCAGCTAGCTGTAGGTTGTAGCAGGCCTCGTAGTCAGTCCTTCACCAGTTCAACTAGATGTAGTTTGTAGCAGGCCTAGCAGTCATTCCTTCCTACCTCAAACAGACTGGCAGTTAGCTCCTCCAGCTCCTGCTCTAGTTGATCCCGGATCTGTGACAGACGCTCACACTCCTTATCCTTCAGCTTCAGCTCCTGGGAGGGGATAGAAGAGGTGTAGGGTAGAACTGCAGCAGAATAGAAGAGGTGTAGGGTAGAACTGCAGCAGAATAGAAGAGGTGTAGGGTAGAACTGCAGCAGAATAGAAGAGGTGTAGGGTAGAACTGCAGCAGAATAGAAGAGGTGTAGGGTAGAACTGCAGCAGAATAGAATAGGTGTAGGGTAGAACTGAGTCAGAATAGAAGAGGTGTAGGGTAGAACTGCAGCAGAATAGAAGAGGTGTAGGGTAGAACTGGGTCAGAATAGAAGAGGTGTAGGGTAGAACTGGGTCAGAATTGAAGAGGTGTAGGGTAGAACTGGGTCAGAATTGAAGAGGTGTAGGGTAGAACTGGGTCAGAATTGAAGAGGTGTAGGGTAGAACTGCAGCAGAATAGAAGAGGTGTAGCGTAGAACTGCAGCAGAATAGAAGAGGTGTAGCGTAGAACTGCAGCAGAATAGAAGAGGTGTAGGGTAGAACTGCAGCAGAATAGAAGAGGTGTAGGGTAGAACTGAAGCAGAATAGAAGAGGTATAGGGTAGAACTGCAGCAGAATAGAAGAGGTATAGGGTAGAACTGCAGCAGAATAGAAGAGGTGTAGGGTAGAACTGGGTCAGAATTGAAGAGGTGTAGCGTAGAACTGCAGCAGAATAGAAGAGGTGTAGCGTAGAACTGCAGCAGAATAGAAGAGGTGTAGGGTAGAACTGCAGCAGAATAGAAGAGGTGTAGGGTAGAACTGCAGCAGAATAGAAGAGGTGTAGGGTAGAACTGCAGCAGAATAGAAGAGGTGTAGGGTAGAACTGCAGCAGAATAGAAGAGGTGTAGGGTAGAACTGCAGCAGAATAGAAGAGATGTAGGGTAGAACTGCAGCAGAATAGAAGAGGTGTAGCGTAGAACTGCAGCAGAATAGAAGAGGTATAGGGTAGAACTGCAGCAGAATAGAAGAGGTGTAGGGTAGAACTGCAGCAGAATAGAAGAGGTATAGGGTAGAACTGCAGCAGAATAGAAGAGGTGTAGGGTAGAACTGCAGCAGAATAGAAGAGGTGTAGGGTAGAACTGCAGCAGAATAGAAGAGGTATAGGGTAGAACTGCAGCAGAATAGAAGAGGTGTAGGGTAGAACTGCAGCAGAATAGAAGAGGTGTAGGGTAGAACTGCAGCAGAATAGAGGAGGTGTAGGGTAGAACTGCAGCAGAATAGAAGAGGTGTAGGGTAGAACTGCAGCAGAATAGAGGAGGTGTAGGGTAGAACTGCAGCAGAATAGAGGAGGTGTAGGGTAGAACTGCAGCAGAATAGAGGTATAGGGTAGAACTGCAGCAGAATAGAAGAGGTGTAGGGTAGAACTGCAGCAGAATAGAGGTATAGGGTAGAACTGCAGCAGAATAGAAGAGGTGTAGGGTAGAACTGCAGCAGAATAGAGGTATAGGGTAGAACTGCAGCAGAATAGAAGAGGTGTAGCGTAGAACTGCAGCAGAATAGAAGAGGTGTAGGGTAGAACTGCAGCAGAATAGAAGAGGTGTAGCGTAGAACTGCAGCAGAATAGAAGAGGTGTAGGGTAACACTGCAGCAGAATAGAAGAGGTGTAGGGTAGAACTGGGTCAGAATAGAAGAGGTGTAGGGTAACACTGCAGCAGAATAGAAGAGGTGTAGGGTAGAACTGCAGCAGAATAGGAGAGGTGTAGGGTAGAACTGCAGCAGAATAGAAGAGGTGTAGCGTAGAACTGCAGCAAAATAGAAGAGGTGTAGGGTAGAACTGCAGCAGAATAGAAGAGGTGTAGGGTAGAACTGCAGCAGAATAGAAGAGGTGTAGGGTAGAACTGCAGCAGAATAGAGGTATAGGGTAGAACTGCAGCAGAATAGAAGAGGTGTAGCGTAGAACTGCAGCAGAATAGAAGAGGTGTAGGGTAGAACTGCAGCAGAATAGAAGAGGTGTAGCGTAGAACTGCAGCAGAATAGAAGAGGTGTAGGGTAACACTGCAGCAGAATAGAAGAGGTGTAGGGTAGAACTGGGTCAGAATAGAAGAGGTGTAGGGTAACACTGCAGCAGAATAGAAGAGGTGTAGCGTAGAACTGCAGCAGAATAGAAGAGGTGTAGGGTAGAACTGCAGCAGAATAGAAGAGGTGTAGGGTAGAACTGCAGCAGAATAGAAGAGGTGTAGGGTAGAACTGCAGCAGAATAGAGGAGGTGTAGGGTAGAACTGCAGCAGAATAGAGGTATACTGTATAACAAGATGGGCCTCGGCCACCTTCTGTGCAGCATCTAGCTGCTCTCTGAGGATCTCTGATCCCTTCTCTCTGATCTCCAGGGAAGAGCTCCGGAGGCGGGACACATTGTCTTCATGCTCCCCGCCCCGGGCACCCTCCAGCTGGGCAGCATGCTCCAGCCTGCTGCCCTCTCTGCCCCTGGCCTGGGTACCCTGCTCCTGGGGCCTGGCGGGCCTGGGGTCACCCTGCCCTCCACCCTCCACCCTGGGGATTGGACCTGGCTCCAGGTCTACCAACCTTAAGAAAACAAAAGACGAGATTTTAAAAACTTGTCTGTTAAGTGCAATGGCTACATGAACATGTAAGCTAACAGCTGCTTGTTTGAGATATTAAGAAAGTTAGGTAGTTAATAGGGGGGGGGGGGGGGGGGGGGGGGGGCTCCCGAGTGGTGCAGCGGTCTAAGGCACTGCATCTCAGTGCTAGAGGTGTCACTATAGATCCTGGTTCAATTCCAGGCTGTATCACAACCGGCCATGATTGGGAGTCGCATAGGGTGGCGCACAATTGACCCAGTGTCGTCCGGGTTATGGTTTGGCCGGGGTAGGCCGTCATTATAAATAACAATTTATTCTTAACTGACTTAGTTAAATACATTTTTAAAAAGGTATATAATAAGGAATTGGTCGTCAAATCAAATGTTGTTTGTGACATGGAATACAACGGGTGTAGACTGAATTAAGCTATATACAGGGATTACAAGATCAATGTGGAGCTATATACAGGGAGTACCAGATCAATGTGGAGCTATATAGAGGGATTACAAGATCAATGTGGAGCTATATACAGGAAGTACCAGATCAATGTGGAGCTATATACAGGAAGTACCAGATCAATGTGGAGCTATATACAGGAAGTACCAGATCAATGTGGAGCTATATACAGGGAGTAACAGATCAATGTGGAGCTATATACAGGAAGTACCTGATCAATGTGGAGCTATATATAGGAAGTACCAGTACCAGATCAATGTGGAGCTATATACAGGGAGTAACAGATCAATGTGGAGCTATATACAGGAAGTACCTGATCAATGTGGAGCTATATACAGGAAGTACCAGTACCAGATCAATGTGGAGCTATATACAGGAAGTACCAGATCAATGTGGAGCTATAAACAGGGAGTACCAGTACCAGATCAATGTGGAGCTATATACAGGGAGTACCAGATCAATGTGGAGCTATATACAGGAAGTACCAGATCAATGTGGAGATATATACAGGGAGTACCAGATCAATGTGGAGATATATACAGGAAGTATCAGATCAATGTGGAGATATATACAGGAAGTACCAGATCAATGTGGAGCTATATACAGGAAGTACCAGTACCAGATCAATGTGGAGCTATATACAGGGAGTACCAGATCAATGTGGAGATATATACAGGAAGTACCAGATCAATGTGGAGCTATATACAGGAAGTACCAGTACCAGATCAATGTGGAGCTATATACAGGGAGTACCAGATCAATGTGGAGCTATATACAGGGAGTACCAGATCAATGTGGAGCTATATACAGGAAGTACCAGATCAATGTGGAGCTATATACAGGGAGTACCAGTACCAGATCAATGTGGAGCTATAAACAGGGAGTACCAGTACCAGATCAATGTGGAGCTATATACAGGGAGTACCAGATCAATGTGCAGCTATATACAGGAAGTACCAGATCAATGTGGAGCTATATACAGGGAGTACCAGATCAATGTGGAGCTATATACAGGGAGTACCAGATCAATGTGGAGCTATATACAGGAAGTACCAGTACCAGATCAATGTGGAGCTATATACAGGGAGTACCAGATCATTGTGGAGCTATATACAGGGAGTACCAGATCAATGTGGAGCTATATACAGGAAGTACCAGATCAATGTGGAGCTATATACAGGGAGTACCAGATCAATGTGGAGCTATATACAGGGAGTACCAGATCATTGTGGAGCTATATACAGGGAGTACCAGATCAATGTGCAGCTATATACAGGAAGTACCAGATCAATGTGGAGCTATATACAGGGAGTACCAGTACCAGATCAATGTGGAGCTATATACAGGGAGTACCAGATCAATGTGGAGCTATATACAGGAAGTACCAGTACCAGATCAATGTGGAGCTATATACAGGGAGTACCAGATCATTGTGGAGCTATATACAGGGAGTACCAGATCAATGTGGAGCTATATACAGGGAGTACCAGATCATTGTGGAGCTATATACAGGGAGTACCAGATCAATGTGGAGCTATATACAGGGAGTACCAGTACCAGATCAATGTGGAGCTATATACAGGGAGTACCAGATCAATGTGCAGCTATATACAGGGAGTACCAGATCATTGTGGAGTTTTATACAGGAAGTACCAGTACCAGATCAATGTGGAGCTATATACAGGGAGTACCAGATCAATGTGGAGCTATATACAGGAAGTACCAGTACCAGATCAATGTGGAGCTATATACAGGAAGTACCAGTACCAGATCAATGTGGAGCTATATACAGGGAGTACCAGATCAATGTGGAGATATATACAGGAAGTACCAGATCAATGTGGAGCTATATACAGGGAGTACCAGATCAATGTGGAGCTATATACAGGGAGTACCTGATCAATGTGGAGCTATATACAGGGAGTACCTGATCAATGTGGAGCTATATACAGGAAGTACCAGATCAATGTGGAGCTATATACAGGAAGTACCAGTACCAGATCAATGTGGAGCTATATACAGGGAGTATCAGATCAATGTGGAGCTATATACAGGGAGTACCAGATCAATGTGGAGCTATATACAGGAAGTACCAGATCAATGTGGAGATATATACAGGAAGTACCAGATCAATATGGAGATATATACAGGAAGTACCAGTACTAGATCAATGTGGAGCTATATACAGGAAGTACCAGATCAATGTGGAGCTATATACAGGAAGTACCAGTACCAGATCAATGTGGAGCTATATACAGGGAGTACCAGTACCAGATCAATGTGGAGCTATATACAGGGAGTACCAGATCAATATGGAGATATATACAGGAAGTACCAGATCAATGTGGAGATATATACAGGAAGTACCAGATCAATATGGAGATATATACAGGAAGTACCAGTACTAGATCAATGTGGCTATATACAGGGAGTACCAGTACCAGATCAATGTGGAGCTATATACAGGAAGTATCAGATCAATGTGGAGCTATATACAGGGAGTACCAGATTAATGTGGAGCTATATACAGGGAGTACCAGATCAATGTGGAGCTATATACAGGGAGTACCAGATCAATGTGGAGATATATACAGGAAGTACCAGATCAATGTGGAGATATATACAGGAAGTACCAGATCAATGTGGAGCTATATACAGGAAGTACCAGTACCAGATCAATGTGGAGCTATATACAGGGAGTACCAGATCAATATGGAGCTATATACAGGAAGTACCAGATCAATGTGGAGCTATATACAGGGAGTACCAGTACCAGATCAATGTGGAGCTATATACAGGGAGTACCAGTACCAGATCAATGTGGAGCTATATACAGGAAGTACCAGATCAATGTGGAGCTATATACAGGGAGTACCAGATCAATGTGGAGCTATATACAGGAAGTACCAGATCAATGTGGAGCTATAAACAGGGAGTACCAGTACCAGATCAATGTGGAGCTATATACAGGGAGTACCAGATCAATGTGGAGCTATATACAGGGAGTACCAGTACCAGATCAATGTGGAGCTATATACAGGGAGTACCAGATCAATGTGGAGCTATATACAGGGAGTACCAGATCAATGTGGAGCTATATACAGGAAGTACCAGATCAATATGGAGCTATATACAGGAAGTACCAGATCAATGTGGAGCTATATACAGGGAGTACCAGATCAATGTGGAGCTATATACAGGGAGTACCAGATCAATGTGCAGCTATATACAGGGAGTATCAGATCAATGTGGAGCTATATACAGGAAGTACCAGATCAATGTGGAGCTATATACAGGGAGTACCAGATCAATGTGGAGCTATATACAGGGAGTACCAGATCAATGTGGAGCTATATACAGGAAGTACCAGATCAATTTGGAGCTATATACAGGAAGTACCAGTACCAGATCAATGTGGAGCTATATACAGGGAGTATCAGATCAATGTGGAGCTATATACAGGGAGTACCAGATCAATGTGGAGCTATATACAGGAAGTACCAGTACCAGATCAATGTGGAGCTATATACAGGGAGTACCAGATCAATGTGGAGCTATATACAGGAAGTACCAGTACCAGATCAATGTGGAGCTATATACAGGGAGTACCAGATCAATGTGGAGCTATATACAGGAAGTACCAGATCAATGTGGAGCTATATACAGGAAGTACCAGATCAATGTGCAGCTATATACAGGAAGTACCAGATCAATGTGGAGCTATATACAGGGAGTACCAGATCAATGTGGAGCTATATACATGGAGTACCAGTACCAGATCAATGTGCAGAGGTCCGAGTTATTTGAGACAGTGCATTCGTAAAGGTTTCAGACCCCTTCCTGTCTATATAAGGTCCCACAGTTGACAGTACATGTCAGAACAAACACCAAGCCATGAGGTAGAAGGAATTATCCGTAGAGCTACGAGACAGGATTGTGTCCAGGCACAGATCAGGGGAAGGGTGCCAAAAAATGTCTGCAGCATTGAAGCTCCCCAAGAACACAGTGACCTCTGGAATTCCAGAGTTCCTCTGTGGCGATGGGAGAACCTTCCAGAAGGACAACCATCTCTGCAGCACTCAACCAAGCACTCAACCAATCAGGCCTTTATGATAGAGTGGCAAGACGGAAGCCACTCCTCAGTAAAAGGCAAGACAGCCCGCTTGGAGTTTGCCAAAAAGGCACCTAAAGGACTCTCAGTCCATGAGAAACAAGATTCTCTGGTCGGATTAAACCAAGATTGAACTCTTTGGCCCGAATGTCAAGCGTCACGTCTGGAGGAAACCTGGCACCATCCCTACAGTGAAGCATGGTGGTGGCAGCATCATGCTGTGGGATGTTTTTCAGCGGCAGGGACTGGGAGACTAGTCAGGATTGAGGGAAAGAGGAACAGCGCAATGTACAGAGAGATCCTTGATGAAAACCTTCTCCAGAGCACTCAGAACCTCAGACTGAAACAACAGGACAACGACCCTAAGCACACAGCCAAGACAACACAGGAGTGGCTTCATGACAAGACTCTGAATGTCCTTGACTGGCCCAGCCAGAGCACGGACTTGAACCTGATCGAACATCTCTGGAGAGACCTGAAAATAGCTGTGCAGCGACGCTCAAAATCCAACCTGACAGAGCTTGAGAGGATCTGCAAAGAAGAATGGGAGAAACTCCCCAAAATACAGGTGTGCCAAGCTTGTAGCGTCATACCCAAGAAGACTCAAGGCTGTAATCGCTGCCAAAGGTGCTTCAACAATGTATTGAGTAAAGGGTCTGAATACTTATGTAAATGTGATATTTCCAGGTTTTTGCTTTGTCATTATTGGGTATTGCGTGTAGAATAAGGCTGTAACGTTAACAAAATGTGGAAAAAGTCAAGGGGTCTGAATACTTTTCGAATGCACTGTAGACATGTACATGAAGGCAGGGTAAAGTGACTAGACGTCAGGATAGATATTAATAAGATAAACAAATAAAGAACAGGGTAACGATGCTTCGTGGGTGTCAGTTGTTGATGTGTGCAGAGGGTCCAGCAGCAGCAAATGATGAATGTGAAAGTGTGTGTGCACGTGTGTGTTGTCTCGATATGCGTCAAGAGCAATTCAGATAGTCTGTGTAACCATGATCAACAACTAGATTCAGCCCCGGGACGATTTTTTTATTTTTTTTAATAGCGATTGTCAGGGTGACGGAACCTAATTACAAATACTTTGTAGACTGCAAACGGACCGCAAGAAGCACAAAACAGATATAATATTTGACTAAAGTATTAGGAAGGTGTTTAATATTTTGTACACTGTGTTTATCTCAAGTAACAGTGAAATGCCGTTCTTGCAAACTCTAACCCCTACAATGCAGTAATCAATAACAATGTAATACTAGAAGAAGAAAAACAAGGTATAACAAAAACACACACGATATACAAATAAGAAGAACACACTTAAGTAAGCAAGGGTCAGTTCCAGTAGCATACTTCCAAGGATACTGGATCCAGAGGTAGATATGTATAAGGAGGGTAAAGTGACTAGGAATTAGGACATACGATATATCTCTATTACAAACTGGGTGGTTCGAGCCCTGAATTGGCTGACAGCCGTTGTAGATCCTTATCGTATGTGTGATTATAATGTGATTCATAACATGAATGCAACGTCTGCATATTTGTCCTGATCACGTTTGTCTAGAAGTACACACACACGCATCATTATCAATGATTATGCTGAAAATATAATTGAAAACAATAATATCATAAACATCACACCGTCGTTTAAGAATCGCCACAACATGCGAGGGCTGAACTTGTCCTAATGCCCATTATGTCAATCGGAACAGCACACATTCACCGGATTTCCCATTCCAGCTCTCCGCCCTTACCCTCTCACCACCCGGCTAGAAGATTCACCTCGTACCGTCGCCGGACCTCGATGGCATCAGTTTATGTTTCCATAAATTCCATAAATTGTTACAGTAACCGTTAACTTGCTGACGATATTATTCCACTTAGAAGGATGCAATCGTTTCAAAACAATGTTACTATTAAATAATGCTGACGAAACGCTAATGGGCTACAATGTTTCATCGAGATATCCAACTAGATAAAGTTAGTCGAATGTTATTTTGTTACTCAAGTTTTGAGTCGCTGTATACGACTTTTGTTTGCGATGCGTTGTAAGATAAGTCTATTTTCATTCCTGCTCATTCCGATAGTAAAAAAGGACGAAATGTGTTGTCAATCTGCCGTAAGTCACATGATGACACGCATCCTCCCATCCCAACCCGTTTCCAGTTTAAAAATAAACATGGCCAAACATTTCCCTAGGGTGTTGTTAGAACACATTATTGTCAAACAGAATATTGGCGTTCACAGTATATCTGGCATATGACATTATTGTGGTACAAAATGAAGATTCGTCATGGTTATATGAAGACAATCCTAAAAGCTACAGGCTTGGAACCAACCTACAGCTGTGAAGGACAATAACAAATCAAACCCAGAAAGATGTCTGTCTTACCTTCCAACCTCACACCTCTCTTCTTTAGTCTCCTCTCGGTGGGAGTGATATTTGGCTCTCCCTCTCTTCTGAGCCTGCTCTAGAACACTGGGTTTACCATAGAACGTGGTGTTGGAGTAAACCTGGATACCAGATCTGGCGGATACTAGAACCTCATACCCTGGGTTGGTGGCAGAGGCAAGGGGTGGAGAGGAGGACAGCTGGACACTGTGGAGACCCTCAAACGCATCCATGGTTTTCCAGGTAGAGTCACTAAATCCAACTGCAGTTTAATGTCACTTCAGTTACTGTGAAGGTTGTGGCTTCTGTGAAATCATGATTATGGGAAGAGTTCTGCCACCTTCTTCTATCTTCTTTTACTTTACCTCTTGTGTCTGGTGTTGTAGGAGGACCCCTCACTTGACTAATCTGAAATACACTTTCCTTGGTTCCACATTTGTTTACCTGATGCCTACCTGGGAAACATAAAAAGACATGTAACATTAATAGAATAAATTAGAATAGATTAGAATATAATAGAATAGAATTGAATAGAAAATACTTCAGTGGACTTTCAACCTACCGAATCAATGAGGTCCTAGGCCTAATTTTAATCAACCGACCAGTCCACTCCACTCCTGCCGGTGACTTCAAATCGCCCCTCTCCTGGCCAAATGAAACTCCACTCCTGCCGGGGACTACAACTCACCCCTCTCCTGGTCAAATGAAACTCCACTCCTGCCGGGGACTTCAACTCGCCCCTCTCCTGGTCAAATGAAACTCCACTCCTGCCGGGGACTACAACTCGCCCCTCTCCTGGTCAAATGAAACTCCACTCCTGCCGGGGACTACAACTCACCCCTCTCCTGGCCAAATGAAACTCCACTCCTGCCGGGGACTACAACTCGCCCCTCTCCTGGCCAAATGAAACTCCACTCCTGCCGGGGACTTCAACTCGCCCCTCTCCTGGTCAAATGAAACTCCACTCCTGCCGGGGACTACAACTCGCCCCTCTCCTGGTCAAATGAAACTCCACTCCTGCCGGGGACTACAACTCACCCCTCTCCTGGCCAAATGAAACTCCACTCCTGCCGGGGACTACAACTCGCCCCTCTCCTGGCCAAATGAAACTCCACTCCTGCCGGTGACTACAACTCACCCCTCTCCTGGTCAAATGAAACTCCACTCCTGCCGGTGACTTCAACTCGCCCCTCTCCTGGCTAAATTAAACTTAATGTGTTATTTTCTTTCATATAAATATAAATATTCACGCTAAACAATGGGCATACTTATCAAATTGTGCTTTTATGTCATGTAAGCCTATTCGTTTAGGATGGGTTATTTATTCAGACAAGTTTATAGATTGACTGGCTATACGGAGTATGGACTGCTCTGCAAACATTTGACAATGGAATGCAGAAGGTATAGCAACTCACCATGTATTGTCCAAACTTGGTAATCAATGAATGGCAAAATACTGTACAAAATACTGTACAAAATACTGAAAATGTTCTTAATCTTAGTTACATGTTATGTCATTCGACCCGAAAGTTGCAGAGGACAGAAAAAACAGCACAGTCCGAAGTTCACCTCCTGTTTAGTTCGTGTCATTGTTCTCTTCATCCACACACAGTGAACCGGTTGATATTACTAACACCTCAAGCCTCCTGCTGACCTGCAATGCACATCGCTACCACCAGGTGGCGATGGACAGGTTTGAATCACAATTACACTACATGACCATAAGTATGTGGACACCTGCTCGTCAACATCTCATTCCAAAATCATGGGCATTAATATGGAGTTGTTCCCCCCCTTTGCTGCTATAACAATCTCCACTCTTCTGGGAAGGCTTTCCACTAGATGTTGGAACATTGCTGTGGGGACTTGCTTCCATTCAGCCACAAGAGCATTAGTGGAATCGGGCAATGATGTTGTGCGATTAGGCCTGGCTCGCAGTCGCCATTCCAGTTGATCCCAAAGGCGTTCGATGGGGTTGAGGTCAGGGCTCTGTGCAGGCCAGTCAAGTTCTTCCACATCGATCTCGACAAACCATTTCTGTATGGATCCCACTTTGTGCATAGGGGCATTGTCATGCTGAAAGAGGAAAGAGCCTTCCTCAAACTGTTGCCACAAAGTTGGAAGCACAGAATTGTCTAGAATGTCATTGTATGCTGTAATATTAAGATTTCCCTTTACTGGAACTAAGGGGCCCAGAGACAGTTTGGAACTAGGTACTGAGTGTTGCAACCGAGACAAACGATTTGTACACGCTACCCGCTTCAACACTCGGCGGTCCTGTTCTGTGAGCTTGTGTGGCCTGCCACTTTGCGGCTGAGCCGTTGTTGCTCCTAAACGTTTCCACTTCACAATAACAGCACTTACAGTTGACCGGGGAAACTCTAGCAGGGCAGACATTTGACGAACTGACTTGTTGGAAAGGCGGCATCCTGTGACGGTGCCGCGTTGAAAGTCACTGTGCTCTTCATTAAGGCCATTCTACTGCCAATGTTTGTCTATGGAGATTGCATCACTGTGTGCTCGATTTTATACACCTGTCAGCAGCGGGTGTGGCTGAAATAGCCAAATCCACTAATTTGAAGAGGTGTCCACATACTGCTGTATATAAAATGTATAAATTCATTAGTTTTGGTGGTTAGCATGGGACTCCCGAGTGGCGCAGTGGTCTAAGGCACTGCATCTCAGTGCTAGAGGTGTCACTACAAACACCCCGGTTCGAATCCAGGCTGTGATTGGCCGTGATTGGGAGTCCCATAGGGCAGCGCACAATTCGCCCAGTGTCGTCTGGGTTTGGCTGGGGTAGGCCATCATTGTAAATAAGAAATTGTTCTTAACTGACTTGCCTTAGTTAAATAAATAAAATGTAGCTATACTTGTTGAAGAACTCAGCCCACCATTCTGACAGATCCTCTGGTCCCAAGGATAGAATAGACCCTTTACCTTTCAGAATAGATTAGATTGTTGAACATGAATGGCAAATGCAAGAACAAAATAAGTGTTTGTGTGTGTATGATGGCCAAGGCTCAAACCCATATCAGTAGTAGAGTCCGTTAGCCCGCTATGCCAAAGCCCAAAGCAACTCTCCAGGTCCCAAGTAAGGTTAGAGTTACTCGTCACCATGCCAACTCTCTTACATGAGAAATGAAGAGGGGAAAGTGGGGAGATATTAATTTAATATGTGATCTTACAAGATAATTGGGTTACGTGTTTTTGCTTGGTTGTGATATGTTGCAGCCTGGTCAACCACTGAATCGTTTTTAAAAAATAGAAATGTGGGTGTTACTTTAAACATTTACTGTTTTAATGTGTGTTGTGTTGTACACAGATTTGAGATTAGCTCGTGACCAGGCCTTACAATGAAGCTTTGTTGCAGAAACAGCTGAACACATCAAGTGACCAGAGGTCTACGAGTACTCTCCTTTCCTCTCCTTCGGAGGTCTACGAGTACTCTCCTTTCCTCTCCTTCGGAGGTCTACGAGTCCCTCATTCTTCTTTCGGAGGTCTACGAGTCCCTCATTCTCCTTTCGGAGGTCTACGAGTCCCTCATTCTCCCTTCGGAGGTCTACGAGTCCCTCATTCTCCCTTCGGAGGTCTACGAGTCCCTCATTCTCCTTTCGGAGGTCTACGAGTACTCTCCTTTCCTCTCCTTCGGAGGTCTACGAGTACTCTCCTTTCCTCTCCTTCGGAGGTCTACGAGTCCCTCATTCTTCTTTCGGAGGTCTACGAGTCCCTCATTCTCCTTTCGGAGGTCTACGAGTCCCTCATTCTCCTTTCGGAGGTCTACGAGTCCCTCATTCTCCCTTCGGAGGTCTACGAGTCCCTCATTCTCCCTTCGGAGGTCTACGAGTCCCTCATTCTCCTTTCGGAGGTCTACGAGTACTCTCCTTTCCTCTCCTTCGGAGGTCTACGAGTCCCTCGTTCTCCTTTCGGAGGTCTACGAGTCCCTCGTTCTCCTTTCGGAGGTCTACGAGTCCCTCTCCGTTCCTCTCCCACATCTGTCTCTCCAACATTCTCTACCAAGACTGGCAACACACCTTCCCTTAACGCAGTGAATATATCACATACAATCAATCTGATCAATCATTGTATAACTTGTATTCAATAGGGTATAACTAAAGGGAAGTGAATACATATTTGACTGAGTTATTCATCTCTCTGTAATGTGTGTGTGATGCACAGTGAGTATATTGTAGATATGATATACAATCAATCTATGAAGATGTAGATAAATGGATGTGAATATTATGATCTCGATTGAGTTGGAAAGCTTTAGTCCAGACGCGTCTGATTTATTGTGGATAGCTCCGTATGTGATGCTGAGTGTCTATGAAATGACTCTGTTAACTACCACATCCTACTTCCTCGCTCTGCTGAACTTTACCCTTAAATAGCACCGTGTCTTCAGATAGTGGATCCATGAGGTAATACCTGTAAGAATCACCTCTCCTGTTAGTTCGTGTTTGAGTAGATGTGTGACCTCATGATGTCAGTGTTTTGGAGAGTAGACTGGTGAAACAGACAGTGACAGTAGGTGTAGGAACATTTTGATACTGATAAGAGAATTAATTTCTCCTGTTCATTAACCAATTCAATTTGTTTACTCAGTCTGCGCTATCAGGATTTGTATGATACTGATAGAAATAAAACAGACAGAGGCCCAGTCTACAAAAGTCAAACGTTTATTCACGGAACGTTCTGCCGTGCACACTACAAAGACCATCAATTTATAATGACACACATACTTCCACACAAACCATCAAATCCGCCCGCCAATAGAGTGTAGGGGAGTCCGTGAGAATAGCGTCTCCCTGCCCTCCCCAAAGATAGGGAGAGACCTGGGACTGGGAAGTTCTCAGTGTCCCGGCCAAGGTCGCCCCGAATCTGGCTCAGACAGACAGTCTGTTATCAAAATACTAGACACATTGTCTCCGAAACATTGATTCTGACTAAGAACTATACTATAGTATTATTATATTCCCCTCACTCTGACCATCACACAGTACTATAATTTTTACATTTACATTTAAGTCATTTAGCAGACGCTCTTATCCAGAGCAACTTACAAATTGGAAAGTTCATACATATTCATCCTGGTCCCCCCGTGGGGAATGAACCCACAACCCTGGCGTTGCAAGCGCCATGCTCTACCAACTGAGCCACACTGGACCATATAATAATCAAATGATTCTAACACTTATATAAATGCATTATAATAGTCTAATGATTCAAATCAATTTCATACAATCACATGGTTTCAGACTTATGGTTTCAGGAGTGTAATATTCTAATCATTTATTAAAACACATTTCCTTATCAGATACACAGAGGACAGCTTTCTCAGTCTGTGCTGAAGCCAGTCAACCAGCCAGCCAGCCAGTCAACCAACCAGCCAGCCAGCTAGTCAACCAACCAGTCAGCCAGCCAGTCAACCAGCCAGCCAGCTGGTCAACCAACCAACCAGCCAGTCAACCAACCAACCAGCCAGCTAGTCAACCAACCAACCAGTCAGCTGGTCAACCAACCAACCAACCAGCCAGCCAGCTAGTCAACCAACCAGCCAGCCAGTCAACCAGCCAGCCAGTCAACCAACCAACCAGTCAGCCAGCCAGCTAGTCAACCAACCAACCAACCAGCCAGCCAGCTAGTCAACCAGCCAGTCAACCAACCAACCAGTCAGCTAGTCAACCAACCAGCCAGCCAGCTAGTCAACCAGCCAGTCAACCAACCAACCAGCTAGTCAACCAACCAACCAGTCAGCTAGTCAACCAACCAACCAACCAACCAGCTGGTCAACCAACCAACCAGCCGGTCAACCAACCAACCAGCCAGTTAACCAACCAGCTAGCCAGTGACTGGTAGCGATGACGGTAACGTACTCGCGGAGGGTTGCTGACGCGGGATAGGGTCCTTCTCTCATCTGCTCCTCCGATGGAAGCGAAGCATCTACAAGCTGCTGTGGAGAGAACTGATCATCTTCACTACCCTGCTCCTTCAGCAGGTAGGTAGCCTAGTGGTTAGAGTGTAGAGGTGGCAGGTAGCCTAGTGGTTAGAGTGTAGAGGTGGCAGGTAGCCTAGTGGTTAGAGTGTAGAGGTGGCAGGTAGCCTAGTGGTTAGAGTGTAGAGGTGGCAGGTAGCCTAGTGGTTAGAGTGTAGAGGTGGCAGGTAGCCTAGTGGTTAGAGTGTAGAGGTGGCCGGTAGCCTAGTGGTTAGAGTGTAGAGGTGGCCGGTAGCCTAGTGGTTAGAGTGTAGAGGTGGCAGGTAGCCTAGTGGTTAGAGTGTAGAGGTGGCAGGTAGCCTAGTGGTTAGAGCGTTGGACTAGTAACCGAAAGGTTGCAAGATCGAATCCCCGAGCTGACAAGGTAAAAATCTGTCATTCTGCCCCTGAACAAGGCAGTTAACCCACTGTTCCCCAGTAGACTGTCATTGAAAATAAGAATTTGTTCTTAACTGACTTGCCTAGTAAAATAAAGGTAAAATATATATATATATATACACACACACACACACACAGGTAACTTCATATATACAGGTAACTTCATATACACAGGTGACCTCTTCATATATTATGCATTTATAACACTTGGATAATGAACTTCTTTCAATAAAGCGTTTCACTGGTTGAAATTAAGTCTCATGTGATTAAATACTACACCTATCCTGTGTCTTCAGATCAATGCAGATGAAGGGAGATTAACCGGATTTAGAATATTTTTAATTTAGATCTAAAAAAAAATCTGTTTCTGTATATTTATATATATATATATGAAATACAAAATCAGCATTTAACTAGTTAAATCATGTTTCTAGTCTATTGCATAGTTACAATGTGTAACCATTGATATCCCAGGATCAAGATTGGTAAACACTGTTGAAGTGTATAATACATACAGGCAGACATCATCATTCAAGGAATAGAGTTTGATACTCCTGGTATTGAATATGACTGAAAAATAAATGTCTCAGACATTCATACCTGAACAGCACCTTTATTTGCCAAGGTACAGTACATGATCAGTGAATATATCCAATGTATAGGCTGCACTGTGGGGATATCATGCTTGGTAATAACTACATGTATATAGGACTTGCATCCTTGGCACAAAGTTATATTCTACTCGATCCATACGCTTCATTAATGTCATTCAGAATGTTTTGAAGTTGATACAACTGGCTCTGATAGCTGAGGTTCATAGGTTCTGAAATAATATTTATACCAAACGTTTTAGGGTCCATACACAGATTGGCTACATAGCTAGCTACACATCCATAGGCATACAGGTATTTTTTATCCTCCGCTACACAATAAGCAAGAAAATAGTTAGCTAGCTACAATACATCAGCTGCATTGCATTGGAAATATCAGCAAGGCAAGCCTACAAAATTTTACATCCAATTTGAAATAAATGTTTTAGCTAGCTAGATTCTTTACATCCACTGTTTCACATGATGACAGCCTTGTTTGCTGGTTCTCTCAGGAATCCCTAACACATTAAAACATAAATTACAATTTCATATGTCACAACGCCCCATAAAGCTAGCTAGCAGGCTGGCTAATGTTAGCTCGTCAGCTAGTTTGCTAAATAGCAATGTTTCGTAAATGAACTTAATGACAAAATATGCATAATCGTTTGTCTCTACATTAACATATTCCTCTCAACTGTACTTTTTTTACATGATTCGTTATGACAATTAATTACCTACATTTGCTTCCATCCTAGTATTTTTGTCAGCCATCTTTGCTTAAGAAAGTCTCCTGCGATGGGTCGCATAGCGTCAAATGCATCATGGGAACCACTCGATATGATTGGTCATCACCAATGATTTGCATAAAGTTGGGAAATGTTGAAAGGTTTCACTGCCTCCCACTCCATGTCCGTGCCGCCCAACTGTCCCCAGCCCTCTCCACTTTTCACCGCTTTCCTTCCATTGAACATGAACGGGAAGAGGTGTTACACAGCGTGCTAGTTAGTGTACACGGGTCATTACTTTCACCCCTGGCGCCCAGGCTAATATCCCATTATTTAACATTACTACATGTCAGCTGCATAAAACATGTGCGTACTGACTGCAAGCCAATAAGCTCCAACTTTAGCATTGTGGTTTGAGGAGAACACTTCAAGCCAGAGAGATGAGTGGCCGAGATCGTACAGTGCGGGATTGTTTTAAATGGCATAGCCTACAGTCGAGAAGGGCAGCGCACGCTGCAAATACCAAATTGTTATGGTTGTGCCTGTCAGTGAAAAGCAGAGACACCCGACAGGCATATCGCAAAATGACTATTGCTGTAAAGAGTTTACAATAGACTCCATTCTGTCTTTTAGTTATTGAATTTCTTAAGTTAATTGAGCAAACAGTAGCCTCTTTTATTGGGCACAAGCGGAGAACATTTAACCTTTATTTAAAGCTAACATGCTAAATAGTTGCAAAGTAGCTCAGCAGTAGTAATTGGTTGAAAAGTTGCTAATTGGCTCAAATGTTAAAGTTGTACCCTGATGAGATTCAAACTCGCAACCGTTGGCTTGCTTATAGACATTCAGGGTATACGTCCACCCCGACCAAACACCTGTGGACGTCGGGCCCTCATAGAGTCTGTTTCTGACCGTTTGAGCAGACACATGCACATGTGTGGCCTGCTGGAGGTCATTTTGCAGGGCGCTGGCAGTGCACCTCCTTGCACAAAGGCGGAGGTAGCGGTCCTGCTGCTGGGTTGTTGCCCTCCTACGGCCTCCTCCACGTCTCCTGATGTACTGGCCTGTCTCCTGGTAGCGCCTGCATGCTCTGGACACTACGCTGACAGACACAGCAAACCTTTTTGCCACAGTTCGCATTGATGTACCATCCTGGATGAACTGCACTACCTGAGCCACTTGTGTGGGTTGTAGACTCCGTCTCATGCTACCACTAGAGTGAGAGCACCGCCAGCATTCAAAAGTGACCAAAACATCAGCCAGGAAGCATATGAACTGAGAAGTGGTCTGTGGTCACCACCTGCAGAATCACTCCTGTTTTGGGGGGTGTCTTGCTAATTGCCTATAATTTCCACCTTTTGTCTATTCCATTTGCACAACAGCATGTGAAATTTATTGTCAATCAGTGTTGCTTCCTAAGTGGACAGTTTGATTTCACAGAAGTGTGATTGACTTGGAGTTACATTGTGTTGTTTAAGTGTTCCCTTTATTTTTTTGAGCAGTGTATATATATATATATATATATATATCATTAGCACCTGTAGCCAAACTGATGCAGCATCATGGCTATAAATAAATAGGCTGAAGCCTGGGGTTGGCTGCATTTACCCCATTAGACACATCCTGATTGTTCATATTTTTTATTGTAAATTAAAATAAAATTGTTTTCTACTACAAAAAAAGGATGTCATTGCCCAAAACTGCATTTGTAAAATGATGCCACGCTGGCAATTGCATGAGTAGACAAACGTGATTAGCAATGTGAAGAGAAAAAAAAAAGGCCAAAATTACTTTTCAAAATACTTTTTGTTTGTTGACAAAATGAACATGGGAAGTGTGAGCAACAAATCAAGCATGTCATTTCAGATCAACAGAGAAAATCATTTGGTAATATATTTAGTCTGTATTAGACTGCGATCTCCAAACCAGACTGTTATTGAAGATATACACTGCTCCAGAATCCATATAGGATGGAAATCCATCTATTTCTGTTCAGGTGAGTAACAATATATATATATATATTTTTACCTCCCAGTCCCTTTTGCTGTTGGTTGTACAGTTTGGAAGGCCGGCCCCTTCTCAAGTTTGTCACAGTTCCACTGGATATCCCTTCGTGTGAACGTAAAATGACCATCTTTAGAACCGTAGACATGTTCTACTCATTTTATTCAAGAGAATTTTTGAAATGTAAATCAAAATTTATTTAAAAAAAATATTTAAAAAATTCTTTGCTACATTCCTTGCACTTATCTGAAGTCACTTCAGGTGTCCGTCAGCCAGACAATTCTATAATATAATACGTGCAAAAGAACAAACGTAACAAAAACACAATATAAAACCCATTTTGTCCCAGTAGCCAGTGTTTAAATGGGCAGAGCCTCCATTTTAGGAGGAGAGTGCCAGATACCAGAACTGGTACGTTTGAGGTAGCGAGGTTTGTTCTTGTAGAAGATGCGGTCCAACATTGGGGGTTCAATCTCTCCATAGTGACAGTCCACGTCCGTTGGGTTGAAATATTGCTTCTTCATGGTCTGTTTCAGCTTGTCGCCTAGAGGGGAGTACAGGTTCGCGTTAATAAATATGTTATAAGGAGTTGGCTCCGACTTTTCTGGACCCTTCTTCCCCAAGGGCTAAAAAGGTCTCTGCTCTACTCCCAGAGAACATGTTACTCTAACGAATGGTGCTTGTTTAATAAAGTTAGATCAAAGCTGAATCAAATGTCTACAAGATCACATAATGATAGTATTGTACATAACAGAACCCAATCTAATAGCATAGTTTAACGTCACTGTAAGAAAGATTAAAAACACCACTTCATTTCCTATATGAGTTTAGGATGATTGCGTGCTTCTACACCTGCACTGCTTGCTGTTTGGGGTTTTAGGCTGGGTTTCTGTACAGCACTTTGTGACATCAGCTGATGTAAGAAGGGCTTTATAAATACATTTGATTGATTGATTGTGTGAAGTGCCCGTTTGAGAGAAATGTGACCAAACCCAACAGCGTGAGCCACTAGGCAAAACATGTCCTTTGATTTAAACCACACACAAGTATGCTACAGTTGTTTAACACCATCTGCTCTACAAGTCACCCTCTGTGCCCACTCTGTGCCCACTCTGTGCCCACTCTGTGCCCACTCTGTGCCCACTCTGTGCCCACTCTGTGCCCACTCTGTGCCCACTCTGTGCCCACTCTGTGCCCACTCTGTGCCCACTCTGTGCCCACTCTGTGCCCACTCTGTGCCCACTCTGTGCCCACTCTGTGCCCACTCTGTGCCCACTCTGTGCCCACTCTGTGCCCACTCTGTGCCCACTCTGTGCCCACTCTGTGCCCACTCTGTGCCCACTCTGTGCCCACTCTGTGCCCACTCTGTGCCCACTCTGTGCCCACTCTGTGCCCACTCTGTGCCCACTCTGTGCCCACTCTGTGCCCACTCTGTGCCCACTCTGTGCCCACTCTGTGCCCACTCTGTGCCCACTCTGTGCCCACTCTGTGCCCACTCTGTGCCCAAGTCACCCTCTGTGCCCAAGTCACCCTCTGTGCCCAAGTCACCCTCTGTGCCCAAGTCACCCTCTGTGCCCAAGTCACCCTCTGTGCCCAAGTCACCCTCTGTGCCCAATGTGAAACACTGTACACATAAAGAGCTAAATTCCCATAAAAACTGAGCTCAAAATGGCTGGCATGCAGATGCAGCATTGACATTTTACTGGTAAAACTAACAATTATCAATGAGAAATGTGAAGGGGGGGCGACCATGTTTTTTTTGGGGCGGGGGGGGGGGGGGGGGGGGGGGGTACTTGCAGTAAAGAAACACATGCACAGAACAGAACGGCTCATTCCAGCTGGATCCAAGGAGGTTGGAACGGGTGGATACCTATGGACCCGCAGCCGATGTTATAAACTCATGGCAAGTTACCCAACATCAGGTTTAAAAGTAGACTTAGCAATGTGCCATAATACACAGCGGGGCCAATTCCTGCTTATAGAAAACAAGAATTGAAATCTACCCAAGACGGCCACTATTGGTTCTTCCCAATATGACCCCTGGCTTGATGTGGAAATGGCTCATTTCAGAATCAAGAGACTATTTTTATAGTTTTTTTAATGTCTTTTCACTAAGAAGCCTCACCGATAATGTTACATGTAATACCGATTATGTTATAATTTATACTGATTCGGTTATATTGCAGTTTTAACCGTCTTTGGATGACAGTAAAATAAAAAATATAGAGTTTCTTCTCAATGTACCCTTGGCCCATTTGGGGATGCGTTTCCTTGGTGCCGACTCATCATCAGTAGAGTCCTCACTGTTCTGGTCCATCCCATAGTCCTCAGGGTTGGTGTTGAGAATAATGGGCTTGTTGCCCCCCTTAGGAGTGATCTCATACGACTGGGGAGACCACTCGATATCTACAGTGACGTTGATTACTCCTCCCTTCCCTACGGGCGTCTTCATCGTGGGCCATGGGAGAACATGAAGGTATATTATGGATACATGTTCTATTAAATAAACTGGGCTCTATGCAGACCGACTAAATAAACAGGGCTCTATGCAGACCGACTAAACAAACAGGGCTCTATGCAGACCGACTGAATAAACAGGGCTCTATGCAGACCGACTGAATAAACAGGGCTCTATGCAGACCGACTAAACAAACAGGGCTCTATGCAGACCGACTAAACAAACAGGGCTCTATGCAGACCGACTAAACTAACAGGGCTCTATGCAGACCGACTGAATAAACAGGGCTCTATGCAGACCGACTAAACAAACAGGGCTCTATGCAGACCGACTAAATAAACAGGGCTCTATGCAGACCGACTGAATAAACAGGGCTCTATGCAGACCGACTGAATAAACAGGGCTCTATGCAGACCGACTGAATAAACAGGGCTCTATGCAGACCGACTGAACAAACAGGGCTCTATGCAGACCGACTGAACAAACAGGGCTCTATGCAGACCGACTGAACAAACAGGGCTCTATGCAGACCAGACCGACTGAACAAACAGGGCTCTATGCAGACCGACTGAATAAACAGGGCTCTATGCAGACCGACTGAATAAACAGGGCTCTATGCAGACCGACTAAACAAACAGGGCTCTATGCAGACCGACTAAACAAACAGGGCTCTATGCAGACCGACTAAACAAACAGGGCTATATGCAGACCGACTAAACAAACAGGGCTATATGCAGACCGACTAAACAAACAGGGCTCTATGCAGACCGACTGAACAAACAGGGCTCTATGCAGACCAGACCGACTGAACAAACAGGGCTCTATGCAGACCGACTGAATAAACAGGGCTCTATGCAGACCGACTAAACAAACAGGGCTCTATGCAGACCGACTGAATAAACAGGGCTCTATGCAGACCGACTAAACAAACAGGGCTCTATGCAGACCGACTAAACAAACAGGGCTCTATGCAGACCGACTGAATAAACAGGGCTCTATGCAGACCGACTGAATAAACAGGGCTCTATGCAGACCAGACCGACTGAACAAACAGGGCTCTATGCAGACCGACTGAATAAACAGGGCTATATGCAGACCGACTGAACAAACAGGGCTCTATGCAGACCAGACCGACTGAACAAACAGGGCTCTATGCAGACCGACTGAACAAACAGGGCTCTATGCAGACCGACTAAACAAACAGGGCTCTATGCAGACCAGACCGACTGAACAAACAGGGCTCTATGCAGACCGACTGAACAAACAGGGCTCTATGCAGACCGACTAAACAAACAGGGCTCTATGCAGACCAGACCGACTGAACAAACAGGGCTCTATGCAGACCGACTGAATAAACAGGGCTATATGCAGACCGACTGAATAAACAGGGCTATATGCAGACCGACTGAACAAACAGGGCTCTATGCAGACCAGACCGACTGAACAAACAGGGCTCTATGCAGACCGACTAAACAAACAGGGCTCTATGCAGACCAGACCGACTGAACAAACAGGGCTCTATGCAGACCGACTGAATAAACAGGGCTATATGCAGACCGACTGAACAAACAGGGCTCTATGCAGACCGACTAAACAAACAGGGCTCTATGCAGACCGACTAAACAAACAGGGCTCTATGCAGACCGACTGAATAAACAGGGCTCTATGCAGACCGACTAAACAAACAGGGCTCTATGCAGACCGACTGAACAAACAGGGCTCTATGCAGACCGACTGAACAAACAGGGCTCTATGCAGACCGACTAAACAAACAGGGCTCTATGCAGACCGACTGAATAAACAGGGCTCTATGCAGACCGACTGAATAAACAGGGCTCTATGCAGACCGACTGAACAAACAGGGCTCTATGCAGACCGACTGAACAAACAGGGCTCTATGCAGACCAGACCGACTGAACAAACAGGGCTCTATGCAGACCGACTGAATAAACAGGGCTCTATGCAGACCGACTGAATAAACAGGGCTCTATGCAGACCGACTGAATAAACAGGGCTCTATGCAGACCGACTGAACAAACAGGGCTCTATGCAGACCGACTAAACAAACAGGGCTCTATGCAGACCGACTAAACAAACAGGGCTCTATGCAGACCGACTAAACAAACAGGGCTCTATGCAGACCAGACCGACTAAACTAACAGGGCTCTATGCAGACCGACTAAACAAACAGGGCTCTATGCAGACCGACTAAACAAACAGGGCTCTATGCAGACCGACTAAACAAACAGGGCTCTATGCAGACCGACTAAACAAACAGGGCTCTATGCAGACCGACTGAACAAACAGGGCTCTATGCAGACCGACTAAACAAACAGGGCTCTATGCAGACCAGACCGACTAAACTAACAGGGCTCTATGCAGACCGACTAAACAAACAGGGCTCTATGCAGACCAGACCGACTAAACTAACAGGGCTCTATGCAGACCGACTGAACAAACAGGGCTCTATGCAGACCAGACCGACTGAACAAACAGGGCTCTATGCAGACCGACTGAATAAACAGGGCTCTATGCAGACCGACTAAACAAACAGGGCTCTATGCAGACCGACTAAACAAACAGGGCTCTATGCAGACCAGACCGACTAAACTAACAGGGCTCTATGCAGACCGACTAAACAAACAGGGCTCTATGCAGACCAGACCGACTAAACTAACAGGGCTCTATGCAGACCGACTGAACAAACAGGGCTCTATGCAGACCAGACCGACTGAACAAACAGGGCTCTATGCAGACCGACTGAATAAACAGGGCTCTATGCAGACCGACTGAATAAACAGGGCTCTATGCAGACCGACTGAATAAACAGGGCTCTATGCAGACCGACTGAACAAACAGGGCTCTATGCAGACCGACTAAACAAACAGGGCTCTATGCAGACCGACTAAACAAACAGGGCTCTATGCAGACCGACTAAACAAACAGGGCTCTATGCAGACCAGACCGACTAAACTAACAGGGCTCTATGCAGACCGACTAAACAAACAGGGCTCTATGCAGACCGACTAAACAAACAGGGCTCTATGCAGACCGACTAAACAAACAGGGCTCTATGCAGACCGACTAAACAAACAGGGCTCTATGCAGACCGACTGAACAAACAGGGCTCTATGCAGACCGACTAAACAAACAGGGCTCTATGCAGACCAGACCGACTAAACTAACAGGGCTCTATGCAGACCAGACCGACTAAACTAACAGGGCTCTATGCAGACCGACTAAACAAACAGGGCTCTATGCAGACCGACTAAACAAACAGGGCTCTATGCAGACCGACTGAACAAACAGGGCTCTATGCAGACCGACTAAACAAACAGGGCTCTATGCAGACCGACTAAACAAACAGGGCTCTATGCAGACCGACTAAACAAACAGGGCTCTATGCAGACCAGACCGACTAAACTAACAGGGCTCTATGCAGACCGACTGAATAAACAGGGCTCTATGCAGACCGACTAAACAAACAGGGCTCTATGCAGACCGACTAAACAAACAGGGCTCTATGCAGACCAGACCGACTAAACTAACAGGGCTCTATGCAGACCGACTGAATAAACAGGGCTCTATGCAGACCGACTAAACAAACAGGGCTCTATGCAGACCGACTAAACAAACAGGGCTCTATGCAGACCGACTAAACAAACAGGGCTCTATGCAGACCGACTAAACAAACAGGGCTCTATGCAGACCGACTGAACAAACAGGGCTCTATGCAGACCGACTAAACAAACAGGGCTCTATGCAGACCGACTAAACAAACAGGGCTCTATGCAGACCGACTGAACAAACAGGGCTCTATGCAGACCAGACCGACTAAACTAACAGGGCTCTATGCAGACCGACTGAATAAACAGGGCTCTATGCAGACCGACTAAACAAACAGGGCTCTATGCAGACCGACTAACCAAACAGGGCTCTATGAAGACCAGACCGACTAAACTAACAGGGCTCTATGCAGACCGACTGAATAAACAGGGCTCTATGCAGACCGACTGAACAAACAGGGCTCTATGCAGACCGACTAAACAAACAGGGCTCTATGCAGACCGACTAAACAAACAGGGCTCTATGCAGACCAGACCGACTAAACTAACAGGGCTCTATGCAGACCGACTGAATAAACAGGGCTCTATGCAGACCGACTAAACAAACAGGGCTCTATGCAGACCGACTAAACAAACAGGGCTCTATGCAGACCAGACCGACTAAACTAACAGGGCTCTATGCAGACCGACTGAATAAACAGGGCTCTATGCAGACCGACTGAACAAACAGGGCTCTATGCAGACCGACTAAACAAACAGGGCTCTATGCAGACCGACTAAACAAACAGGGCTCTATGCAGACCGACTAAACAAACAGGGCTCTATGCAGACCGACTAAATAAACAGGGCTCTATACAGACCGACTGAACAAACAGGGCTCTATGCAGACCGACTGAACAAACAGGGCTATATGCAGACCGACTGAACAAACAGGGCTCTATGCAGACCGACTAAACAAACAGGGCTCTATGCAGACCGACTAAACAAACAGGGCTCTATGCAGACCGACTAAACAAACAGGGCTCTATGCAGACCGACTAAACAAACAGGGCTCTATGCAGACCGACTGAACAAACAGGGCTATATGCAGACCGACTGAACAAACAGGGCTCTATGCAGACCGACTAAACAAACAGGGCTCTATGCAGACCGACTAAACAAACAGGGCTCTATGCAGACCGACTAAACAAACAGGGCTCTATGCAGACCGACTAAACAAACAGGGCTCTATGCAGACCAGACCGACTAAACAAACAGGGCTCTATGCAGACCGACTAAACAAACAGGGCTCTATGCAGACCGACTAAACAAACAGGGCTCTATGCAGACCGACTAAACAAACAGGGCTATATGCAGACCGACTAAACAAACAGGGCTATATGCAGACCGACTGAATAAACAGGGCTCTATGCAGACCGACTAAACAAACAGGGCTCTATGCAGACCGACTAAACAAACAGGGCTCTATGCAGACCAGACCAACTAAATAAACAGGGCTCTATGCAGACCGACTGAATAAACAGGGCTCTATGCAGACCGACTGAATAAACAGGGCTCTATGCAGACCGACTGAATAAACAGGGCTCTATGCAGACCGACTGAATAAACAGGGTTCTATGCAGACCGACTGAATAAACAGGGCTCTATGCAGACCGACTAAACAGGGCTCTATGCAGACCGACTAAACAGGGCTCTATGCAGACCGACTAAACAGGGCTCTATGCAGACCGACTAAACAGGGCTCTATGCAGACCGACTAAACAGGGCTCTATGCAGACCGACTAAACAGGGCTCTATGCAGACCGACTAAACAGGGCTCTATGCAGACCGACTAAACAGGGCTCTATGCAGACCGACTAAACAGGGCTCTATGCAGACCGACTAAACAGGGCTCTATGCAGACCAGACCGACTAAACAAACAGGGCTCTATGCAGACCGACTAAACAGGGCTCTATGCAGACCGACTAAACAGGGCTCTATGCAGACCGACTAAACAGGGCTCTATGCAGACCGACTAAACAGGGCTCTATGCAGACCAGACCGACTAAACAAACAGGGCTCTATGCAGACCGACTAAACAAACAGGGCTCTATGCAGACCGACTAAATAAACAGGGCTCTATGCAGACCGACTAAATAAACAGGGCTCTATGCAGACCGACTGAATAAACAGGGCTCTATGCCGACCGACTAAATAAACAGGGCTCTATGCAGACCGACTGAATAAACAGGGCTCTATGCAGACCGACTGAATAAACAGGGCTCTATGCAGACCGACTAAATAAACAGGGCTCTATGCAGACCGACTAAACAAACAGGGCTCTATGCAGACCGACTAAACTAACAGGGCTCTATGCAGACCAGACCGACTGAACAAACAGGGCTCTATGCAGACCAGACCGACTGAACAAACAGGGCTCTATGCAGACCAGACCGACTGAATAAACAGGGCTCTATGCAGACCGACTGAATAAACAGGGCTCTATGCAGACCGACTAAACAAACAGGGCTCTATGCAGACCGACTAAACAAACAGGGCTCTATGCAGACCGACTAAACTAACAGGGCTCTATGCAGACCAGACCGACTGAACAAACAGGGCTCTATGCAGACCAGACCGACTGAACAAACAGGGCTCTATGCAGACCAGACCGACTGAACAAACAGGGCTCTATGCAGACCAGACCGACTAAACAAACAGGGCTCTATGCAGACCAGACCGACTGAACAAACAGGGCTCTATGCCTTTCTCAGAAGTAGAGCTCTAGATGTTATTCGGTGTCCTTTCCACATCAGCTACCCCATAGTCTCCTCACCTGAACTTCAGCAGTCAGGTGACTCTTGGCAGCAGTGGTGGCAGCCTCTGTTTCTGTCTGTCTGCTTCTCTATGTCTCTCCTCCTCAGCTTGCCTCTGCTGCTCCTCCTGGTGCGTAGAACATAAAACGATTTAGTAAAAAAATTTAAAAAAGGTAAATACACTGAGTATACAAAACATTATGAACACCTGCTCTTTCCATGAGAGTCTGAACAGGTGAATCCAGGTGAAAGCTATGATCCCTTATTGATGTCACTTGTTAAATCTACTTCAGTGTAGATGAAGCGGAGGAGACAGGTTAATGAAAGATTTTAAAGTCTTGAGACAATTGAGACATGGATTGTGTATGTGTGCCATTCGGAGGGTGAATGGGCGAGACAAAAGATGTAAGTGCCTTCGAACAGTATGATAGTAGGTGACAGGAGCACCGGTTTGTATCAAGAATTGCAACACTGCTGTGTTTTTCATACTCAACAGTTTCCTGTGTTCCAAGAATGATCCACCACCCAAAGGACATCCAGCCAACATGACACAACTGGGGGAAAGCATTGGAGTCAACATGGGCCAGCATTCCAGTGGAACGCTTCTGACACCTTGTCGAGTCCATCCCTTGACAAATTGAGGTTGTTCTGAGGGCAACTCAATATTAGGAAGGTGTTCTTAATGTTTGGTATACTCAGTGTAGGTTTTGGTTGATTGAGCCACACAGGGTCCAGTTCATTGGGGTATAATCGTAGCAAAATGTTTGACAACAGAAAACAAAACGTTTATTCTTGGACAAATCCATGTAGTCCCTCCTAAAGTTGCACATTTTGGGGAATATTCAGAGGTGGAAACTTTCCATGGGAATTATGGGGAATTAATATTAATACCATTTAAATGTAGATGTTTTTTTGCATTGGATATACTTTCCATATCATATGGAGACAAACATAAACATTTTACCTTATCAAAGGTAGACATAATTGCAAATTAATAAATCCTTCCAATTGACATTAAAAAAAAACAATTGTTACAAAATTACCTTTAATTTAATGAGTTGACTCGTCACATGGGATGATATCACTGAACAACAAAAGGGAATATTGAATGATCCATCGCATCTCCCAAAAACGTTTTCAACATACATCTGTAAAATGATAGTCTAGAAACTAAAGCTTTGGTTGTCTTCCTCTCAGGCTTCCATGTCTTCTCCCTGGACCTCGTCAATGTCCACCTCTTGAACATCAGACTCCGAGGCCTCATCTTCACCGTCACTTTCCAACCTTGTTGAGGATGGCTCTTTGTCAGTCTCAAAAAGCCTCAAATTTGCCCGGATGGACACCAATTTTTCAACCCTTGTATTGGTCAGCCTGTTGTGTGCTTTGGTGTGTGTTCCCAAACAAGGACCAGTTGCGCTCTGAGGCGGCTGATGTTGGTGGGATTTGGAGGAGGATGGAGGCAACAGGGGAAAGAACCTCAGATCCACAAAGTCCCTTCCACCAGGTGGCTGATGAGATATGTTGGCACGACTGCCATATTGCATCTCCATCCCAAAGCCCTTGCTTGGAAGTGTACTTCGCCAGACTGCCAAGAACCTTGCCCTCATCCAAGCCAAGGTGGCGAGACACGGTAGTGATGACACCATAGGCCTTGTTGATCTCTGCACCAGACAGGATGCTCTTGCCAGCATACTTGGGGTCCAACATGTACGCTGCGGCGTGTATGGGCTTCAGGCAGAAGTCTTCATGCTTTTTGATGTATTTCAGAACTGCAGTTTCCTCTGCTTGGAGCAACAGGGAAGTGGGCAGGGCAGTACAGATTTCTTCTCTTACATCTGTAAGCAGAGTCTGAACATCAGACAGGAGCGGCAGGTAGCCTAGTGGTTTGGGGCGGCAGGTGGCCTAGTGGTTTGGGGCGGCAGGTGGCCTAGTGGTTTGGGGCGGCAGGTGGCCTAGTGGTTTGGGGCGGCAGGTGGCCTAGTGGTTTGGGGCGGCAGGTAGCCTAGTGGTTTGGGGCGGCAGGTAGCCTAGTGGTTTGGGGCGGCAGGTAGCCTAGTGGTTTGGGGCGGCAGGTAGCCTAGTGTTTAGAGTGTTGGACTATTAACCCGAAAGGTTGCAAGATCGAATCCCCGAGCTGACAAGGCAAAAATCTGTCGTTCTGCCCCTGAACAAGGCAGTTAGCCTAGGAACAGTGGGTTGTCATTGTAAATAAGAAATTGTTCTTAACTGACTTGCCTAGTTAAATAAAAGGTAAAATGTAAAAAAGGATGGCATTGTCTCCCTCAATCCGTGCAATGGCTACGGCAATAGGTTTCAGGAGTTTGTCTGCTTACCACTCTCTCCCAAAATACATCTAGGAGGATCCTCTTGATGGGGCTGTCCATATCGGCAGACTGTGATATGGCCATTTCTTGGAGAGACTCCTTCCCCTCCAGGAGATTGTAAAACATGTTGACAACACCACCCCAACGGGTGTTGCTGGGCAGCTTCAATGTGGTGCTCTTATTCTTCTCACTTTGCTTGGTGAGGTAGATTGCTGCTATTCACCTACCTAACCATTTCCTTGGCTCTCTTGTAGAGTGTATCCATTGTTTTCAGTACCATGAGGTCCTTGAGGAGCAGATTCAATGCATGAGCAGCACAGCCAATGGGTGTGATGTGAGGGTAGGACGACTCCACTGCACAGACCAAGCAGCCTTCAAGTTCGCAGCATTGTCTGTCAAATACCTTCTGTGGTCCAAGGTCATTGATGACTGTCTTCAGCTCCTCTGCAATGTAGAGACCGGTGTGTCTGTTGTCCCTTGTGTCTGTGCTCTTGTAGAATACTGGTTGAGGGGTGGAGATGTAGTTAATTATTTCTTGCCTACGAACATTCGACCACCCATCAGAGATTATTGCAATGCAGTCTGCTTTCTCTATGATTTGCTTGACCTTCACTTGGACTCTGTTGAACTCTGTATCCAGTAGATGAGTAGATAAAGCATGTCTGGTTGGAGGGGTGTATTCTGGGCAAAGAACATTCAGAAATCTCTTCCAATACACATTGTCTGTGAGCATTTAAAAAATAAATAATATATATATATATATATATATATATATATATATATATATATATATATAATATATATATATATATATATATATATATATATATATATATACACATATATACACACACACACACACACATACATATATTATTATTTATTTTTTAAATGGGACGACAAATGGAAAAGGGAAGCGTGAGTAAGATTAACATGAGACTAAAAAAGGCACCAAGGGTGATTTCTGAAATAAAACCCATCTCAAGGGTGCCTTAACAAAGATTTGCAGAGTAAAAGGCAAATGTATTTCAATGATAACCATTAGTTGGCGAGGAGCGAACGTATGTGTTTATTTGGAAAAGACCCAGCAAATGGCTTAAAACAAGTTAGATATAAACCCTTTGTGTCCCCCCCTTTGGAACCTAACACCATTGTTACAGATGGGGAGGGAGGAAGGGGGACGGACAAGTAGAGCTGTACCAGTGAAGTGACAGACCACACACCCCCACATATCCCACTAGATTCCTCTGATACGTACCACGAGACCACTGCCTGACTGTAGATGGGACCGGGAGAGAAAGATAGTTAACAAAGCTTCATATGTTCTGGTAAGATTGGGATTCATGTTTTAAAAATCACACTACAATCCTTTTGGCTCAAAATGAAAAACAACACTATGGGCGTAATGGTTCATCAAAACCCACAGTGTTGGTTCAGTACGTATTGCGGTTCTGGGTGGGGGGTGGGGGGTCACGGTTTGGTACGTATTGCGGTTCTGGGGGGGGGGGGGGGGTCACGGTTTGGTACGTATTGCGGTTCTGGGGGGGGGGGGGGGGTCACGGTTTGGTACGTATTGCGGTTCTGGGGGGGTCACGGTTCGGTACGTATTGCGGTTCTGGGGGGGTGGGGGGTCACGGTTTGGTACGTATTGCGGTTCTGGGGGGGTGGGGGGTCACGGTTTGGTACGTATTGCGGTTCTGGGGGGGTGGGGGTCACGGTTTGGTACGTATTGCGGTTCTGGGGGGGGGGGGGGGTCACGGTTTGGTACGTATTGCGGTTCTGGGGGGGTCACGGTTTGGTACGTATTGCGGTTCTGGGGGGGTCACGGTTTGGTACGTATTGCGGTTCTGGGGGGGGGGGGGGTCACGGTTTGGTACGTATTGCGGTTCTGGGGGGGTCACGGTTCGGTACGTATTGCGGTTCTGGGGGGGGGGGGGGGTCACGGTTTGGTACGTATTGCGGTTCTGGGGGGGTCACGGTTCGGTACGTATTGCGGTTCTGGGGGGGTCACGGTTCGGTACGTATTGCGGTTCTGGGGGGGTCACGGTTTGGTACGTATTGCGGTTCTGGGGGGGGGGGGGGTCACGGTTTGGTACGTATTGCGGTTCTGGGGGGGGTCACGGTTTGGTACGTATTGCGGTTCTGGGGGGGGGGGGGGGGTCACGGTTTGGTACGTATTGCGGTTCTGGGGGGGGGGGTCACGGTTTGGTACGTATTGCGGTTCTGGGGGGGGTCACGGTTTGGTACGTATTGCGGTTCTGGGGGGGGGGGGGGTCACGGTTTGGTACGTATTGCGGTTCTGGGGGGGTCACGGTTTGGTACGTATTGCGGTTCTGGGGGGGGGGGGGGGGTCACGGTTTGGTACGTATTGCAGTTCTGGGGGGGGGGGGGGGGTCACGGTTCGGTACGTATTGCAGTTCTGGGGGGGGTCACGGTCCGGTACGTATTGCAGTTCTGGGGGGGGTCACGGTCCGGTACGTATTGCAGTTCTGGGGGGCGTCACGGTTCGGTACGTATTGCAGTTCTGGGGGGGGTCACGGTCCGGTACGTATTGCAGTTCTGGGGGGGGTCACGGGCCGGTACGTATTGCGGTTCTGGGGGGGGTCACGGTCCGGTACGTATTGCGGTTCTGGGGGGGGTCACGGTTTGGTACGTATTGCGGTTCTGGGGGGGGGGTCACGGTTCGGTACGTATTGCGGTTCTGGGGGGGGGGTCACGGTTCGGTACGTATTGCGGTTCTGGGGGGGGTCACGGTCCGGTACGTATTGCGGTTCTGGGGGGGGGGGGGGTCACGGTCCGGTACGTATTGCGGTTCTGGGGAGGGGGGTCACGGTTTGGTACGTATTGCGGTTCTGGGGGGGGTCACGGTTCAGTACGTATTGCGGTTCTGGGGGGGGGGGTCACGGTTCGGTACGTATTGCGGTTCTGGGGGGGGGGGTCACGGTTCGGTACGTATTGCAGTTCTGGGGGGGGGGTCACGGTTCAGTACGTATTGCGGTTCTGGGGGGGGGGGTCACGGTTCGGTACGTATTGCGGTTCTGGGGGGGGGGGGGGGGGGTCACGGTTCGGTACGTATTGCGGTTCTGGGGGGGGGGGGGTCACGGTTCGGTACGTATTGCGGTTCTGGGGGGGGGGGGGGTCACGGTTCGGTACGTATTGCGGTTCTGGGGGGGGGGGGGGGGGGTCACGGTTCGGTACGTATTGCGGTTCTGGGGGGGGGGTCACGGTCCGGTACGTATTGCGGTTCTGGGGGGGTCACGGTTCGGTACGTATTGCAGTTCTGAGGGGGTCACGGTTCGGTACGTATTGCAGTTCTGGAGGGGGGGTCACGGTACGTATTGCGGTTCTGGGGGGGGTCACGGTTCGGTACGTATTGCGGTTCTGGAGGGGGGGTCACGGTACGTATTGCGGTTCTGGAGGGGGGGTCACGGTCCGGTACGTATTGCAGTTCTGAGGGGGTCACGGTCCGGTACGTATTGCGGTTCTGGAGGGGGGGTCACGGTACGTATTGCGGTTCTGGGGGGGGGTCACGGTTCGGTACGTATTGCGGTTCTGGAGGGGGGGTCACGGTACGTATTGCGGTTCTGGAGGGGGGGTCACGGTCCGGTACGTATTGCAGTTCTGAGGGGGTCACGGTTCGGTACGTATTGCGGTTCTGGAGGGGGGGGTCACGGTCCGGTACGTATTGCGGTTCTGGAGGGGGGGGTCACGGTCCGGTACGTATTGCGGTTCTGGAGGGGGGGTCACGGTACGTATTGCGGTTCTGGGGGGGGGGGTTCACGGTTCGTAGGTATTGCGGTTTTGGGGGTCACGGTTCGGTTGACTATCAACCTGAAAGAAGCAACCAGGCTAAGTTAGCTAGCTAGGCTAATTGAGTCCGCATGCACTTTCCCCCCTCCTGTCCTACAGTTAAAACACAGAAAATTAACTAGCAGCCTAGCTCCAGGCTCTTGGTCATAGTAGCATAGGGTGGCCTAGTGGGCAGGTGGCCTAGTGGGCAGGTGGCCTAGTGGGCAGGTGGCCTAGTGGGCAGGTGGCCTAGTGGGCAGGTGGCCTAGTGGGCAGGTGGCCTAGTGGTTAGAACGTTGGGCCAGTAACCGAAAGGTTGCTAGATCGAATCCCCGAGCTGACAAGGTACAAATCTGTCGTTCTGCCCCTGAACAAGGCAGTTAACCCACTGTTCCTAGGCCGTCATTGTAAAATAAGAATTTGTTCTTACCTGAATTGCCTAGTTAAAAAAAGGTCAAATAAATCCATTAAACTTTGAATTCCATCTTCCATTGATGAGATAAATCTCCTAAACTGCTTTGCCACACCGCGGAGACTCTGTGGACTGTAGAGACGCTTGTGATGACTTGTGATTGGCCAACGACAAGCTACACGCGCCACTCTTGCGTAGGCTATTCTCGTTGAGCAGTGACCACATACCGCTTACGTTTTATCCACAACTCTGACCGTCGCCGTTGTAATCTACCGTGAAGCCGAAAAATGTTCCCAAACGATGGAAGATCTGCAAATTCTGGTTTACAAATCGTCCCCACCACTCGACATCCCACAGAACTAGTTCTTGTTTTCAGCTCAGATTTACTCAAGAGGCAATGGCATACAACGCAGCTTAGGCATTACCTATAGGCCTAGTGTTTATATTAAGAAAAAATAATGTATTCATTCTGGTTCACAGTGCGGACTGAACAGATGTCCTCGTAGCGAACGGTTCGGTATGTATTACGGTTCGGTATGTTACACTAAACAGTTTTATGAGATGTGATCAGGACTACATTTGGGCAAAGGGATAGGTCAGTTATGGAATAAGGGCCGAGGGGGTGTGGTATATGGCCAATATACCACGGCTAAGGGTTGTTTCGAAGGCACGACGCAACGCCCATTAGCCCTGGGATGATACAGCCCATTATCCCTGGGATGATACAGCCCCTTAGCCCTGGGATGATACAGCCCCTTAGCCCTGGGATGATACAGCCCCTTAGCCCTGGGATGATACAGCCCCTTAGCCCTGGGATGATACAGCCCCTTAGCCCTGGGATGATACAGCCCCTTAGCCCTGGGATGATACAGCCCCTTAGCCCTGGGATGATACAGCCCCTTAGCCCTGGGATGATACAGCCCCTTAGCCCTGGGATGATACAGCCCCTTAGCCCTGGGATGATACAGCCCCTTAGCCCTGGGATGATACAGCCCCTTAGCCCTGGGATGATACAGCCCCTTAGCCCTGGGATGATACAGCCCCTTAGCCCTGGGATGATACAGCCCCTTAGCCCTGGGATGATACAGCCCCTTAGCCCTGGGATGATACAGCCCCTTAGCCCTGGGATGATACAGCCCCTTAGCCCTGGGATGATACAGCCCCTTAGCCCTGGGATGATACAGCCCCTTAGCCCTGGGATGATACAGCCCCTTAGCCCTGGGATGATACAGCCCCTTAGCCCTGGGATGATACAGCCCCTTAGCCCTGGGATGATACAGCCCCTTAGCCCTGGGATGATACAGCCCCTTAGCCCTGGGATGATACAGCCCCTTAGCCCTGGGATGATACAGCCCCTTAGCCCTGGGATGATACAGCCCCTTAGCCCTGGGATGATACAGCCCCTTAGCCCTGGGATGATACAGCCCCTTAGCCCTGGGATGATACAGCCCCTTAGCCCTGGGATGATACAGCCCCTTAGCCCTGGGATGATACAGCCCCTTAGCCCTGGGATGATACAGCCCCTTAGCCCTGGGATGATACAGCCCCTTAGCCCTGGGATGATACAGCCCATTAGCCCTGGGATGATACAGCCCCTTAGCCCTGGGATGATACAGCCCCTTAGCCGTGGTATACCGACCATAAATCACAAACCCCCGAGTTGCCTTATTGCTTTTATAAACTGGTTACCAAGGTAATTCGAAAAAAATAAGAAAATGTTTTGCCATACCCATATATATCACGGCTGTCAGCCAATCAGCATTCAGGCCTTGAACCACCCAGTTAATAATTTAAATGATATATGAGCGGAGGATGTCAGAAGAGGAGGACTTCCTTATTCCTCAGGAAGTAGCATATCCCAAGGGCTCCTAAATAAACAATGAAGAAGATAAAAACGAACCTTTAGGTCGACACTGCCCGGCGTGGTGTGTTTGATGATGGACTTTATGACCGTGCTGCGACCCAGAGAGCTGGGGGTCATCATCCGCATCTGGTTCTTCTGGACCGTGTGGAGGAACGACCTCACGTTGGGCCTCACCTAAAAGTAGACAAAAAAAATAAAAAATACACAGGCTGCATTTACTACATCAGGGTCTATTGAATACATATGACAGTATGATTAACCCTTTAACCCCCGTGGAAGAACTGGCCCACTCTGTGCCAGACAAGCTAGAGAGAAATCATGGTTGAAAAATGTCATTACAACAAGTAAACAACCACAAAATGGTTTAAAATGACAAATTCAAAATGTTGGATTTTTTTTTTTACACATTTTTCACTTGAGACACGTTTGAAAAGAAAAAACAAAACATTGCTATATCCAAAAGAGACAGCCGTATGTCTTAGTTCTTACACGCTGGCTCTTCTTGAGGAGTGAAGGCCACTTCCCGGGGGTCTGGAAGTCCTCTCTAGCTTCTGCTGCTACTCTGCGCTTGGCACGGAGGCGAGGACCCAGACTTGATGGTGGCTTCTTACCACTGCCATCTAGGAATACATGGAATAAGGACGTTAACCACTAATAAAAATCTCATTGCTTGCACACACACATTTGGCAGATATTAAATTGCAGGTGCAGCAAACATTTTCTGTTTCTTGCTCCAGCAGTGCATTAGTGAATAATACACAAATCCCCAAAGATAAACTAAATTAAGAAATATCAGAAAGAGTCCGGTAATATAGATATGGTGGTGTGCAAAAACAGTATATGAAGAAACAAAAGGTGTGTACAGTAGTTATTTAGGATGAGCCATGACTACAAGACAGTATATACACTGCATTCAGGAAGTATTCAGACCCCTTCCATTTTTCACATTATTACGTTACAGCCTTATTCTAAAATATATTTTTTTCATATCTACACACAATACCCCATAATGAAAAGTGAAAACAGGTTTAAAAGTGTTTGCAAATGTACTAAAAATATAAACAAATGTATTCAGACCCTTTGCTATGAGACTCAACATTGATCTCCTGTTTCCCTGCATCCTGTTTCCATTGATCATCCTTGAGATGTTTCTACAACTTGATTGGAGTTCACTTGTGGTAAATTCCAATTGATTGGACATGATTTGGAAAGGCACACACCTCCCTATATAAAAAAGTCCCACAGTTGACAGTGCATGTCAGAGCAAAAAACCAAGCCGCGAGGTCGAAGGAATTGTCCGTAGAGCTACGAGACGGGATTGTGTCGAGGCACAGATCTGGGGAAGGGTACCAAAACAACGTCTGCAGCATTGAACACAGTGGCCTTCATCATTCTCAAATTATAGAATCTTGGAGCCACAAAGACTCTTCCTAGAGCTGGCCGCCCGGCCAAACTGAGCAATCGAAGGAGAAGGGCCTTGGTCAGGGAGGTGACCAAGAACACGGTGGGCACGCTGACAGAGCTCCTCTGTGGAGATGGTTGTCTTTCTGGAAGGTTCTCCCATCTCCGCAGCACTCCACCAATCTGGCCTTTATGGTTGAGGCACATGACAGCCTGCTTGGAGTTCACCAAAAGGCACCTAAAGGCACCTAAAAGACTCTGACCATGAGAAACAAGATTCTCTGGTCTGATGAAACCAAGATTGAACTCTTTGGCCCGAGTGCCAAGCATCCCGTCTGGAGGAAACCTGGCACCATCCCTATGGTGAAGCATGGTGTTGGCAGCATCATGCTGTGGGGGTGTTTTTCAGCGGCAGGGACCGGGAGACTAGTCAGGATCGAAGGAAAGAGGAACGAAGCAAAGTATAGAGAGATCCTTGATGAAAATCTGCTCCAGAGCGCTCAGGACCTCAGACTGGGGAGAAGGTTCAACTTCCAACAGGACAACGACCCTAACCACACAGCCAAGACAACACAGGAGTGGATTCGGGACAAGTCTCTGAATGTTCTAGAGTGGCCCAGCCAGAGCACGGACTTGAACCCGATCAAACATCTCTGGAGAGACCTGGAAATAGCTGTGCAGCGATGCTCCCCATCCAACCTGACAGAGCTTGAGAGGATCTGCAGAGAAGAATGGGAGAAACTCCCCTAATACAGCTGTGCCAAGCCTGTAGCATCATACCCAAGAAGACTCAAGGCTGTAATCCCTGTCAAAGGTGCTTCAACAAAGAACTGAGTAAAGGGTCTGAACACTTATTCCTCTATATTAAAAAAGACCAGCTGTAAATAATAACGCAAACTTATGGAAAAACGTTGTATTTCATTGCAGCTGCAGTGCTGGTTGTAGCATGAGTGGAAGTAGGGAGAACGCAATTGTTCTGGCTGTTTAACAGAGTGTTGACAATGCTGAACAACAACTTAAACATGAACTAAACACAAACAGCAGCTCGTCTAGTCATGATTTTAAAAGTTTTGGAATCTCACATTATCAACTTTGCTGTGCATTCAAGGCTTCTTTTTACAGTCTATGGCACGAGGAAACTGCAGACACGGTGATCTGAGCCATCTGATTGGCCAGCGGTAGGCCTATAGGCTCACTTGATTTTCTCTCTGGGCCTTTTGGGTAGGTGGAGTTCTACCTTCACATGAAATGGTTCATAATGGGAACACTTTACCTTCCCGGCGCTAGGGCTGCTGAATGAAGTGCATATCACCAACAGCACAAAACAAATGAAAAATAATAGGAACGCAAGGCTTTATCGTTGTTGTTTTTTTTACAGAAATGTTTGGTTAATCAACTAGGAATGGCTTCGTGACCACTGGTCTAGGGTGTCAGGTAAGGTGGAGGTGATATGATCCTCAACTAGACTCACAAAGCAGTTCATGATGACAGAAGTGAGGTGGGTAAAGGAACGATGGTGGATATCTTGAAGCAAGTGAGAACACACTGGGATAGGGAGATTGACGGACATATTCAACACTCCAGCCAGATGCTTTGAGAACGCGGCTTGGTATGCCGCTTGGGCCGGCAGCCTTAAAATGTCTTAAGTCACATCGACCAAGGAGAATGAGAGCTCAGTCCTCGTGAGCGGCACTTGTTTCCTTAAAAGGTGCAAAGAAGGTGTTTGTCCAGGAGCAAGGTGTCGGTGGCACAATGTTGCTGGTAACTCCCTTATCTCACCTCATTTGCACTCACTGTATATACTTTTTGTTTTATTTTTTTCTACTGTATTATTGACTATGTTTTGTTTATTCCATGTGTAACTCTGTGTTGTTGTTTGTGTCGCACTGCTTTGCTTTATCTTGACGAGGTCACAGTTGCAAATGAGAACTTGATCTCAACTGGCCTACCTGGTTAAAT
Organism: Salvelinus fontinalis; assembly: GCF_029448725.1. Taxonomy (NCBI): domain Eukaryota; kingdom Metazoa; phylum Chordata; class Actinopteri; order Salmoniformes; family Salmonidae; genus Salvelinus; species Salvelinus fontinalis. The sequence goes on from NC_074669.1 coordinate 1,541,602, forward strand.
AAAATTTGTACAACTTTTTTTAAAGATGCAGGTTAGCTAGCAAGAAATATGAATCGCTTTGCTAGCAAGCTAGCTATGCTGAACGAATGTTAGCCAGATTGAATTTACGAACACACTCTGGCTATCTAATCTGATTTCAGAGCACTCTCGTCTGGGTGTGCCAGAGCTCAGAATACCCGATGAATTTACAAAACGCGCAATACCCGCTGAATGTGAACTCTGCGGGTAAACGTTTGCAAAAAAAAAGAAGAAAAGAGCGATTTTTTTTTTTTTTTCCCAGCAGCACAGTTAATCACCAACGCTCTAGATAACATTAACACAGCCTATCCAGCTCTGCTAGGGGTAGTAAAACAGTCAGAGTGAGCTGTTCTCTCATTTATGTCTGGAAGAAGCTAGCCAACTTTAGCCAGTTAGGTCGGGTGTTTGACTGCTGTTGTGAGTTAGACTTGGATCAACCCTACTCCTCGGCCAGAAGGTCCAGTGTCAATAGTGTAGTGTGCGCTCTGAATTTACCAAGCAGGCAATCTGACAAGGCTCTGAATTTACCAAGCAGGCAATCTGACAAGGCTCTGAATTTACCAAGCAGGCAATCTGACAAGGCTCTGAATTTACCAAGCAGGCAATCTGACAACGCTCTGAATTTAGGAACGACCCAGAGTGCACACTGACACACCGGAGGCAATTTACGACCGCACAATTAGGTTTCCAATCAAATGTCTTTTGGCATTGATCAAATGGGCGGGCAGGCAGGGAAGTGTTTTTACAGACACCTATGATTACACAGGTTAGAACCAATGCATATACTTCCTTGTTTTTTCCACTCCCTGTTTGAACAGGGCCGTAAGGGGAAAACATGTGCTTGGGTATGTGGTACGACGCAGCTTTGGAATGATGCAGCTTTGGAATGATGCACGGGGCAGATCTGGAATGATGCAGCTTTGGTATGATGCAGCTTTGGAATGATGCAGCTTTGGAATGATGCACGGGGCAGATCTGGAATGATGCAGCTTTGGAATGATGCAGCTTTGGAATGATGCAGCTTTGGTATGATGCAGCTTTGGAATGATGCAGCTTTGGAATGATGCACGGGGCAGATCTGGAATGATGCAGCTTTGGAATGATGCACGGGGCAGATCTGGTATGATGCAGCTTTGGTATGATGCAGCTTTGGAATGATGCCCGAGGCAGATCTGGTATGATGCAGCTTTGGAATGATGCAGCTTTGGAATGATGCACGAGGCAGATCTGGTATGATGCAGCTTTGGTATGATGCAGCTTTGGAATGATGCCCGATGCAGATCTGGTATGATGCAGCTTTGGAATGATGCAGCTTTGGAATGATGCAGCTTTGGAATGATGCAGCTTTGGAATGATGCAGCTTTGGAATGATGCAGCTTTGGAATGATGCAGCTTTGGTATGATGCAGCTTGTGAGGTACAGTGATGGTGGTGTGAGGTACAGTGATGGTGTGAGGTATGAGGTACGGTGATGGTGTGAGGTATGAGGTATGGTGATGGTGGTGTGAGGTATGGTGTGGTAGTATGAGGTATGGTGAGGGTGGTGTGAGGTATGGTGATGTATGGTGGTGTGAGGTATGAGGTATGGTGAGGGTGGTGTGAGGTATGGTGATGTATGGTGGTGTGAGGTATGAGGTATGAGGTATGGTGAGGTATGGTGGTGTGAGGTATGGTGAGGTATGGTGGTGTGAGGTGTGAGGTATGGTGGTGTGAGGTGTGGTGGTGGTGGTGTGAGGTGTGGTGGTGGTGGTGTGAGGTGTGGTGGTGGTGGTGTGAGGTGTGGTGGTGGTGGTGTGAGGTGTGGTGGTGGTGGTGTGAGGTGTGGTGGTGGTGGTGGTGTGAGGTGTGGTGGTGGTGGTGGTGTGAGGTGTGGTGGTGGTGGTGTGAGGTGTGGTGGTGGTGGTGGTGTGAGGTGTGGTGGTGTGAGGTGTGGTGGTGGTGGTGGTGTGAGGTGTGGTGGTGGTGGTGGTGGTGTGAGGTGTGGTGGTGGTGGTGGTGGTGGTGGTGGTGGTGTGAGGTGTGGTGGTGGTGGTGTGGTGGTGGTGGTGGTGGTGTGAGGTGTGGTGGTGGTGGTGGTGGTGTGAGGTGTGGTGGTGGTGGTGGTGGTGTGAGGTGTGGTGGTGGTGTGAGGTGTGGTGGTGGTGGTGTGAGGTGTGGTGGTGGTGTGTGGTGTGGTGGTGGTGGTGTGTGGTGTGGTGGTGGTGGTGTGAGGTGTGGTGGTGGTGGTGGTGGTGTGAGGTGTGGTGGTGGTGGTGGTGGTGTGAGGTGTGGTGGTGGTGGTGGTGGTGTGAGGTGTGGTGGTGGTGGTGGTAGTGTGAGGTGTGGTGGTGGTGGTGGTGGTGTGAGGTGTGGTGGTGGTGGTGTGAGGTGTGGTGGTGGTGGTGGTGGTGGTGGTGGTGGTGGTGGTGTGAGGAATGGTGGTGTGAGGTATGGTGAGGAATGGTGGTGTGAGGTATGGTGAGGTATGGTGGTGTGAGGTGTGGTGGTGGTGGTGTGAGGTGTGGTGGTGGTGGTGTGAGGTGTGGTGGTGGTGGTGTGAGGTGTGGTGGTGTGAGGTGTGGTGGTGGTGGTGTGAGGTGTGGTGGTGGTGGTGTGTGGTGGTGTGAGGTGTGGTGGTGGTGGTGGTGGTGTGAAGTATGGTGAGGGTGGTGTGAGGTATGGTGATGTATGGTGGTGTGAGGTATGAGGTATGAGGTATGGTGAGGTATGGTGGTGTGAGGTGTGGTGGTGGTGGTGTGAGGTGTGGTGGTGGTGGTGTGAGGTGTGGTGGTGGTGGTGTGAGGTGTGGTGGTGGTGGTGTGAGGTGTGGTGGTGGTGGTGTGAGGTGTGGTGGTGGTGGTGTGAGGTGTGGTGGTGGTGTGAAGTATGGTGAGGTGGTGGTGTGAGGTATGGTGATGTATGGTGGTGTGAGGTATGAGGTATGAGGTATGGTGTGGTGGTGGTGGTGTGAGGTGTGGTGGTGGTGGTGTGAGGTGTGGTGGTGGTGGTGTGAGGTGTGGTGGTGGTGGTGTGAGGTGTGGTGGTGGTGGTGTGAGGTGTGGTGGTGGTGGTGTGAGGTGTGGTGGTGGTGGTGTGAGGTGTGGTGGTGGTGGTGGTGTGAGGTGTGGTGGTGGTGGTGGTGGTGTGGTGGTGGTGGTGGTGTGAGGTGTGGTGGTGGTGGTGGTGTGAGGTGTGGTGGTGGTGGTGGTGTGAGGTGTGGTGGTGGTGGTGGTGTGAGGTGTGGTGGTGGTGGTGGTGTGAGGTGTGGTGGTGGTGGTGGTGTGAGGTGTGGTGGTGGTGGTGGTGTGAGGTGTGGTGGTGGTGGTGGTGTGAGGTGTGGTGGTGGTGGTGGTGTGAGGTGTGGTGGTGGTGGTGGTGTGAGGTGTGGTGGTGGTGGTGGTGTGAGGTGTGGTGGTGGTGGTGGTGTGAGGTGTGGTGGTGGTGGTGGTGTGAGGTGTGGTGGTGGTGGTGGTGTGAGGTGTGGTGGTGGTGGTGGTGTGAGGTGTGGTGGTGGTGGTGGTGTGAGGTGTGGTGGTGGTGGTGGTGTGAGGTGTGGTGGTGGTGGTGGTGTGAGGTGTGGTGGTGGTGGTGGTGTGAGGTGTGGTGGTGGTGGTGGTGTGAGGTGTGGTGGTGGTGGTGGTGTGAGGTGTGGTGGTGGTGGTGTGAGGTGTGGTGGTGGTGGTGGTGTGAGGTGTGGTGGTGGTGGTGGTGTGAGGTGTGGTGGTGGTGGTGTGAGGTGTGGTGGTGGTGGTGGTGGTGTGGTGGTGGTGGTGTGAGGTGTGGTGGTGGTGGTGGTGGTGTGAGGTGTGGTGGTGGTGGTGGTGGTGTGAGGTGTGGTGGTGGTGGTGGTGGTGGTGTGAGGTGTGGTGGTGGTGGTGGTGGTGGTGTGAGGTGTGGTGGTGGTGGTGGTGGTGTGAGGTGTGGTGGTGGTGGTGGTGTGAGGTGTGGTGGTGGTGGTGGTGGTGGTGTGAGGTGTGGTGGTGGTGGTGGTGGTGTGAGGTGTGGTGGTGGTGGTGGTGGTGTGAGGTGTGGTGGTGGTGGTGGTGGTGTGAGGTGTGGTGGTGGTGGTGGTGGTGTGAGGTGTGGTGGTGGTGGTGGTGGTGTGAGGTGTGGTGGTGGTGGTGGTGGTGTGAGGTGTGGTGGTGGTGGTGGTGGTGGTGGTGGTGGTGGTGGTGGTGGTGGTGGTGTGAGGTGTGGTGGTGTGAGGAATGGTGGTGTGAGGTGTGGTGGTGGTGGTGGTGTGAGGTGTGGTGGTGGTGTGAGGTGTGGTGGTGGTGGTGGTGTGAGGTGTGGTGGTGGTGGTGGTGTGAGGTGTGGTGGTGGTGGTGGTGTGAGGTGTGGTGGTGGTGGTGGTGTGAGGTGTGGTGGTGGTGGTGTGAGGTGTGGTGGTGGTGGTGGTGGTGGTGTGGTGGTGGTGGTGGTGGTGTGAGGTGTGGTGGTGGTGGTGGTGGTGTGAGGTGTGGTGGTGGTGGTGTGAGGTGTGGTGGTGGTGGTGGTGGTGTGAGGTGTGGTGGTGGTGGTGGTGGTGGTGTGTGGTGTGGTGGTGGTGGTGGTGGTGGTGTGAGGTGTGGTGGTGGTGGTGGTGTGAGGTGTGTGGTGGTGGTGGTGGTGGTGTGAGGTGTGGTGGTGGTGGTGGTGGTGTGAGGTGTGGTGGTGGTGGTGGTGGTGGTGTGAGGTGTGGTGGTGGTGGTGGTGGTGTGAGGTGTGGTGGTGGTGGTGGTGGTGTGAGTGGTGGTGGTGGTGTGAGTGGTGGTGGTGGTGGTGTGAGGTGTGGTGGTGGTGGTGTGAGGTGTGGTGGTGGTGGTGGTGGTGTGAGGTGTGGTGGTGGTGGTGGTGGTGGTGGTGGTGGTGGTGGTGGTGGTGGTGGTGTGAGGAATGGTGGTGTGAGGTATGGTGAGGTATGGTGGTGTGAGGTGTGAGGTATGGTGGTGTGAGGTGTGGTGGTGGTGGTGTGAGGTGTGGTGGTGGTGGTGTGAGGTGTGGTGGTGGTGGTGTGAGGTGTGGTGGTGGTGGTGTGAGGTGTGGTGGTGGTGGTGTGAGGTGTGGTGGTGGTGGTGTGAGGTGTGGTGGTGGTGGTGGTGGTGTGGTGGTGGTGGTGGTGGTGTGAGGTGTGGTGGTGGTGGTGGTGGTGGTGTGGTGGTGGTGGTGGTGGTGGTGGTGGTGGTGGTGGTGTGAGGTGTGGTGGTGGTGGTGGTGGTGTGAGGTGTGGTGGTGGTGGTGGTGGTGGTGTGAGGTGTGTGGTGGTGGTGGTGGTGGTGTGAGGTGTGGTGGTGGTGGTGGTGGTGGTGTGAGGTGTGGTGGTGGTGGTGGTGGTGTGAGGTGTGGTGGTGGTGGTGGTGGTGTGAGTGGTGGTGGTGGTGGTGTGAGGTGTGGTGGTGGTGGTGGTGGTGTGAGGTGTGGTGGTGGTGGTGGTGGTGTGAGGTGTGGTGGTGGTGGTGGTGGTGGTGGTGGTGGTGGTGGTGGTGGTGGTGGTGGTGTGAGGATGGTGGTGTGAGGTATGGTGAGGTATGGTGGTGTGAGGTGTGAGGTATGGTGGTGTGAGGTGTGGTGGTGGTGGTGTGAGGTGTGGTGGTGGTGGTGTGAGGTGTGGTGGTGGTGGTGTGAGGTGTGGTGGTGGTGGTGTGAGGTGTGGTGGTGGTGGTGTGAGGTGTGGTGGTGGTGGTGTGAGGTGGTGTGAGGTGTGGTGGTGGTGGTGGTGGTGGTGTGAGGTGTGGTGGTGGTGGTGGTGGTGTGAGGTGTGGTGGTGGTGGTGGTGTGAGGTGTGGTGGTGGTGGTGGTGTGAGGTGTGGTGGTGGTGGTGTGAGGTGTGGTGGTGGTGGTGGTGTGAGGTGTGGTGGTGGTGGTGGTGTGAGGTGTGGTGGTGGTGGTGGTGGTGGTGGTGTGAGGTGTGGTGGTGGTGGTGGTGGTGTGAGGTGTGGTGGTGGTGGTGTGAGGTGTGGTGGTGGTGGTGTGAGGTGTGGTGGTGGTGGTGTGAGGTGTGGTGGTGGTGGTGTGAGGTGTGGTGGTGGTGGTGTGAGGTGTGGTGGTGGTGGTGTGAGGTGTGGTGGTGGTGGTGTGAGGTGTGGTGGTGGTGGTGTGAGGTGTGGTGGTGGTGGTGTGAGGTGTGGTGGTGGTGGTGGTGTGAGGTGTGGTGGTGGTGGTGGTGTGAGGTGTGGTGGTGGTGGTGGTGTGAGGTGTGGTGGTGGTGGTGGTGTGAGGTGTGGTGGTGGTGGTGGTGTGAGGTGTGGTGGTGGTGGTGGTGTGAGGTGTGGTGGTGGTGGTGGTGTGAGGTGTGGTGGTGGTGGTGTGAGGTGTGGTGGTGGTGGTGGTGTGAGGTGTGGTGGTGGTGGTGGTGGTGTGAGGTGGTGTGAGGTGTGGTGGTGGTGTGAGGTGTGGTGGTGGTGGTGGTGGTGTGAGGTGTGGTGGTGGTGGTGGTGGTGGTGGTGGTGGTGGTGGTGTGAGGAATGGTGGTGGTGGTGGTGTGAGGTGTGTGGTGGTGGTGGTGGTGTGAGGTGTGTGGTGGTGGTGGTGGTGGTGGTGGTGTGAGGTGTGTGGTGGTGGTGGTGGTGTGAGGTGTGTGGTGGTGGTGGTGGTGTGAGGTGTGTGGTGGTGGTGGTGGTGTGAGGTGTGTGGTGGTGGTGGTGGTGTGAGGTGTGTGGTGGTGGTGGTGGTGTGAGGTGAGGTGTGGTGGTGGTGGTGGTGGTGTGAGGTGTGGTGGTGGTGGTGGTGTGAGGTGTGTGGTGGTGGTGGTGGTGTGAGGTGTGTGGTGGTGGTGGTGGTGTGAGGTGTGGTGGTGGTGTGAGGTGTGGTGGTGGTGGTGGTGTGAGGTGTGGTGGTGGTGGTGTGTGGTGTGGTGGTGGTGGTGGTGGTGGTGTGAGGTGTGGTGGTGGTGGTGGTGGTGTGAGGTGTGGTGGTGGTGGTGGTGGTGTGAGGTGTGGTGGTGGTGGTGTGAGGTGTGGTGGTGGTGGTGGTGGTGTGAGGTGTGGTGGTGGTGGTGGTGGTGGTGGTGTGAGGTGTGGTGGTGGTGGTGGTGGTGGTGGTGGTGGTGGTGGTGGTGGTGGTGGTGTGAGGAATGGTGGTGGTGGTGGTGTGAGGTGTGTGGTGGTGGTGGTGGTGTGAGGTGTGTGGTGGTGGTGGTGGTGGTGGTGGTGGTGTGAGGAATGGTGGTGGTGGTGGTGTGAGGTGTGTGGTGGTGGTGGTGGTGTGAGGTGTGTGGTGGTGGTGTGAGGTGTGGTGGTGGTGGTGTGAGGTGTGGTGGTGGTGGTGGTGGTGTGAGGTGTGGTGGTGGTGGTGGTGGTGGTGGTGGTGTGAGGAATGGTGGTGTGAGGTATGGTGAGGTATGGTGGTGTGAGGTGTGAGGTATGGTGGTGTGAGGTGTGGTGGTGGTGGTGTGAGGTGTGGTGGTGGTGGTGTGAGGTGTGGTGGTGGTGGTGTGAGGTGTGGTGGTGGTGGTGTGAGGTGTGGTGGTGGTGGTGTGAGGTGTGGTGGTGGTGGTGTGAGGTGTGGTGGTGGTGGTGGTGGTGTGGTGGTGGTGGTGGTGGTGTGAGGTGTGGTGGTGGTGGTGGTGTGGTGGTGGTGGTGGTGGTGGTGGTGGTGGTGGTGGTGGTGTGAGGTGTGGTGGTGGTGGTGGTGGTGTGAGGTGTGGTGGTGGTGGTGGTGGTGGTGTGAGGTGTGTGGTGGTGGTGGTGGTGGTGTGAGGTGTGGTGGTGGTGGTGGTGGTGGTGTGAGGTGTGGTGGTGGTGGTGGTGGTGTGAGGTGTGGTGGTGGTGGTGGTGGTGTGAGTGGTGGTGGTGGTGGTGTGAGGTGTGGTGGTGGTGGTGGTGGTGTGAGGTGTGGTGGTGGTGGTGGTGGTGTGAGGTGTGGTGGTGGTGGTGGTGGTGGTGGTGGTGGTGGTGGTGGTGGTGGTGGTGGTGTGAGGAATGGTGGTGTGAGGTATGGTGAGGTATGGTGGTGTGAGGTGTGGTGGTGGTGGTGGTGGTGTGAGGTGTGGTGGTGGTGGTGGTGGTGTGAGGTGTGGTGGTGGTGGTGGTGGTGTGAGGTGTGGTGGTGGTGGTGGTGGTGTGAGGTGTGGTGGTGGTGGTGGTGGTGTGAGGTGTGGTGGTGGTGGTGGTGTGAGGTGTGGTGGTGGTGGTGGTGGTGTGAGGTGTGGTGGTGGTGGTGGTGGTGTGAGGTGTGGTGGTGGTGGTGGTGGTGGTGGTGGTGGTGTGAGGAATGGTGGTGGTGGTGGTGTGAGGTGTGTGGTGGTGGTGGTGGTGTGAGGTGTGTGGTGGTGGTGGTGGTGGTGGTGGTGGTGTGAGGAATGGTGGTGGTGGTGGTGTGAGGTGTGTGGTGGTGGTGGTGGTGTGAGGTGTGTGGTGGTGGTGTGTGGTGGTGGTGGTGGTGTGAGGTGAGGTGTGTGGTGGTGGTGGTGGTGTGAGGTGTGGTGGTGGTGGTGGTGTGAGGTGTGGTGGTGGTGGTGGTGTGAGGTGTGGTGGTGGTGGTGGTGTGAGGTGTGGTGGTGGTGGTGGTGTGAGGTGTGGTGGTGGTGGTGGTGTGAGGTGTGGTGGTGGTGGTGGTGTGAGGTGTGGTGGTGGTGGTGGTGTGAGGTGTGGTGGTGGTGGTGGTGTGAGGTGTGGTGGTGGTGGTGGTGTGAGGTGTGGTGGTGGTGGTGGTGTGAGGTGTGGTGGTGGTGGTGGTGTGAGGTGTGGTGGTGGTGGTGGTGTGAGGTGTGGTGGTGGTGGTGGTGTGAGGTGTGGTGGTGGTGGTGGTGTGAGGTGTGGTGGTGGTGGTGGTGTGAGGTGTGGTGGTGGTGGTGTGAGGTGTGGTGGTGGTGGTGTGAGGTGTGGTGGTGGTGGTGTGAGGTGTGGTGGTGGTGGTGTGAGGTGTGGTGGTGGTGGTGGTGTGAGGTGTGGTGGTGTGAGGTGTGGTGGTGGTGGTGGTGTGAGGTGTGGTGGTGGTGGTGTGAGGTGTGGTGGTGGTGGTGTGAGGTGTGGTGGTGGTGGTGTGAGGTGTGGTGGTGGTGGTGGTGGTGGTGTGAGGTGTGGTGTGGTGGGAGGTGTGGTGGTGGTGGTGGTGGTGTGAGGTGTGGTGGTGGTGGTGTGAGGTGTGGTGGTGGTGGTGGTGGTGGTGGTGGTGGTGGTGGTGGTGGTGTGAGGTGTGGTGGTGGTGGTGGTGGTGGTGGTGGTGGTGGTGTGAGGTGTGGTGGTGGTGGTGTGAGGTGTGGTGGTGGTGGTGTGAGGTATGGTGGTGGTGGTGTGAGGTATGGTGGTGGTGGTGTGAGGTATGGTGGTGGTGGTGTGAGGTATGGTGGTGGTGGTGTGAGGTGTGGTGGTGGTGGTGTGAGGTGTGGTGGTGGTGGTGTGAGGTGTGGTGGTGGTGGTGTGAGGTGTGGTGGTGGTGGTGTGAGGTGTGGTGGTGTGAGGTGTGGTGGTGGTGGTGTGAGGTGTGGTGGTGTGAGGTGTGGTGGTGGTGGTGTGAGGTATGGTGGTGGTGGTGTGAGGTATGGTGGTGGTGGTGTGAGGTATGGTGGTGGTGGTGTGAGGTATGGTGGTGGTGGTGTGAGGTGTGGTGGTGGTGGTGTGAGGTGTGGTGGTGGTGGTGTGAGGTGTGGTGGTGGTGGTGTGAGGTGTGGTGGTGGTGGTGTGAGGTGTGGTGGTGGTGGTGTGAGGTATGGTGGTGGTGGTGTGAGGTGTGGTGGTGGTGGTGTGAGGTGTGGTGGTGGTGGTGTGAGGTGTGGTGGTGGTGGTGTGAGGTATGGTGGTGGTGGTGTGAGGTGTGGTGGTGGTGGTGTGAGGTGTGGTGGTGGTGGTGTGAGGTGTGGTGGTGGTGGTGGTGTGATGGTGGTGGTGGTGTGAGGTGAGGTGTGAGGTATGGTGGTGGTGTGAGGTGAGGTGGTGGTGGTGTGAGGTGTGGTGGTGGTGGTGTGAGGTGTGGTGGTGGTGGTGTGAGGTGTGGTGGTGGTGGTGGTGTGATGGTGGTGGTGGTGTGAGGTGTGGTGGTGGTGGTGTGAGGTGTGGTGGTGGTGGTGTGAGGTGTGGTGGTGGTGGTGTGAGGTATGGTGGTGGTGGTGTGAGGTGTGGTGGTGGTGGTGTGAGGTGTGGTGGTGGTGGTGTGAGGTGTGGTGGTGGTGGTGGTGTGATGGTGGTGGTGGTGTGAGGTGAGGTGTGAGGTATGGTGGTGGTGTGAGGTGAGGTGTGAGGTATGGGGTATGGTGGTGGTGTGAGGTGTGAGGTATGGTGGTGGTGTGAGGTGTGAGGTATGGTGGTGGTGTGAGGTGTGAGGTATGGTGGTGGTGTGAGGTGTGAGGTATGGTGGTGGTGTGAGGTGTGAGGTATGGTGGTGGTGTGAGGTGTGAGGTATGGTGGTGGTGTGAGGTGTGAGGTATGGTGGTGGTGTGAGGTATGAGGTATGGTGGTGGTGTGAGGTATGAGGTATGGTGGTGGTGTGAGGTATGAGGTATGGTGGTGGTGTGAGGTATGAGGTATGGTGATGGTGTGAGGTATGAGGTATGGTGATGGTGTGAGGTATGAGGTATGGTGATGTGTGAGGTATGGTGATGTGTGAGGTATGAGGTATGGTGATGTGTGAGGTATGAGGTATGGTGATGTGTGAGGTATGAGGTATGGTGTGAGGTATGGTGATGTGTGGTAGAGAGAGAGATATAATCGTCTGTACCTGATCCAGAGTCTGGTGTGAGGTATGGTGATGTGTGGTAGAGAGAGAGATATAATCGTCTGTACCTGATCCAGAGTCTGGTGTGCCAGTCTTGGCCTTGTTGATGATCGAGGCTGGTGTTGGCATGGTGGGAGGTGCCTGGGCCATGGAGCGGGTGAAACAACGAACCTCAACACTAACAGCCCCTGGGTGGTTCGACGCCGTGTTAAACTAAAATAAGAGATGAGTTTAGACGATACATTTCACTATGATACATCAATATATTTACATGTGGAGAACACAGCTAGATAAAGCTAGATAGACATGGTATAAATGACTAAACAGGTTTGTCAGGATACCTGAATTTTGACTTCGATAACAGGTTTTGTATCATGATACCAAAAACACAACAAAAAAAGTAACAGAATTACGACTGGGCATTATTTTTTCAAACATTTAACAATATGTTGATACCTGGTAGAACAAAATTACAAATATATGTTTTCTATATTCAATTACTTACAAAAAATAAAACAGTAAATAAGAATATTTTCAATTTTACTTATACAAAACCATATGGTGAGACTCAGACCATTCAAAATCATTGTACAATTATATCGGTTTTAAAATGTAATTTGATACATCAGGGTTAATTTGCTCATCTATGAACATAATATTGGGCTAAATTCCATTCATTAAACCTATGTTTTTCCCACATTTTGTTGTTACAAGGTGGGATTAAAATTGATTTCATTTTTAGTTTTTTTGGCCAAATATCTACACAAAATGCTAAATGTCAAAGTGAAAGAAACGATTATAAAAAATGTAAACAAAATATATTTTTTAAATTAGTGAATCTTGATTACTTAAGTATTCAACCCTGAGTGAATACCCCCTTGGCAGCAATTACAGCTGTGATGCATTCTGGGTAAGTCTAAGAGCTTTGCACACCTGGATCGCACAATATTTACAAACATCCTTTTTATATTCTTCAAGCTCTATCAAAGTTGGTTGTTGATCATTGCTAGACAGACATTTTCATGTCTTGCCATCGGTTTTCAAGCCGATTTAAGTCAAAACTGACGGGGCTGTAGTGGAGCAGGTCGAGAGTTCAGTTCCTTGGCGCCCACATCACTAAAACGATCATGGTCCAAACACACCAAGAGAGTCGTGAAGAAGGCACGACAACACCTTTTCCCCCTCAGGAGAAAAGATTAGGCATGGGTCTCCAGATCCTCAAAAGGTTCTACAGCTGCACCATCGAGAGCATCCTGAATGGTTGCATTACCCCCGGCTATGGCAACTGCTCGGCATCCGACCGTAAGGCGCTACAGAGGGTAGTGCATACATCACTGGGGTCAAGCCTCCTGCCATCCAGGACCTATATACTAGGCGGTGTCAGAGGAAGGCCCAAAAAATTGTCTAAGACTCCAGTCACCCAAGTCAGACTGTTCTCTCTTCTACCGCACAGCAAGCAGTACCAGAGCGCCAAGTCTAGGTCCAAAAGGCTCCTTAACAGCTTCTAACCCCCCCCCCCCCCCCAAGCCATAAAACTCCTGAACAATTAGTCCAGGTGGCCATTTGATTATCTACAATAACCCCCCCCTCCCCCCTGCTGCTACTCGCTGTTTATTATCTAAGCATAGTCACTTTACCTCTACCTACATGTACAAATTACCCCGATTAACCTGTTCACCCGCACATAGCCTCGGTACCGGTACCCCCTGTATATAGCCTCGGTACCGGTACCCCCTGTATATAGACTCGGTACCGGTACCCCCTGTATATTGCCTCGTTATTGTTATTTTAATGTGTTACTTTTAAATTGTATTATTTCCTTTATTTGGTAAATATTTTCTTAAACTGCATTGTTGGTTAAGGGCTTGTATAAGTAAGCATTTCACAGTAATGTCTACTACACCTGTTGTATTTGGCGCAAGTGACAAATACAATTTGATTGCCATGCTGAATATACGTTCATGTTACTGTCAAAAATAATTAGAATTTAGTTGCTAGTAGAATAACATTACAATATAAAATAGTTTTTCATGTCGTTTTGCACGGCAGCCCTTTCATTTTGCTTTGTTCTTTCTTTCGGCCCTCATGACCTGCTCTGTAAGCCAAGTATTCCTATAGGTCACTTCTGGAGTCAGTTCTGTTAGCAAGCTGTGGAGGTCAGAGGTTTTCGTTAGAAGGAGCCATTCTGTCAGCATTTTTCCCCCCTCCCTCTCACTTGCTACTCAAAAGTGGCGTGTTACTGTGTCAGCTGCATTCGCAAGAAGCCTTGCTAGCTTACTACTGTCCCTTTGAGACGATTCAGACAAATGACTAGACAGATGCGATCCTCTCGATCCGTATACGATGTGAGACACATTTGACAGAAGAACCGAAAGTAACAAAAGAGCTAGCACCGAAACCGGTTTGTAGTATATTCTATTATCCAAAAAGTAACAAAAAAATTCTACATACCGTGCAACACTACCAATCAGGATTGAGGTCCATTCCCCCCCCCCCCAATCAGGAAAATCTCAATTGGAATTTTTGTTTACTTCTTGAAATGTATTGGAATTATCCCCATCTTTCAGATACATGCATCTACCAGGTGCCAAGTTTCCTACCTCAGGAGAAGTCTCAGGACCAAGACATCCTGTCTCCGTTGGCTCCTCTGACAACACCCTGCCATATACACAACAGTTGATCAGATACATGACTCAGGGGGCTGCGTCCCAAAACCACTTCCCTTCGTGGATTTGACAGAAAATTACTGGTATGTGTTAACTCCCTCTCACGTCTACACCAATCCAGTGCTTTTAAAATGTGAGCGTCTACACCAGGGGTGTCAAAGTCAAATGGACGGAGGGCCAAATAAAAAATTTAGCTACAAGCCGAGGGCCGGACTGTTCGAATGTTCATTGAAAATTTTTTAAATGACGCATATAGTCTAGTGAACCTAATTGAACCTACTGAAAACCTAACAAATATATTCCAATATGATCAGATAAATAAAGCAATATTTTCTTATGGCTCTGTCAGTAATCTTTAATTTTCAACAGACACAAAAGACAAATTTCAATGTCAGAAATGTCGGTGCTCTCATCCACAGCCAAGGAATATGCAATGAAATCTTTTCCCTTTTTCACAAGCTGCTCTTTTAGATTGATGGACAACTGGTCTACCCTCTCGGCAATGGTGTTTCTGCTCAGACTCACATTTAAAAAGAGTTGCCTTTTTTCTGGGCAAACTTCGTCACAAACTTTAATCATGCAGTTTTTGATGAAATCCCCCTCCGTAAATGGCCGGGCTGATTTAGCGATCTCTTCTGCCAAAATAAAACTGGCCTTGACAGCAGCCTGGCCTTGTGATTTGGCTTTTTTGAACAGAGCCTGTCGAGATTTGAGGCCTCGTTTTAATTCCTCTGCCTTTTGTAGCCTTTGTTCCATGTCCATATTCTTGTTTTTGTCCGCGTGTTTCGTTTCATAATGTCGTCTCAGATTATACTCTTTCAGTACCGCCACACTTTCTCCACACAGAAGACACACAGGTTTTCCAGCTACCTCCGTGAACATATACTCCGACTCCCACCTTGTTTGAAACCCCCGGTTCTCAGTGTCCACCTTCCGTTTTGCCATTTTTGATGGGTATCTGAAAGTTAATTTTACTGTGATGCTGACGACTGCTGTGCCAATAAATATTGAAATGAAGCAGCCTACTGCTCGGTGCGTCACCGTTGCATTGTGGGAAATGTAGTATTGGTGCGTGTAAAAGATCTGCGGGCTGCCGGCTTGCTGCGGTCTGCGGGCCGGTTCTAATAATAAATCAAGATCATCCCAGGGGCCGTAAAAAACCTTCTCGCGGGCCGGATGTGGCCCGCGGGCCTTGACTCTGACATATGTGGTCTACACCAATCCAGTGCTTTTAAAATGTGGGCGTCTACTCTACACCAATCCAGTGCTTTTAAAATGTGGGCGTCTACACCAATCCAGTGCTTTTAAAATGTGAGCGTCTACACCAATCCAGTGCTTTTAAAATGTGGGCGTCTACACCAATCCAGTGCTTTTAAAATGTGGGCGTCTACACCAATCCAGTGCTTTTAAAATGTGGGCGTCTACACCAATCCAGTGCTTTTAAAATGTGGGCGTCTACACCAATCCAGTGCTTTTAAAATGTGGGCGTCTACACCAATCCAGTGCTTTTAAAATGTGGGCGTCTACACCAATCCAGTGCTTTTAAAAAGTGGGCGTCTACACCAATCCAGTGCTTTTAAAATGTGGGTGAACTAGTGAACGAGGAATAAGAGATAATTGGGATGTCACTCCCGTCTATAACCTTAGCGTACACATGACAACAGAAGTACTAACATTTAGACATGACAATATTTGATTAACAGGACTTACCCATCTGTCTTCACCTTGGCCTCCTCATCACCGTCAGCTTCATCATCTTCTACAGTAGACAGACACAATCAATCAACGTGGTAAGGACGTCCAAACCATTCCTAAAATGTATATAATTTACAGGGTTGTGCCAACATGGACATACTCGTAATCGTATCAATAAATTGACAGTTGATAAATCGGATGATACTAGTGATAAAGTGTTTTAATATGCCTAAAAGGGATGTTGGCAAAATGACTCCCTGCACATTCACTGCAAATATATTTTTTTTTTGCAGATTAGTCCAAGGAGGGTTGGGTGTGTCCTCAACTTGCAGCAGGCAGCCAAATTTGCCATCACTCTGTCAGAATGTACATTAGCATTTCATATTTTTCCCCCTTACCCTAAGCCCCACTTGCTAGATATTATGCACATTGATAGCAAACATCCTCGCCATGTGATTTATCATAGTAGCAGGCAGCAGCAAATCTAAATGATCAGACCGAAAGACATGCGAGGAAAAGTGATCGGATTAAAATTCTGAAGCGAGTGGACGGAGAAATCAAGGTTCACTCTATCCAATCAGAGCAGCAGGATCAACGTACAGCCCGCCCTTCTCTTTACAGGCAGGCGACCTAGCCATTTGAGTCATTTAGACCATGCACATGACTGACTCAAAGACAGTATGGTTTACAAAAACTGTGACTGACATGAGAAAGATGCTTGCTGGAACCCATCCACCACTAAACACGACCAGCCACATTTACCATCCACCACTAAACTAACACGACCAGCCACATTTACCATCCACCACTAAACTAACACGACCAGCCACATTTACCATCCACCACTAAACTAACACGACCAGCCACATTTACCATCCACCACTAAACACGACCAGCCACATTTACCATCCACCACTAAACTAACACGACCAGCTACATTTACCATCCACCACTAAACTAACACGACCAGCCACATTTACCATCCACCACTAAACTAACACGACCAGCCACATTTACCATCCACCACTAAACTAACACGACCAGCCACATTTACCATCCACCACTAAACTAACACGACCAGCCACATTTACCATCCACCACTAAACTAACACGACCAGCCACATTTACCATCCACCACTAAACTAACACGACCAGCCACATTTACCATCCACCACTAAACTAACACGACCAGCCACATTTACCATCCACCACTAAACTAACACGACCAGCCACATTTACCATCCACCACTAAACACGACCAGCCACATTTACCATCCACCACTAAACTAACACGACCAGCTACATTTACCATCCACCACTAAACTAACACGACCAGCCACATTTACCATCCACCACTAAACACGACCAGCCACATTTACCATCCACCACTAAACTAACACGACCAGCTACATTTACCATCCACCACTAAACTAACACGCCCAGCCACATTTACCATCCACCACTAAACTAACACGACCAGCCACATTTACCATCCACCACTAAACTAACACGACCAGCCACATTTACCATCCACCACTAAACTAACACGACCAGCTACATTTACCATCCACCACTAAACTAACACGACCAGCCACATTTACCATCCACCACTAAACTAACACGACCAGCCACATTTACCATCCACCACTAAACTAACACGACCAGCCACATTTACCATCCACCACTAAACTAACACGACCAGACACATTTACCATCCACCACTAAACTAACACGACCAGCCACATTTACCATCCACCACTAAACTAACACGACCAGCCACATTTACCATCCACCACTAAACTAACACGACCAGCCACATTTACCATCCACCACTAAACTAACACGACCAGCCACATTTACCATCCACCACTAAACTAACACGACCAGCCACATTTACCATCCACCACTAAACTAACACGACCAGCCACATTTACCATCCACCACTAAACTAACACGACCAGCCACATTTACCATCCACCACTAAACTAACACGACCAGCCACATTTACCATCCACCACTAAACTAACACGACCAGCCACATTTACCATCCACCACTAAACTAACACGACCAGCCACATTTACCATCCACCACTAAACTAACACGACCAGCCACATTTACCATCCACCACTAAACTAACACGACCAGCCACATTTACCATCCACCACTAAACTAACACGACCAGCCACATTTACCATCCACCACTAAACTAACACGACCAGCCACATTTACCATCCACCACTAAACACGACCAGCCACATTTACCATCCACCACTAAACACGACCAGCCACATTTACCATCCACCACTAAACTAACACGACCAGCTACATTTACCATCCACCACTAAACTAACACGCCCAGCCACATTTACCATCCACCACTAAACTAACACGACCAGCCACATTTACCATCCACCACTAAACTAACACGACCAGCCACATTTACCATCCACCACTAAACTAACACGACCAGCCACATTTACCATCCACCACTAAACTAACACGACCAGCCACATTTACCATCCACCACTAAACTAACACGACCAGCCACATTTACCATCCACCACTAAACTAACACGACCAGCCACATTTACCATCCACCACTAAACTAACACGACCAGCCACATTTACCATCCACCACTAAACTAACACGACCAGCCACATTTACCATCCACCACTAAACTAACACGACCAGACACATTTACCATCCACCACTAAACTAACACGACCAGCCACATTTACCATCCACCACTAAACTAACACGACCAGCCACATTTACCATCCACCACTAAACTAACACGCCCAGCCACATTTACCATCCACCACTAAACTAACACGACCAGCCACATTTACCATCCACCACTAAACTAACACGACCAGCCACATTTACCATCCACCACGACCAGCCACATTTACCATCCACCACTAAACTAACACGACCAGCCACATTTACCATCCACCACTAAACTAACACGCCCAGCCACATTTACCATCCACCACTAAACTAACACGCCCAGCCACATTTACCATCCACCACTAAACTAACACGCCCAGCCACATTTACCATCCACCACTAAACTAACACGCCCAGCCACATTTACCATCCACCACGACCAGCCACATTTACCATCCACCACTAAACTAACACGACCAGCCACATTTACCATCCACCACTAAACTAACACGACCAGCCACATTTACCATCCACCACTAAACTAACACGACCAGACACATTTACCATCCACCACTAAACTAACACGACCAGCCACATTTACCATCCACCACTAAACTAACACGACCAGCCACATTTACCATCCACCACTAAACTAACACGACCAGCCACATTTACCATCCACCACTAAACTAACACGACCAGCCACATTTACCATCCACCACTAAACTAACACGACCAGCCACATTTACCATCCACCACTAAACTAACACGACCAGCCACATTTACCATCCACCACTAAACTAACACGACCAGCCACATTTACCATCCACCACTAAACTAACACGACCAGCCACATTTACCATCCACCACTAAACACGACCAGCCACATTTACCATCCACCACTAAACTAACACGACCAGCTACATTTACCATCCACCACTAAACTAACACGACCAGCCACATTTACCATCCACCACTAAACTAACACGACCAGCTACATTTACCATCCACCACTAAACTAACACGACCAGCCACATTTACCATCCACCACTAAACACGACCAGCCACATTTACCATCCACCACTAAACTAACACGACCAGCTACATTTACCATCCACCACTAAACTAACACGCCCAGCCACATTTACCATCCACCACGACCAGCCACATTTACCATCCACCACTAAACTAACACGACCAGCCACATTTACCATCCACCACTAAACTAACACGACCAGCCACATTTACCATCCACCACTAAACTAACACGACCAGCCACATTTACCATCCACCACTAAACTAACACGACCAGCCACATTTACCATCCACCACTAAACTAACACGACCAGCCACATTTACCATCCACCACTAAACTAACACGACCAGCCACATTTACCATCCACCACTAAACTAACACGACCAGCCACATTTACCATCCACCACTAAACTAACACGACCAGCCACATTTACCATCCACCACTAAACTAACACGACCAGCTACATTTACCATCCACCACTAAACTAACACGACCAGCCACATTTACCATCCACCACTAAACACGACCAGCCACATTTACCATCCACCACTAAACTAACACGACCAGCTACATTTACCATCCACCACTAAACTAACACGCCCAGCCACATTTACCATCCACCACGACCAGCCACATTTACCATCCACCACTAAACTAACACGACCAGCCACATTTACCATCCACCACTAAACTAACACGACCAGCCACATTTACCATCCACCACTAAACTAACACGACCAGCCACATTTACCATCCACCACTAAACTAACACGACCAGCCACATTTACCATCCACCACTAAACTAACACGACCAGCCACATTTACCATCCACCACTAAACTAACACGACCAGCCACATTTACCATCCACCACTAAACTAACACGACCAGCCACATTTACCATCCACCACTAAACTAACACGACCAGACACATTTACCATCCACCACTAAACTAACACGACCAGCCACATTTACCATCCACCACTAAACTAACACGACCAGCCACATTTACCATCCACCACTAAACTAACACGACCAGCCACATTTACCATCCACCACTAAACTAACACGACCAGCCACATTTACCATCCACCACTAAACTAACACGACCAGCCACATTTACCATCCACCACTAAACTAACACGACCAGCCACATTTACCATCCACCACTAAACTAACACGACCAGCCACATTTACCATCCACCACCAAACTAACACGACCAGCCACATTTACCATCCACCACCAAACTAACACGACCAGCCACATTTACCATCCACCACCAAACTAACACGACCAGCTACATTTACCATCCACCACTAAACTAACACGACCAGCCACATTTACCATCCACCACTAAACTAACACGACCAGCCACATTTACCATCCACCACTAAACTAACACGACCAGCCACATTTACCATCCACCACTAAACTAACACGACCAGCCACATTTACCATCCACCACTAAACTAACACGACCAGCCACATTTACCATCCACCACTAAACTAACACGACCAGCTACATTTACCATCCACCACTAAACACGACCAGCTAAATTGTTTTAATCGACCTAAAGAAGAAAACTGCCTTTGCACTGCCAAGTCAAAGTTGCACAAACGCGAGTGTTTTGGTCGCAGTCTCAAACCCTGAGCTAGGTTGTCTGTCCTTGTATTTAATTTATGTTCGCTTGCGCTTGTTAGCATTTAGTTAGCGTCTACTATGGGAATCCGCCAGTACTTAGCATAAAAATATACATTTTTGTGAAGGAAATAGCATCCCTTCTGTACACTGCCAGTAATACCGTATACCCTGGTATGGTACAGGAACGGCATGAACATCTGGATTAGAGGTCGACTTCAAGTTTTCGTAACAATCGGGAAAATCTGTATTTTTGGGCGCCGATTTGCCGATTATTTTTTTTACACCTTTATTTAACTAGGCAAGTCAGTTAAGAGCACTTTTTTATTTTCAAAGACGGCCGAGGAACGTTCAGGGGCAGAACGACAGATTTTTAACCTTGTCAGCTCGGGGGATTTAATCTTGCAACTTTACAGTTAACTAGTCCAATGCTCTAACACCTGATTTACATTGCACTCCACGAGGAGCCTGCCTGTTACACGAATGCAGTAAGCTAAGGTAAGTTGCTAGCTAGCATTAAACTTAACTTGTAAAAAACAATCAATCAATGACTGTCATTGCTCCAATGTGTACTTAACCATAAACATTAATGCCTTTCTTAAAGTCAATACACAAGTATATATTTTTTTTAAACTGCATATTTAGCTAAAAGAAATCCAGGTTAGCAGGCAATATTAACCAGGTGAAATTGTGTCATTTCTCTTGCGTTCATTGCACGCAGAGTCAGGGTATATGCAACAGTTTGGGCCGCCTGGCTTTTTGCGAACTAATTTGCCAGAATTTTACGTAATTATGACAACATTGAAGGTTGTGCAATGTAACAGCAATATTTAGATTCATGGATGCCACCCGTTAGATAAAATACGGAACGGAATAAACCTTTTGTTTTCGAGGTGATAGTTTCCGGATTAGTCAAAGGTATATGGTTTAGAGAGAAATAGTTGACGTGTTATAATTCCTGTATAACTTGCGGCTGAATTTGAAAGTGGTTCCTTCGTTATTTTACCGTTCATGTCTTCCATAGAGAATGTCTTGATCTACTTCAAATAAGGTCTGTGTTTCGTGCAGGCTTAAACCACCTCTGCGTTTTGATACCCGTGTAAATCTCACTAGGATAAGGTAACGTTTGTCAACATATTTTCATAAATCCACTACAAAAAAATTATCTTCGCTTATATTTAGCCAATATTGATCAGAGTTACCTTGTCCTATGGATATCTACAGTTATAAAATTGGCACGGTGATGTAAGCCTGCACGAAACACAGACCTTATTTTAAGTGAACCTAAAAATATCCTATGGAATAAATGAAGGAACCACTTTTTAGATTTTGCTAGGTGTCATGGGAATTATGACTCGCACTTTGGCTGTCAATTCTTACCATTCCCATTATTAAAATAGGATTTCCTGCATATAGAAATTAAAGTTTTTGTTTTCAACATTCATCACAGTTGAGAGTATGTCTCCCAAGCAGACTCTTCAGTATCCTTGTCACTTCAGAGCAGTGTGCGTGTGTGTGTATTTAGGTATTATATTAAGTTAAAATAAAAGTGTTAATTGAGTATTGTTGCAATTGTCATTATTACAAAAATGTGTGTGTGTGTGTATTATATATATATATATATTTGTAAAAAAATATATACAAATTTTTTACAAATAAATCGGCTGATTAATCGGTATCGGCATTGAAAAATCATAATCGGTCGACCTCTAATCTGGATAGCACCAAACCGTACATCACATCTATTCACAGTCTAATGGCACAACGTCATATTTCATCACTCACCAAGCCCGCTGACGTTACTGCTGCAGGTGGAGCTGCCCAGCCAAGCCTTCTTCTTCTTCTTCTTCAGGAAGGATCTCCTGGAGGCTCTGCGGACAGACTCCTGGGTCATGCTGTTTCTCAGCCCTGCCAGGGAGAGCCGCACAGTCAGGGAGTGTCTCACGGAGCGCCGCCTGGCGTCCAAGTGCGTGGCAGCAACGATGTCCATCTTAATGGCGGCGCGGCCTGGAGAACGCTCCGCGTTGGGGTTCATCTGGAGCTCTGCAGACTGCTGCTCGGCGGCTGAGATCTTAACTACGGCTTCAGTTATGTGGCTTTGGGTCTGGCGGGAGCGAGAGGGTGTGAAACACGGGGGCTGGCAGGAGTCTGAGCTGGACTCCCCCCTATTACTCTCAGCCTCCTCCTGCATATTCTCCTCCTGGATCTGGCTGATGGAGCTGGACACCTGCTGCTGTGCCTCCCCCAGCTGGAAGGAGGAGGTCTGAGCAGCTCCTTTGCAGGTGCTGCGTACTGGTGATGCCACCTCAGGCTGGGTGGTCTGTTTGGTTCTGCGAGCGCGTGAGAGTTCGACCAGCTCTTCCCTTGTGACTGGGGATCCTCCTTCATCCTCTGCTATCAGGTTCAGGGTGGTGGACACGGAGGAGCGACGCAGGTTACTGCGCTTGCCCTTGGAGAAGCTGCAGGAGGGTCAAAGAAATGAGAGAGAGAGAGACACACACACACTCTGTTTATTTTAAGGCGTTGTCAGCACCATTACACACCAAGTCAAGTTCCTGGTACATGCAAATGTGTTGACGAATAACGGTGATTCACATAACTGTACAACATGTTATTTTACCAGGTAAGTTGACTGAGAACACGTTCTCATTTACAGTAATGACCTGGGAAATAGTTACAGGGGAGAGGAGAGGGATGAATGAGCCAATTGTAAGCTGAGGATGATTAGGTGACCGTGATGGTATAAGGGCCAGATTGGGAATTTAGCCAGGACACCGGGGTTAACACCCCTACTGTTACGATAAGTACCATGGGATCTTTAGTGAACACAGAGTCAGGACACCCGCTTAACGTCCTATCTGAAAGACAGCACCCTACACAGGGCAATGTCCCCAATCACTGCCCTGGGGCATTTTTTTTTTACCAGAGGGAAAAGTGCCCCCTACTGGCCCTCCAACATCACTTCCAGCAACATCTGGTCTCCCATCCAGGGACCGACCAGGACCAACCCTGCCTAGCTTCAGAAGCAAGCCAGCAGTGGGATGCAGGGTGGTATGCTGCTGGCATAACGTATAGAGTATCAGTATGATTAACGTGATGGATCATACATGAAAAGGTTATACTGAGCCATGTCTGGACAGAAAACAACACAGGAGCCTACCGTCAAGGCAAATTAACAGGATAACCCACCGTCTCTTGTTGCGATTTTCATTCTGACCCACAGATAGACGTTTCCTACGGTTGCTTTTCTTCCGTGATGGAGGCTTTGGCATCAATTCCGGTTCCGCACTGAAGTCACTGAGACGTGAAGAAAAATCTAATGTTAATAAGAATGACTCCAGAAAGAAAGGTCAACAGCTGTAGGAAGAATTCTTCCTTCTGCCAATCATCAGTTTACAGAATTTTAAATAATGACACAAAACAATTAGCTCAATGTGTGTCTATGACAAGGGTGGGGTCTTTTTCCTCCCACCTTGAGAATATGCGGTTGGCTTCATGCTGGATCTCAAACAGCCACACCATGTGGTCATTTTCAATTTCATTGGCAAACGCTTGTATGTTCACATCGAACATCTGCATCAGGGTGCGTGTTGAGGTCAGTACAGAGCTCATAGCCGCTACCTGTGAAAGACCGGTTTAAAAACGGATTATTACATATTTGGTGGGATGTGTTAAACCTCCTCTCGTAGATAAATTAATCGTTTCTCCCGTCTAAAATGGGCTATCTAGGAAGGACAATAAACGAAGTTGTTTAGTGAACATAATATCGCACAAGATTTTAACGTACGGTCATGCTTTTTAACCAAACATTCCAGATAATGTTAAACATTACATCAAATGACACACAAAGAATAAACAGTGACACGACAACCATCCAGACAATTCATGACAATAATAAAACATGTACAAAACAAACATTTATTTTATCAAATGTTAGCTAACTTGGGATTTATCGTTACAAACTGGCTAACAAGTGAACTAGATTATTTTAGTTTTAGCTATCCCGTGCATTTCCGCAGTGGCCTCCAAATGGTCAAGAATCAGAGCTAGCTATCATCCCTGCAGTTTAAACAAAAAATATACTAAGTAAATAAATATGTTGAAGAAACAGAAAGCTAGCTAATGCAGTTTAGCCAAACTAGCGAGTTGTTAAAATGTTAGCGGCCCGGTGAATTTATAGCGAATGTAGGCTAAACCTAATTTAAGGCAAATACAAATACTTGAATACCATAAAACTCTTCCGGCTTCGACAAAATACAATCCGTTTCGCTGCGATAGCAGTTCACTCTACATTGCAGAGGACTTCAATAATGTTCATAAAAAGCATTAAATCGTATAATCCACCATTATCATTATCTGCCCAACATAATTGTCTTTTCTCCAATTTGATTTCTACACCCGCTGAAACCCGTTTAAATTGTTCTAAACTGTCTGAGCCAATTGAGGACTGGTTTGTAATGTCCACCCCCAGTCTGCTCCTCCCCATAGCCAATCAAACCCGAGAGCAGATGTCCGGTCTCGTACACTGAGGGGATTCGATTATCTGGCCCGGGTTACACCGTCGAGAGGAGTTTGTATCGGGTGAAATGTGATTGCATTCGTTTTGGCCCCTTTCAAAACCCACTGGGAAGTCGGCGCAAAACCTCAGTGATGTAGCCTAGGCTAGATTAATCACGTGGAGTAATAAAGGCATAATTTGTAGTGATGTTTGTTTTGTCCTATATTTGTATTTAATTTATTTTTTATGTTTAATCCCAGCCCTCATCCCCGCAGGAGTCCTTTTGCCTTTTGGTAGGCCGTCATTGTAAATAAGAGTTTGATCTTAAACTGACTTGCCTAGTTAAATAAAAGTTAAATAAAAAATAAAATAAATAAAAGGGCATGAATGAAAGAACTTCCTCCAGCTGAGCAGCAAAATGACTATGCTTTATTGGAACATCCCAAGCAGGTAACCAGTGCTGGAAAAATCTGCCCGACAATTAACAGTCAAGCCATCCATCTGTCCTCAGTCATGTCCAACATGGGAGTCAAGTTTGATCCTTCTCTGTCCTTTGATGCTCATACAAAACATATGTACAGACATCAATTTTCCCTCTAAGAGATATCGCCAGGCTCAAACCACAGCCAGATGCCGAGAAACTCTTCCACGCCTTCATCTTCTTCCGGATTGACTTCTGCAAAACTGTGTTCCCAGTCAGATCACTTCAGAGGTTACAACGTCTCCAGAATAGTGCTGCCAGAGTCCTGATCAGGACCAAGAAGTCAGCCCACATCACCCCCATCCTTACTGAACTCCACTGGCTACCTGTCACCTGTAGGATTTACTTTAAAATCCCCCTCCTAGTGTTTAAAGTCCTGAATGGGTTGAGTCCCACATACATCAAAGACGTCATTCCCATCAATGAGCCACATCGCACTCTCGCCTATAGCACCTCCCTACTGTTTCAAGTCCCCAAGACACGTGTCCGTACTATGGGGTACCGAGCCTTCTGCTCCCTTACCCCTCGCCTATGGAATGCTCTCAATGACCGTCTGAAAGCCGCTCCATCAATCTGAACGTTTAAAACAGCCTTTAAAACACATTTCTACAGACTGTCTTTCTTAAAGTCCTAACCTGGAAAGTCCTTTTAGGATTTAAAACCCATTTCTACAGACTCTCTTTCTTAAAGTCCTAACCTGGAAAGTACTTTTAGGATGTATAATTGCTAATTCCTGCCTTGATTCTAACTATATGGTGTTCATATCGTATTTTTTATTTTATTATCATAATTTTTTTTTTTTGCCTATGTAGAGCTTTTGAGATAACACTGTAAAGCGCGATACAAATGAAATGTATTATAATGTTTTGTTATTAATGAGTAGGATTCTGTGTTAGCAGATAAAGCGTTTTTAAAAACGCTTTCTCTGCATTTCCATCGAAAACTAGTTTGAAAATTCGAACACATATTTAATTGAAAATAGATAGTATGTTTCTGGACGATGCAGCATGTTGCCTTGTTTGACAATTTGACCGAACGGCGCAGAGTGTTCGATTTGAGAAGGGCGCTTCTCCCGGCTTTGCCGGTTCACGTCACCGCTCAGGTTATTAATAGGTTTCAGTCACTGATTCAAACCATCCAATCAGATGAGTGTTTTTTGTTCAAGATATAAAAATCTTTGTCTCTTTGATGTTATTCATGTTCCAGCAAATCATACTATTCAATCGTGTACTGTAGCTGGCTAGCTGCAAGTCTGAGCATATTGAGGTAGAAAGGCTTGGCAGATGTTTTTTTAATGTTTATTATGATGATGTGGAAAATAAACTATGATTTTCACAAACTACAAAAATGTAAACATTGGCGCAAATGCATCTCTGAGTTCATCTAGGTTTAGCTAGGTCTGCTATGATATTAGATACAAAGAATTCAGATTATAAAACATCTTCTCTTTTTAGTCATAAAAAATACATTTTATTTTTGATTTTCTAGCCTGAATTCAAAATGGATTAAATCGTTTTTTCTCTCTCACCCATCTACACACAATACCCCATAATGACAAAGTAAAAAAAAATTTGTAGAAATGTTTGCAAATGGATTGAAAATGAAAGACAGAAATATGTCATTTGCATAAGCATTCACACCTATGATATAGTACTTTGTAGAAGCACCTTTAGCAGCCTTTCTGGGTAAATCTCTAAGCGCTTTCCACTCCTGGATTGTGCAACATTTGCCCATCCTTATTTTCTAAATTCTTGAAGCGTTGTCAAATTGGTTGTTGATCATTGCTAGACAACCATTTTCAGGTCTTGCCATAGATTTTCAAGTAGATTTAAGTCAAAACTGTAACTCGGCCACTCAGGAACATTCACTGTCTTCTTGGTAAGCAACTCCAGTATATATTTGGTCTTGTGTTTTAGGTTTATTGTCCTGCTGAAAGGTGAATCATCTTTCCAGTGTCTGGTGGAAAGCAGACTGAACCAGGTTTTCCTCTAGGAAAATACTCCTCAGTCCTTAACGATTACAAACATACCCATAACATGATGCAGCCACCACTGTGCTTAAAAATATAGAGCGTGGTACTCAGTAATGTGTTGTATTGGATTTGCCCCAAACATAACACTTTTTATTCAGGACAAAAAAGTGAATTGCTTTGCCACATTACTTGAATGCCTTTTTGCAAACAGGATGTATATTATGGAATGTATTTATTTTGTACATGCTTCTTTCCTTTTACTCTGTCATTTAGGTTAGTATTGTGTAATAACTGTAATGTGTTCTCCTATCACAGCCATTCAACTATGTAACTTTTTAAAATCATCATTGGCCTCATGGTGAAATCCCTGGGTGGTTTCCTTCCTCTCCGGCAACTGAGTTATGAAGGACGCCAGTATCTTTGTGTAGTGACTGGGTGTATTGATACACCATCCAAATGTGTAATTAATAACTTCACCATCCTCAAAGTGACATTCAATGTCTGCTTTTTTAATTTACCCATCTACCAATAGGTGCTCTTTGCGAGGCATTACAGGCACAACCATAACAATTTGGTATTTGCAGCGTGCGCTGCCCTTCTCGACTGTAGGCTATGCCATTTAAAACAATCCCGCATTGTACGATCTCGGCCACTCATCTCTGGCTTGAAGTGTTCTCCTCAAACCACAATGCTAAAGTTGGAGCTTATTGGCTTGCAGTCAGTACGCACATGTTTTATGCAGCTGACATGTAGTAATGTTAAATAATGGGATATTAGCCTATAGTCTTTTTGTGGCATGTTGTATTAATTGTGATAGGCTCACGGGGAATTCAACCACAAAGACCAGGGATGTTTTCTAATGCAAAAGCAGAGACACCCGACAGGCATATCGCAAAATGGCTATTGCTGTAAAGAGTTTACAATAGACTCCATTCTGTCTTTTAGTTATTGAATTTCTTAAGTTAATTGAGCAAACAGTAGCCTCTTTTATTGGGCACCAGCGGAGAACATTTAGCCTTTATTTGAAGCTAACATGCTAAATAGTGAAATCCCTGGGTGGTTTCCTTCCTCTCCGGCAACTGAGTTATGAAGGACGCCAGTATCTTTGTGTAGTGACTGGGTGTATTGATACACCATCCAAATGTGTAATTAATAACTTCACCATCCTCAAAGTGACATTCAATATCTGCTTTTTTAATTTACCCATCTACCAATAGGTGCCCTTCTTTGCGAGGCATTAGAAAACCTCCCCCCCCACCATTAGCTGTGGAATCTGCCCCATGATTTGACCGTCTGCACATGTGCAGTATGAGAGAAGCAACCTCAGGGCGGAGTCAACCTGCCGACCACACGTTTTCATTTACGGAGGCTTTCCAGACAGACAAGCGGACAAGCGGACAAGCGGACAAGCGGACAAGCGGAGCCGGGTTCGTAGCTCAGCGTGTTCGCCTGGACATGTTCAGTACAACAAAAACATCTTGGAACGTTCCATATAGAAATGTCATGAATAGAACTGAGGTGATTCATGAGAATCAGAGACATGTTGGTTCTACATAACACATCTCTATCCATAACACGCACACACACACATTCATACTGACTCTACCCACGCACACACACTCATATACAATCCTCATTTATGCTGCTGCTACTCTGTTTATCATATATCCTGATGCCTGGTCACCTTACCCCTGTACATATCTACCTCCATCACTCCAGTATCACCTGCACATTGTTAATATGGTACTGGAACTGACCCTGTATATAGTCACCTTACCCCTATACATATCTATCGCCCATCACTCCAGTATCCTTTCACATTGTTAAGTCTGTCAAAAGTGTGCAGGTTTGAGCATGTGTCTGTGTGCCATCACATCTCTATCAAGCCCAAAAGGAGAGAGAGAGAGAGACAGAGAGAGAGAGAAACAGACAGACAGAGAGAGAGAGAGAGAGAGAGAGAGAGACAGAGAGAGAGACAGAGACAGAGACAGAGACAGAGACAGAGACAGAGACAGAGACAGAGACAGAGACAGAGAGACAGAGACTCTACCTAATCCTACAACTGAACCTGGTGGAGAGGACTACAGAGAATCATTTCACAGTGAGAACCTTCGCAGCGTCTGTGAGACTGGAGGATCTCCGTCAGGTTTTAAGCCAGTCAAATCAAAGAGAACAAAGATGATAAAAGGACAAAGATCCCGTATCAATACTAAAGGGTAGGAAATCCACACAGACATGTTACATCCTGTTGTTGTAGGGTGTGTGGCAAGTGTTTTTCTTTTACATTGGGTACATTTGATTAAACGTGATTCAACATGTGCAAACTCCTACAAAGGATAAAGAACAGCTCTTTGGTGGATATTTGTGGATTCTGTTTTCACTCCACAGAAAAGGTCACCTCCAAACTCCTGCTGCAGACAGGTTTACTTGTCATCTTTGTAGTAAAATGTTCATCTTCAACAGTAGGCTGATAGAGCACACGAGGAACCACACAGGGGAGAAATCACATCACTGCCGTGATTATGGCGAAGGATTCAGTCGGAGTGAACCTTTAAAAGTCTACACGAGGAGCCACACAGGGGTACTGTCTTTCTGGGGGAAATGTCTTGAGATAGAAGATTGAGAGACACAGTTTAACTCCCAGCTGTGAGAGGCACCTCAGGACACTACTATGTACATGAAGGCAGGGTAAAGTGACTAGACATCAGGATAGATAATAATAAGGTATTTGAGGTAGATATGTACATGAAGACAGGGTAAAGTGACTAGGCATCAGGATAGATAATAATAAGGTAGATATGTACATGAAGACAGGGTAAAGTGACTAGGCATCAGGATAGATAATAATAAGGTAGATATGTACATGAAGGCATGGTAAAGTGACTAGGCATCAGGATAGATAATAATAAGGTATTTGAGGTAGATATGTACATGAAGACAGGGTAAAGTGACTAGGCATCAGGATAGATAATAATAAGGTAGATATGTACATGAAGACAGGGTAAAGTGACTAGGCATCAGGATAGATAATAATAAGGTAGATATGTACATGAAGACAGGGTAAAGTGACTAGGCATCAGGATAGATAATAATGAGGTAGATATGTACATGAAGACAGGGTAAAGTGACTAGGCATCAGGATAGATAATAATAAGGTATTTGAGGTAGATATGTACATGAAGGCAGGGTAAAGTGACTAGGCATCAGGATAGATAATAATAAGGTAGATATGTACATGAAGGCAGGGTAAAGTGACTAGGCATCAGGATAGATAATAATAAGGTAGATATGTACATGAAGGCAGGGTAAAGTGACTAGGCATCAGGATAGATAATAATAAGGTATTTGAGGTTGATATGTACATGAAGACAGGGTAAAGTGACTAGGCATCATGATAGATAATAATGAGGTAGATATGTACATGAAGACAGGGTAAAGTGACTAGGCATCAGGATAGATTATAATAAGGTAGATATGTACATGAAGACAGGGTAAAGTGACTAGGCATCATGATAGATAATAATGAGGTAGATATGTACATGAAGACAGGGTAAAGTGACTAGGCATCAGGATAGATAATAATAAGGTAGATATGTACATGAAGACAGGGTAAAGTGACTAGGCATCAGGATAGATAATAATAAGGTATTTGAGGTAGATATGTACATGAAGGCATGGTAAAGTGACTAGGCATCAGGATAGATAATAATAAGGTGGATATGTACATGAAGACAGGGTAAAGTGACTAGGCATCAGGATAGATAATAATAAGGTATTTGAGGTAGATATGTACATGAAGGCATGGTAAAGTGACTAGGCATCAGGATAGATAATAATAAGGTAGATATGTACATGAAGACAGGGTAAAGTGACTAGGCATCAGGATAGATAATAATAAGGTATTAGAGGTAGATATGTACATGAAGGCAGGGTAAAGTGACTAGGCATCAGGATAGATAATAATAAGGTAGATATGTACATGAAGACAGGGTAAAGTGACTAGACATCAGGATAGATAATAATAAGGTATTTGAGGTAGATATGTACATGAAGACAGGGTAAAGTGACTAGGCATCAGGATAGATAATAATAAGGTAGATATGTACATGAAGACAGGGTAAAGTGACTAGGCATCAGGATAGATAATAATAAGGTAGATATGTACATGAAGACAGGGTAAAGTGACTAGACATCAGGATAGATAATAATAAGGTAGATATGTACATGAAGACAGGGTAAAGTGACTAGGCATCAGGATAGATAATAATAAGGTATTTGAGGTAGATATGTACATGAAGGCAGGGTAAAGTGACTAGGCATCAGGATAGATAATAATAAGGTAGATATGTACATGAAGACAGGGTAAAGTGACTAGGCATCAGGATAGATAATAATAAGGTAGATATGTACATGAAGACAGGGTAAAGTGACTAGGCATCAGAATAGATAATAATAAGGTAGATATGTACATGAAGACAGGGTAAAGTGACTAGGCATCAGGATAGATAATAATGAGGTAGATATGTACATGAAGACAGGGTAAAGTGACTAGGCATCAGGATAGATAATAATAAGGTAGATATGTACATGAAGGCCCGGTAAAGTGACTAGGCATCAGGATAGATAATAATAAGGTAGATATGTACATGAAGGCCCGGTAAAGTGACTAGGCATCAGGATAGATAATAATAAGGTAGATATGTACATGAAGGCCCGGTAAAGTGACTAGGCATCAGGATAGATAATAATAAGGTATTTGAGGTAGATATGTACATGAAGGCAGGGTAAAGTGACTAGGCATCAGGATAGATAATAATAAGGTAGATATGTACATGAAGGCATGGTAAAGTGACTAGGCATCAGGATAGATTATAATAAGGTATTTGAGGTAGATATGTACATGAAGGCCCGGTAAAGTGACTAGGCATCAGGATAGATAATAATAAGGTAGATATGTACATGAAGGCATGGTAAAGTGACTAGGCATCAGGATAGATTATAATAAGGTATTTGAGGTAGATATGTACATGAAGGCCCGGTAAAGTGACTAGGCATCAGGATAGATAATAATAAGGTAGATATGTACATGAAGGCCCGGTAAAGTGACTAGGCATCAGGATAGATAATAATAAGGTATTTGAGGTAGATATGTACATGAAGGCATGGTAAAGTGACTAGGCATCAGGATAGATAATAATAAGGTAGATATGTACATGAAGGCAGGGTAAAGTGACTAGGCATCAGGATAGATAATAATAAGGTAGATATGTACATGAAGACAGGGTAAAGTGACTAGGCATCAGGATAGATAATAATAAGGTATTTGAGGTAGATATGTACATGAAGGCATGGTAAAGTGACTAGGCATCAGGATAGATAATAATAAGGTAGATATGTACATGAAGACAGGGTAAAGTGACTAGGCATTAGGATAGATAATAATGAGGTAGTTATGTACATGAAGACAGGGTAAAGTGACTAGGCATCAGGATAGATAATAATGAGGTAGATATGTACATGAAGACAGGGTAAAGTGACTAGACATCAGGATAGATAATAATAAGGTAGATATGTACATGAAGACAGGGTAAAGTGACTAGGCATCAGGATAGATAATAATAAGGTAGATATGTACATGAAGACAGGGTAAAGTGACTAGGCATCATGATAGATAATATAGAGGTAGATATGTACATGAAGACAGGGTAAAGTGACTAGGCATCAGGATAGATAATAATAAGGTAGATATGTACATGAAGACAGGGTAAAGTGACTAGGCATCAGGATAGATAATAATAAGGTATTTGAGGTAGATATGTACATGAAGACAGGGTAAAGTGACTAGACATCAGGATAGATAATAATAAGGTATTTGAGGTAGATATGTACATGAAGACAGGGTAAAGTGACTAGGCATCAGGATAGATAATAATAAGGTAGATATGTACATGAAGACAGGGTAAAGTGACTAGGCATCAGGATAGATAATAATAAGGTATTTGAGGTAGATATGTACATGAAGGCAGGGTAAAGTGACTAGGCATCAGGATAGATAATAATAAGGTAGATATGTACATGAAGGCATGGTAAAGTGACTAGGCATCAGGATAGATAATAATAAGGTAGATATGTACATGAAGGCATGGTAAAGTGACTAGGCATCAGGATAGATAATAATAAGGTAGATATGTACATGAAGACAGGGTAAAGTGACTAGGCATCAGGATAGATAATAATAAGGTAGATATGTACATGAAGACAGGGTAAAGTGACTAGGCATCAGGATAGATAATAATAAGGTAGATATGTACATGAAGACAGGGTAAAGTGACTAGGCATCAGGATAGATAATAATAAGGTATTTGAGGTAGATATGTACATGAAGGCAGGGTAAAGTGACTAGGCATCAGGATAGATAATAATAAGGTAGATATGTACATGAAGACAGGGTAAAGTGACTAGGCATCAGGATAGATAATAATAAGGTAGATATGTACATGAAGACAGGGTAAAGTGACTAGGCATCAGGATAGATAATAATAAGGTAGATATGTACATGAAGACAGGGTAAAGTGACTAGGCATCAGGATAGATAATAATGAGGTAGATATGTACATGAAGACAGGGTAAAGTGACTAGGCATCAGGATAGATAATAATAAGGTAGATATGTACATGAAGACAGGGTAAAGTGACTAGGCATCAGGATAGATAATAATAAGGTAGATATGTACATGAAGACAGGGTAAAGTGACTAGGCATCAGGATAGATAATAATAAGGTATTTGAGGTAGATATGTACATGAAGGCCCGGTAAAGTGACTAGGCATCAGGATAGATAATAATAAGGTAGATATGTACATGAAGGCATGGTAAAGTGACTAGGCATCAGGATAGATTATAATAAGGTAGATATGTACATGAAGGCATGGTAAAGTGACTAGGCATCAGGATAGATTATAATAAGGTATTTGAGGTAGATATGTACATTTACATTTACATTTAAGTCATTTAGCAGACGCTCTTATCCAGAGCGACTTACAAATTGGTGCATTCACCTTATGACATCCATGTACATGAAGGCCCGGTAAAGTGACTAGGCATCAGGATAGATAATAATAAGGTAGATATGTACATGAAGGCCCGGTAAAGTGACTAGACATCAGGATAGATAATAATAAGGTAGATATGTACATGAAGACAGGGTAAAGTGACTAGGCATCAGGATAGATAATAATAAGGTATTTGAGGTAGATATGTTCATGAAGGCATCAGGATAGATAATAATAAGGTATTTGAGGTAGATATGTACATGAAGGCAGGGTAAAGAGACTAGGCATCAGGCTAGATAATAATAAGGTATTTGAGGTAGATATGTACATGAAGGCAGGGTAAAGTGACTAGGCATCAGGATAGATAATAATAAGGTATTTGAGGTAGATATGTACATGAAGACAGGGTAAAGTGACTAGGCATCAGGATAGATAATAATAAGGTAGATATGTACATGAAGACAGGGTAAAGTGACTAGGCATCAGGATAGATAATAATAAGGTATTTGAGGTAGATATGTACATGAAGGCAGGGTAAAGTGACTAGGCATCAGGATAGATAATAATAAGGTAGATATGTACATGAAGACAGGGTAAAGTGACTAGGCATTAGGATAGATAATAATGAGGTAGATATGTACATGAAGACAGGGTAAAGTGACTAGGCATCAGGATAGATAATAATGAGGTAGATATGTACATGAAGACAGGGTAAAGTGACTAGACATCAGGATAGATAATAATAAGGTAGATATGTACATGAAGACAGGGTAAAGTGACTAGGCATCAGGATAGATAATAATAAGGTAGATATGTACATGAAGACAGGGTAAAGTGACTAGGCATCAGGATAGATAATAATAAGGTAGATATGTACATGAAGACAGGGTAAAGTGACTAGGCATCAGGATAGATAATAATAAGGTAGATATGTACATGAAGACAGGGTAAAGTGACTAGGCATCAGGATAGATAATAATAAGGTAGATATGTACATGAAGACAGAGTAAAGTGACTAGGCATCAGGATAGATAATAATAAGGTATTTGAGGTAGATATGTATGTGTAGATATGTACATGAAGGCAGGGTAAAGTGACTAGGCATCAGGATAGATAATAATAAGGTACTTGAGGTAGATATGTACATGAAGGCAGGGTAAAGTGACCAGGCATCAGGATAGATAATAATGAGGTATTTGAGGTAGATATTTACATGAAGGCATGGTAAAGTGACTAGGCATCAGGATAGATAATAATAAGGTATTTGAGGTAGATATGTACATGAAGGCAGGGTAAAGTGACAAGGCATCAGGATAGATAATAATGAGGTAGATATGTACATGAAGACAGGGTAAAGTGACTAGGCATCAGGATAGATAATAATAAGGTATTTGAGGTAGATATGTACATGAAGGCATGGTAAAGTTACTAGGCATCAGGATAGATAATAATGAGGTAGATATGTACATGAAGGCATGGTAAAGTGACTAGGCATCAGGATAGATAATAATAAGGTAGATATGTACATGAAGACAGGGTAAAGTGACTAGGCATCAGGATAGATAATAATAAGGTATTTGAGGTAGATATGTACATGAAGGCATGGTAAAGTGACTAGGCATCAGGATAGATAATAATGAGGTAGATATGTACATGAAGGCAGGGTAAAGTGACTAGGCATCAGGATAGATAATAATGAGGTAGATATGTACATGAAGGCAGGGTAAAGTGACTAGGCATCATCTGTCCTCTACCGCTAATCAATATCAAACAGGACAGAGCATCGTCTGTGAGGCACAAAGCAGGCTGACGTGCCTCGTCTTCATCGGACGACATAAATATAGGTTGTATTTACAATGGTGTTTGTTCTTTACTGGTTGCCCTTTTCTTGTGGCAACAGGTCACAAATCTTGCTGCTGTGATGGCACACTGTGGTATTTCACCCAGTAGATATGTGAGTTTCCTTTCACTGCTAGGCTAATTAACATAGCTATCCCCCCTAGTCAGCTCAAGTTTAGTTTTTACATCTGATACCAACGTAACGTAAATCATAAATGAGCGTATGTCCACAACAGTTCTCACAGGCTACTGTCTGGGCAAGAAACAGCAAAAACTAAACATGTGTAACAGTATAACTTTAGTACGTCCCCTCGCCCCGACACGGGCGC
This sequence comes from Salvelinus fontinalis, assembly GCF_029448725.1. Taxonomy (NCBI): domain Eukaryota; kingdom Metazoa; phylum Chordata; class Actinopteri; order Salmoniformes; family Salmonidae; genus Salvelinus; species Salvelinus fontinalis. The sequence goes on from NC_074669.1 coordinate 1,578,105, forward strand.
GAACCAGGGACCCTCTGCACACATCAACAACGGTCGCCCACGAAGCATCGTTACCCATCGCTCCACAAAGGCCACGGCCCTTGCAGAGCAAGGGGCAACACTACTAATAGGTTTCAGAGCAAGTTACGTAACTGATTGAGACGCTACTAGCGCGTACCCGCTAACTAGCTAGCCATTTCACATCCGTTACACATGCACTGTCAGGATAACTTGCGGTGGCCCTCCCCGTGCCCAGACCCCCCCCCCCCCCCCCCCCCCCCCCCCCCCCCCCCCTCTCTACCAGCCACAAGGACACCTGGCATGGAAACATTCTCCAGGCATTTCCCTTGATTGGCAGACAACAGGGTGACTGGCAGAAAACAGGGTGACTGGCAGACAACAGGGTGACTGGCAGACAACAGGGTGACTGGGGTATCAGAGTTATATAGCAGGTTTGCATGATCAATAAACATGGATTGATCGTGTCGCGGTGACCCTCCTGGTCGGCAGGCACCATCTGAATCTGTCAAGACTAAAGACTTCACCAAGAGCTGGCACCATTTTAACCTGTCAAGACTAGAAAGCATCACCAAAAGCTGGCACCATCTGAACCTGTCTAGACTAGAGACTAGAACAGGCACCAACTGAACCTGTCTAGACTAGAGACTAGAGCAGGCACCATCTGAACCTGTCTAGACTAGAACAGGCACCATCTGAACCTGTCTAGACTAGAGACTACAGCAGGCACCATCTGAACCTGTCTAGACTAGAGACTAGAGCAAGCACCATCTGAACCTGTCTAGACTAGAACAGGCACCATCTGAACCTGTCTAGACTAGAGACTAGAGCAGGCACCATCTGAACCTGTCTAGACTAGAGACTAGAGCAGGCACCATCTGAACCTGTCTAGACTAGAGACTAGAGCAGGCACCATCTGAACCTGTCTAGACTAGAGCAGGCGCCATCTGAACCTGTCTAGACTAGAGACTAGAGCAGGCACCATCTGAACCTGTCTAGACTAGAGCAGGCACCATCTGAACCTGTCTAGAATAGAGCAGGCAACATCTGAACCTGTCTAGAATAGAGCAGGCACCATCTGAACCGGTCTAGACTAGAGCAGGCACCATCTTTTTTTCTTCTTTAAATAACTTTTATCACCTTTTCTATGTTTGTCTGTATACTGTAATTAAGCTTTCAGCTGCCAATGTGTATAAGACAGACTAATAGTTAAGATCAGAGTTTTATCTGACATTCCGCACTTCCACCACTAGATGTCACTAGGGGGCTGTTTTGTCCTCTGGCTGGCTTCGTGCCAGGGTGAGAGCCTCAAACCCTGGGAAAACCAGCGCTTTTCCCCATATAAGGTTACGATCCATCCGCTTCCCTCTCTTCCTCCTTTCCTCTCACTCTATCTTTCTCAGACCGGAGGGATATTTTAGAGAGCGAGAGAGAGAGAGAGAGAGAGAGAGAGAGAGAGAGAGAGAGAGAGAGAGAGAGAGAGAGAGAGAGAGAGAGAGAGAGAGAGAGAGAGATAGAAAGAGAGAGAGAGACAGAGAGAGAGAGAGAGAGAGAGAGAGAGAGAGACAGAGAGAGAGAGAGCGAGAGAAAGAGTCTAGGCCAGCCAGGCCTACCTTATTAGGAGCTGAGCTGGTTGTCAGCAGCTTTATTCCTACAGGACAGTGTTTGGTCTCTACCTCTGTCCTACTATCGCTGTTCACAGCACATAGATGGAACTAGCAGATGGGCCTGTCTGGGACTAATACCTATGTATGGATGGGAACCATATTACATTTGAGTCATTAAGCAGATGCTCTTATTCAGAGCAACTTCGGGTTAAGTGCCTTGCTCAAGGGCAGATCAACAGATTGTTCACCGAGTCGGCTCCGGGATTCGAACCAGAAAACTTTGGTGTGTGTGTGCGTCTGCGTGTGTGTGTGTGTGTGTTTGTATGTGTGTGTGTGTGTGTGTGATACTGACTGGTATCTATGTATGGATGGGGAACCTACAGTAGGACTCCTAAGATTTTGTTGAGTCTATATAAAACACTTTGGGCTGGTTTCCTGGACACAGAGTAAACCTAGTCCTGGACTATAAAGAATTTCAATAGAGATTCTCCATTGAGCATGCTATTTAGTCCTGGAATAGTGTTAATCTGGGTCAGGGAAACAGGCCCGTAAATTTGCAGTGTCTTGGAGATGCAATGTTGCCTGAAGTAGCTTCACCTTACAATTGTTAGTAGGATCAAACGATGACAACATTCTGTTGATCAGTAATATTGGTTCAAAATTAACACACACATGAACTCTCTCTCTCTCCTTTCCTCCTCTCTCTCTCTCCTTTCCTCCTCTCTCTCTCCTTTCCTCTTCTCTCTCGCTCCTTTCATCCTCTCTCTCTCTCTCCTTTCCTCATCTCTCTCTCTCCTTTCCTCCTCTCTCTCTCTCTCTCTCCTTCTCTCTCCTTTCCTCATCTCTCTCTCGCCTTTCCTCCTCTCTCTCTCCTTTCCTCCTCTCTCTCTCCTTTCCTCCTCTCTCTCTCTCTCTCTCCTTTCCTCCTCTCTCTCTCCTTTCCTCCTCTCTCTCTCCTTTCCTCCTTCCTCCCTCTACTCTCCTCCTCCTCTCTCTCTCTCCTTTCCTCCTCCTCTCTCTCTCCTTTTCCTCCTCCTCTCCTCCTTTCCTCCTCTCTCTCCTCTCTCCTTTCCTCCTCTCTCGCTCCTTTCCTCCTCTCTCTCTCTCCTTTCCTCCTCTCTCTCTCCTTTCCTCCTCTCTCTCTCTCCTTTCCTCCTCTCTCTCTCTCCTTTCCTCCTCCTCTCTCTCCTTTCCTCCTCTCTCTCTCCTTTCCTCCTCTGTGGGAAGGTCGTGGACATTGTTCCAGCTGTTCTCTTCATTTTCTATTTTTTTCTCTCCTTCCAATGATGTGAGACATCTGGTTAACCAGGCACGCTAGCAAGCAACGGGACCACACAGGGTGGGGGGCTTGGCACTGAGTGTGTGTGTTCGTGAGAGAGATAGGGGGAGAGAGCAAAAGTGTGTGTGTGTGTGTGTGTGTGTGTGTGTGAGAGAGAGAGAGTGAGACAGGGAGAGAGAGTGTGTGTGTGTGTGTGTGTGTGTGTGTGTGTGTGTGTGTGTGTGTGTGTGTGTGTGTGTGTGTGTGTGTGTGTGTGTGTATGTGTGAGTGAGTGTGTGTGTGTGAGTGAGAGCGAAGCCTAAACATTCAGACACTCACAAACATCAGGCAGATTGATGGCTCCATTGCCAGCAGATGCACGGAAATGTTACCAGCCAAACAGACAGGCAGCCAGACAGACTGTCCAGCAAGACCTTCAAGTTTACAGCAACTACTTGTACACTGTGTTTGTTTCCCAAATGGAACCCTATTCCCTATAATAGTGCACTACTTTAGACCAGAGCCCTATAGAACCCTATTCTCTATATAGGGAAATATGGTGCTATTTGGGACACATGGTCCTTTGTAGCTCAGTTGGTAGAAGATGGCGCTTGCAACGCCAGGGTAGTGGGTTTGATTCCTGCGACCAACCATTACGTGAAATGTATGAACGCATGGCTAAATAGCTTTGGCTAAAAGCTTCTGCTAATGGCATAATTTTATCTGTAGCACTACTGGGCTTGTTCCTCTTCAGAGGACGAGTGTTGAATGATCTAAGATCAGTTTGACTTTTTTCCAATTATAATGAAATAATAAAGGTGGACCTGATCCTAGTTCAGCACTCCTAGTCTCAGACGCTTTATGACTATGAAGACATAAAGACACTAATACACTTGGATATGGAAACTATCCCTTCACATGATGTGGTAGCAGATAGAAAACTATTCCTTCACATGATGTGGTAGCAGATAGAAACTATCCCTTCACTTGGACATGATGTGGTAGCAGATTTAAAACTATTCCTTCACATGATGTGGTAGCAGATAGAAACTATCCCTTCACTTGGACATGATGTGGTAGCAGATAGAAACTATCCCTTCACTTGGACATGATGTGGTAGCAGATAGAAACTATCCCTTCACTTGGACAATGTTGTACAGATAGAAACTTATCCCCTTCACATGACATTATGTGGTAGCAGATAGAAACTATCCCCTTCACATGGACATTATGTGGTAGCAGATAGAAACTATCCCTTCACATGGACATGATGTGGTAGCAGATAGAAACTATCCCTTCACATGGAATTGATGTGGTAGCAGATAGAAACTATCCCTTCACATGATGTGGTAGCAGATAGAAACTATCCCTTCACTTGATGTGGTAGCAGATAGAAAACCTATCCCTTCACTTGATGTGGTAGCA